>NC_072731.1:196363400-196724481 GCF_026930045.1 Uloborus diversus | reverse complement strand
GTTGTATACTGTAATTATGAATTGCCTCTTGAATAGTGTTTATGGTATAAAAATCTTTTGAACAAAAGATTTTTAAATCCTTTATTAATGCATAATTCCTTCCTTTACCAGGAAACTAATCCTGCATACTTTATCAAAAACTAGGAAAAAGGAGCAGAAATCCGCTTTGAACCACAAATCCCTAAGTACAGAGACTAATTAAGATGTTTTGTTCAGTTTTAATCTAAAAATTCGTAAAAATAGTGTGATAACAATTTTAATATGCTGAAAGAATCTGCAGTTGGATTAATTTGCTTGTTGAACACGTGCGAAAATGAGTTATTAGATTTGCTCTACTGCAGATTCGTTATTTTTCAAAAAATAGATTCCTTGTTAGGGTTTAAGAAACTAATAAGTTTATTAGCTGTTAGAGAAAAATATTTGAGAAACTGAGAGATGTACGTTGTACGACTAATGTCTGAAGTTACATTTTCAATAAATCGTAAATAAATGTTTTAAATATGTATTTGTTTCTTAAAGAATTCTTAGCCAAAAGCGAAATTTAGAATTAAAAAAAAAAAAAAGTTTTATGAAACTGATCGATGATGTTTTGAATTTCGTATTTAGTTATTTGAGTTCAATAACGTGTATAAGAAAATATTCCATTACCTAGAATCAAGTGATTGATAAATATTGTCGTAAAAATAAGTATCACACATCTAAAATATGAATTGTGTGTCAATAACTATTTTCATAAAATGAATAAAATAAAAGTCAAACAAGTCAATTTAATCATTTAGCAATTAAAGTAGTGTCAAAGAATGAAATTTTTGTAATGCATGAACGGAATTTTAATGAGGTTGATTTAAAAAAATCTACGTTCTTTCAGGGAGTTTTAATCGATTATATTTTAAGAAAATTTCAATTTTTATGTCTGTTAAATTTTATTTTCTGAATGTCTGACTTGAAATGTAATTTTCATGCCACTCACAAACTGCAATTAGCCTTTATCGATTCGCATATTTTATCTCTTTAATGACAGGAAAACAATCTTGGACTTTCTTAATGAAAACATACATAAAAGAAAAATGCGTCAGAGTGTGATTTAAGGATCCAAATGACTTTTCCATAACATTATATATGTAAATTCTGTGACATAATTATTTTCCTGGAGGAAAGAATCGAATGTCTGAAATCATCAAGCATTTTTTCTTCTTATGGTTATCATCGTTCTTCCACATTTTCCAATGAAAACCAACGTCACTTTTCAATTAATGAGGACCGGCAAAGTTGGATAATATTTGTAGATATCGCTTCGCAAGCAATAACAAGCTAATTATCTGCTGGCGAAAACGGTAGGGCACAAGTGATCCGATTTTAAGTACAGAATGACGAATAGCTTTAGACTTCCGGTCTGCTTAATGACTACTGATAATCAGCCATTAGTAGGTGCATTCGTTAAGCTTAATGTCTTCGCTTCACTTCGTTGATGCTTATGTAAAACGAGATGCTTCATTACCAATGATCTCCCGATAAACTTTAAAATTTCATTTCCCAGTGTATCGTCAGGATCTTTTGGAAGAGAAGTGGAAGAAAAGTAACTTGCAGTGACTGCTCCTGACTGATCATAAATCTTTTGGAAATGAGATAGCGTTGAGTCAAAGACTTGGAAATCGACCTATTGCTCTGAAAGTCAAACATTTATGGTTGTATGCCCCAGTATTTTTGAATGTTTATATAATGTTGAAATATCGGTAAAATAATAATTATAATTATAATGTCCCGAATGTGATAATCATTGGTTTTTTAATCCAAATAATTATATTTTAATGATCAAAATGAGATGTACATATATTTGCATGAATATTTGCTGACTAATAAAATGTTATCAGTATGAAAAAATGTTTCACACGTAAAGGCGACCTTGATATAAGGAAGTTCTTTCAAAAGGATTGTATACTACACAAATACAAGTTACTGTGAACGCACTTCTAAAGTATTTAAACTAGTAGGCTTTCCCACTTACCACTAATTCAAATCAAGAGATAGAGCAGACCAGAGTAGAATGATAACGTGGTAATGTAGGAGAAGAATAGTAACGCGGTGGTCTTCGTCCACGTGGCAAGCACGTTCTGAGACAGACTTGCTATGTGTGGCGGAGCATTGTCTGTTGAAAAATGGCTGCTAGAAGTTAAAAGAGAAGTGAAAATCAACTGCCTTAAGCACGACATGAATGTACCGTTAAACTGTAATGGTGCTGCGAATCAATACAAGAAGTTAGCGTGCAAGGTAATGTAAGCCACCATGCCCGTCATTTCAAATTTTTTCAGAGCGGGCCGTAGGTTCTTTACTCAATGCAAATGCCCTCCAAAAACCATGCCCACTTTTGCGTAAAAAGAATGGTACTTCAAAGTCAGGGGGAAGGCAATTAAC
The DNA here is from genome assembly GCF_026930045.1 of Uloborus diversus. Lineage (NCBI taxonomy): Eukaryota > Metazoa > Arthropoda > Arachnida > Araneae > Uloboridae > Uloborus > Uloborus diversus. Next base: position 196,722,069 of record NC_072731.1, on the reverse strand, counting down.
CCCCCGACCGCACTAAAGAATGGGTTAGCGTATATCAACATCACACCAGCTGTGGCTGTGGTGTACCCCTGAAAAACAAAGGCATCATTTGGGAGTTCACAACTGGGGTCTCCACACAACTACACGACTGTCATCGCAGACTAGTTTTAGTTTGAATTCCAGGCTTAACTCCTCCTAGTTCCAATAAACCTGCATTCCGATTCCGTCGAAATCGACATTGCTATTAAAGAAAATGACCTTGTGAAAGTCCTTGTCCATTCCTGCCTTTTTTCTTTTTAGTGTCACACAACAAATGTAATGCTCTGGGTAGCCATTGTGTATCATGCCCTAATATTAATTACAGCCCAACGGTATGTTCGTGCCAGCGTAATCTGTAGTTGCAAAAATATATGAATTTCAATAGCGTGTTCTGTTTGTCTGATATAAACCATTTAGTCGAATACTTGAAACTCTCCGACTGTCTGCTGGCCTACCGAGGTATTGTTATGAAAAATGTGTGAGAACAATATTCCTTTATAAAATAGCAGCAAATGTGTAAAAATGTAACCGAATTTCGCAGTTGGCTGAATGAAACTTGATACCAACTAAAAATTTGTCCTTTACATGTAAACTTATAAATACGTTTCCTGTAAAAACACTGATTTTTTCAAAAGGTTTCTAAAATCTTTTGAACTAAAGAAACAAATCTAACATTTTCAGAGAAGGTAGAGTACAATTAGGTACTGATCAACGTTAAAAAATCAAAAGTTTTAAGAAAAGTTTTTTATTTTTTCGAAAAAAAAATAATAAGTGCTTTTTCTTTCCAAAACGATGTTAAGCCAATTGAACACATAGTCGAAATATAAAAAGGTATGAATTACTTATTATTACACACAAAAGGGCTTTTTTTAATCAGTGGAATCTCTTTCTGATTTAAAACCTTATTTTTGTTTTTAAATTAATTTTTTGAGTGACAGTGGGAAAAAACGAATTTCCTACAATCTCTGAACACAGAAATTCAATATTTCAAAATTCTTTCCTGTAACAAATCGATGATTCAGTTCAATAGCAAGCACAGAAGTAAAGAAGTTTGTGATCCATCCCTTTTCATAATCGGATTTCTACGAACAGCATTGTAGAAACTATACCTACGCTACCTCTCAATATCTTTTGAAGAACAAACACCGCCTTCGGTAAAAGTATTCGATTTCCAACAACTGCTTACTTATGTTTTTTATCCTACCCAGGAATATCAAAGGAATTTAATCTAGTTTGGTAGATATGATATTTTAAATTTAAATCAAATACTAGCGAAAAGAGAAAGGAAGACTTTCTTTCTTATCGAAGAAACAGTTATTTAATAATAGCCTGACAGAAAAAGTCCACGTTAGGTCGTCACAATCGTGAAAACTGTCTCCGCAAAAGATAAAGATTATATATATATATATATATATATATATATATATATATATATATATATATATATATATATATATATATATATATATATATATATATATATATATATATATATATATATATATATATATATATATATATATATATATATATATATATATATATATATATATATATATATATATATATATATATATGGGGGGGAACATGGTTGAAGTGAGTAAAAAGGTGAAATATTCACTCTGCTTTTAGCTCCACCTATCTGGTATTTTTTTTACTATGTAATACTATATGTTGTCTATTCCAGTCTGGAAAAAAATCCTTCCGAAGATTAAAGCATTTTGTAATGCAGGCAATTTTAAAATATTAATACTAATATTGTAATAATTTGTTGAAAGTCAAAAATTATTTTTTTTTTTACTAAAAAATTATAAAGTTGTTGTTATTAACATTTTTAATATAAATTAAGACCTCCTAGTATTAAATACAGTATTGATTTAATTAATATTAAGATTATTTGCAGTTTAATTAAATTGTACAATTTGTCAAGTACATACGGGGCAAAGTGGATGGGGCAAAGAGAAATAGTTTGTTTCACTTACTCACTCAAACATTTATTGTGAATGTTTTTTGTGTTCATTTACATTCCTTCATTTAGTAATTTACTTATTTATTCATTCATAAACTTATTTTCTTATTCATTCATTCTTTTACCCGATCATGTATTTTCTTCATAACTAAATTGATTTATTGGTTTAATTATTTGTTCATTGCATCATTATCTTTTCATTTATTCATTCAACCTTTTATTTATTTATTATTTTGATCAACAATATGTTTTGTAATCAAGCAGAAAATATTTCACCAAAAAAATATTTCATTTTTCCCTTTGCCCCATGGGAAAAAAGTAAACTTTTCCACCTTTTTTGACGCAAATTTAATGCCAAAAATTAAAAAATTCTGTTTCAACGCAAGTTTTATTACAAAATAGAATGTTCTTTCGTTATGTACGGTAATTTTCAAAACAAATTTCCGATTTGTTCATTTTGAAAAAACTCTGTCATCTTAACCATTTCACTTTGCCCCACATTCCCCTACAGTTGAACTCTGTTAATACGAGTACGGTTAATACGAAATCCCGGATAAAACGAGAACTTTGTTAATTTAGTTTGGTTTACTATTTATTTACATCGAAAATGTCACTGATATTACGCAGTTCAAAATAAAAATTTCGGTTAAGACGAACAAAATGCCTGACCTCTTCTGGGAAAAAAAATCCCGATTGAATACTCCAATTTTTTTTTAGCATTTCTGTGTCACTTTAGCTAGTTGCTGTCAGTGCATTCTTTTTTCCTGTGAATAACTTCCAACCCATTTTTTAGTCGTCAAGTAGTGAAAGCTATTCTAACTTTCCGGTTAGCACCAAAAATTTTAAGTGAAAGTGAAACTGCTGTCAACGCAGGCATTATCTCCCAATTGTCCTTTATATGGCGTGCCTCTTCTTAATCTTGAACACAGATCCAAAGTTTATACTTTATAGCTCGCTAGGGGGTGGAATATTCTTAGTTGCATTGAGCTATTGAAGGTAGCCAAGGCCTCTGCTATTCTGAAAGAGGTAAAGCTCATTACACCTTTTCATTTACCTTTGAACAGGTCACAAGTCAGTCGTAAAACCGTCTTATCTCTTCATTTGAGTATTACCACCTGTTCCCCCTTTATCACCTTTCTTCGAATTGGTTCTTCAGTTGTTGCTAAAAAAATTCACAATAAAAATACACACAATAAAACACAATACAAATTACTGTCCTATTTTTTCCAACCCTTTTATTTAGTCCCTCCTGGAATATCGATAAAGCAAGTTATTTCATACTTTAAATAAGCTTAGCTTTTTCTGGTTCGTGCAAGAAAAAAATTCGTAGAATCTATCCTGCCTGTCAGCCCGACGTTTCTGATAAACTGAAGGTTGCTTTATTCGGTAGCCCATTAAAAACTAAAGATGGTGAACGTAAAAAAAAAGCACCATGAGTTGCAAAGAAATTCTGGATTTAATTTACATATCGTCGGATCAGAGCAACAGTAAGATATCTTAGTGCGATTGGATATCTTACTGTTGCTCTGTTGCGATGATATGCTTTTTTGTTTTCCCCATTTTACTTACTTACGGTTGTTACGAATAACGGTTAATACGAACAATTTCGTGAATTGTATTTCGTATTAACCGAGTTCAACTGTAGAGATACACACACACACACACACACATATATATATATATATATATATATATATATATATATATATATATATATATATATATATATATATATATATATAGTGTCGGTATATGTGTGTGTGTGCGCGCGCTCGTTTTTGTTAGAGATTTACCTTTGAGGATGTCAGTAACGTTTTTTTTTTTTTTTTTTGTATTATGCCATCAGATGTCACTCCGGTTTAGCGAACTTGGTTTGATATTTTGTTTAAATTGTTATCACCTGCAGTGGAAGAAAGAACGATGCTTGGAACCGCATCGTTAAAAAGGTCGATTTTAGTTTTGTTTGTGTTTTATTATATCCACGATATTTTGTAAGTCTTAAAAACTGTGGAGATTTATATTTCTGTATATGTTTATGAACGGCATTTAACTTACCACTGAAAAATGACCTGTTAATTATCATTCCTTTGTAAACTATATTAAACATATTACAATTCTACATTTAACGTAAACACGAAATATGAAGATTTTTATATGTTTTCTGAGTATCTGGTAAATATTATTGATTATGCTAAAACTAACTTATGAATCGCACGTAAGAAATTTTTAATTAATTAAATTTCTTGTTATTTAATGCTCGCAAAAGGTGAGACACAATTTTATGCATATCTAACAAATCATTTGTTAGACATATTGCACTAAAAGGATAATAAATTCTTTTGATTTGTAGCCCATTATTCTTTTGAACCTTTGAGCTCGTAAAAGCTGCGATGTAACAAGTTGTAAATTCAGTAGAGGAAAGCTTAAAACGTTTAATTACGTTGAGGGGTGAACGTTTGAACGCTACTAAAGTTTATCATGCTTCTGGTGAACGTACGACGTTCGTGGAATAGTTTTACTACGAGATTTGTGTAACTCTCTAGCAGGCATCGTAAGTCATTTTGAGTTGCGTCGCATTTTACCAGTTAGATAAATAAGTGGTGTATTTGGATTCATTTTCTTTTCAAACAAAACTGCACAAATAAAGCGCATGGTATAGTCCGCTCTTATGTTCTTAACATTTTGAGAAAAACTGAATTGCTTTTCATACAAACAATTTGAAAAGTTTGGCAAATGATGACACATCCCGAAGAAAACTTGTTTCGACTATGCTTGATTTTAGCAACTCTCATTTCAATTGTTTTATTTTGATTTTGAAGCAACCTCATCGGAAAATGTGTGCCAAAAATACTGATCAAGCTTATGTTTATTTTCACCTAGTTTTTTGTTTTAGAAATGTTCAAGATTCTTCTCTCTTTTGAAACTCCTAGTAGAAGACTCTTTTCTTTTTAGATACATTTTTGATGATTTAATTTGCATCCAGAATCTTTAAAAATTCATGGTGCCTATCTTTTGTCTTAATTCTTTTTCGTTTTTTTTTTTTTTTTTTTTAGGTGCGGGAAAAGAAAATCATTCTTGTAAAAATTTTGTACGTATGAATCATGTGTGTTTTTTAAAATCATTAAAACATAGGTATCTGCATACTTTTGTACTTTTAGGGGATTCTAACAGAAAAATTTTATGAATGTAATCATTCATTAATGTTATCATGACATTCACAAATGTAATCATACCATCTTCATACGTTATAAGCGGAACGTAGCGTAATATAAAACTATAAAACAGGTACTAAAGATCGCAGCAGAAATTTTTCAACAATTTTATTCCGCACACTGTATAATAGGGTGGGTCATTTTTTTTTTTTTTTTGAAATGTTAAAGGGAAGAGGATTAAAAAGGTGCTAAATGGTCTCAAACTAACATGTGTGAAATTTTATTCCATTCTGATTAGTCTTTTTGCCTCCGGATTGAGTTTGAAGTTTGGATCTCCTTACCCCAATAGAATACGTTCCATGAACGGTTGCAATAATAATAAATGTTTCTTCGTTTACAGAAACAAGTGATCAAACTTTCAATTTGCACCTGGTTTAGATCTGACAAAATAAGTAGAAACATTTTATTAAGCTAGTAAACTGTCCAGGCCCACTAGCTCCGGGGCCCTTCGTAATAGGAGCCCAAAACTGCAATTCTGCTTGTGAAAAAAAGTCATATTAACAATAATTATTTCACTGTTAAAACCATGGCTGCGGAGTCGGAGTTGGAGTCAATCTCATCTTGGGATAAAAGAGTCAGATTCGGGAGCTGAAGGTAATTAATTCAAAGACTTGGAATTGGAATCGGTCATTTCCCTTAGAGTACGCAACTCTGCCAATGTTTGTGGAGTCGGAGTCGGACTTATTTTGGGATAAAGGAATCAGAATCGGAATTATTTTGGGATAAAGAAGTCGGAGTCGAATGTCCAAGAATCGGAGTCAGTCATTTTCCCTCAGTGTATAAATTTCTGCCAAAACTACGAAGTCAGAGTCAAAGTCGGGAAGTCAGAGTCCGACTAATTGTCGGGCAAAGGAGTCGGAGTCGGAGTCGGAGTCAGGTGCCCCGAAATTCTCGGAGTCGAAGTCGGGGGTAGGGTGTCGAGATCTATTTCCAATAAAATTTGTTTGCAGTAAATCCGACTTTAAATTTGGAATCTGTGTTGACTTTCAGTTTCCCCGTAGGCGCTAATGTTAAGGGATTTGAACTTTTCAAAATTGAACGGAAAATTGTTCAAATCAAAAAGATATTTTATACGCATGTTTTTCATCAAAAGATTTTTCCTACAAGTTTGTTTGAAGCAAATTCGCTTCTAAGTTCCGAATTGCCTTGAATTTCTCCGTAGGCACTAATGTTAAGTTTTTTTTGAACTGTTCAGAATTGAAGGAAAAACAGTTAAAATCAAAAAGTAAACTATAGGAATAACCCCTTTTTCAATACAAAGGTATGACCTTCTAGATATAAAGACACCCAGTAAAAGCAATGAAAATGGACAACAGACGGCTTAAACATCTCTTCTTTCTCTGACTTTTACTGCGAAAGTAGGCTTAAAAATACATACACAATTTCACAGCTTTTCGATAAGATAATTATAGGTACCAAATGAAATTATCACTCTGTGTAAGTTAGGACAAAGCAGAAAAAATTCAAAGAATGTAATTCTACAAATTAATAATAATAATAATAATAATAATAATAATAAATATATAAAAAAAAAGAAAAATAAAATAAACCTCCGCAGTAACTTTGAAGTATGTAACGGCATTAGTGAGCCCAGATGTAAGAAGAGCGAAAACTTATTTGTGGAACTTAAAATCTCACAAAAGAGAATTAAATCCAAAGTTTAACAAAAGCGAACGCTGGGGCAGTAAAACGAGCGCGTAATAAAAGAAAATGGCATTATCTAGCCTCAAAATGAAGAAGAGAATTTTGACCGCTCATCTATTTCTTGCCCGAGTTTAGTTGTTCTTGTACTGCATACCAGTGGCTTTGCTTCAGTATGAGAACAAAGAGCCCACTAAGTATCATTTTCCTTGGCAGTAAATGGTTTTATAACGAGATTCTTTCTCACTGAAGTAAACGGACACTAAAAACAATTTATCTTTACTGAACAATAGCCACAAAGTTTAATGTTGGTTTTTCAGAAGTGGAGTGAATTTTTGGAGTTCATTCTTTATTTTGCATTGAAACTATGAAGATAAAAAAACTTTATTGTTATTCATTTTTGGAAAATATTTAGATTTCTAATTTAAAGTCTCTGTCATGGAATATTCGGTCGATTTTGTTTTAGTTCAAAAAAAAAAAAAAAAAAAAAAAACGAAGTTAAATTTTTAATTTTCTCTGTACCCTAAAAAATGTAACACCATATTATTGATAGTTTCATTCGTAAGAAAGATACTAGACAAAATGTACACGCTACATACAAGAAAACACTTAGACACTTGTGTAAAACAAAGTATTTTCGACTACTAAACTATGCACTGATCTAATAATTAGTGAATCGGCAAAACATTTACACTTGTATGTGATTGAAAATGCATGGTATTTTATTTCAAATACTAAATGTTCTCCACTACATAAGAAAGACAAACTAGAGAGGTGGGGAGAGCAAAAATGGATGATTTATCTCTTGAACCGCAAGTGAAATATGAGGTTTTTGTTACTCATTCTGCATCTTTTTTTTTTCTTTTTTTGTCAGAAAAAATAATATGATTTTGCTTTACATAACTGGTTTATGTCATAACCTTTATGTTAAACTTGCGTCTCCTAATGAAAATTCCTTAAAAAATGCTCTAGTTAGAGGTGGGCTGTACTGATATTTGAAAAATTCAAGAATTTTCCAAAGCATCGTATTTTTCCAAATGGCCCCCTCCGAGAATTCTGTCTGGATCTGCCCCTGCAAGTGTACGTGTGCAAAAAGTGTTCTATTTTTCCCTCTCGCACTTTGAGAAAAAAAGAGTTATGTTTTTGAATTTTTCACTTTTTTTTTTAATTTGCACCTGACAACTTTCCCTTTTGATTTCTATAGCTTGAGCATCAGTGTTTATTAGCGATGTTTCGTCTGATTCTGGCTCTGAAGAAGAATTTTTTTGTGCAAATCTAGGTTCCCAAAAATATTTGCAATCATCTGATGAAAGTAAATTATTTTCGTCGCTAGGAATGTGCTCCTCTTCAGACAAGTCAGAATGTTCATCCGAGCCAGATAAAGCTTTCGACAAATTCTGTAACAGTTGTAGGAATTCATTTTCTGATAAGTTTTATTTACTAACGGTCCTTCGCAACATCGATAAGAGAATTATGTGACTAGGCTCTTTAAGATCATTGTAGGTGCGAAACGCCTATATTTGAAGCAAAACACATGTTCTGGTGCACAAAATAGTTCCAACCAAGTTTTTAGAATCCACATATATTAAATCTAACTCTTTACAGAACCAAAAGAATTTCACTTGTCCAGTAACATGCTTTTCAAATTCACATCTATCAACTGTGCCCTCTGTACTAATAACAGAAAGAAAGATGAATGTGACCAACAAGTGTTTGCATTTTATTAACTATTCAAAAAACTGCTTCTGACCTTCAGGTGCTACTTAAACCCACTAATTACAAAATAACGTTACTCATCCTGAAAACTAACAAAAACCATTGAGTACATTTCTGATAACAGAAAAGCAAACAAAACTGGATGCATAAATAAAAGTTCGTTGAGCGGTCAAAATGACCGCGGGCTCCCTTTCTGGGTACAAACATTTATAGCGACTATAAAAATACACCAAAAGAAATAAAAGAAACTTCTGTAAGATCTTAATAAATAGTTAGGAAAAGTCAATGAAGGAAAAAGAGTTTGAAAATTAAACGCGGTAAATGTGAGCATTTGAAAACCGTTTAAGGTCAAAATGACCGCTTCCGTCTATCTAGTGTTAAGCACAAACATTTTATATGCATTTACCATTGCCAAATTTTAAAGATGTAATTGGTATGATAATCAAATCATGACAGCTAAGTACAGAAGAAATAGTTTCTCACATTGGCATATTACAATATCTTTTTAAAGAATTGCCTACAGCTAATAATACTCTATTAACAACTTTCTTGCACTTTATTTATATTTTTTATTTAAAAAAATACAATGCTGGATATATATGGCACATTTGCCGTATTATAAAAAAAGGAACAAACATTCGTTTTTTTTTTTTTTTTTTTTTTTTTTTTTTTTGAACACGACAACAAGAGGGAGGTACTGACTGTAATTTACATACTTAGTTAACCAAAGAAAGTAGTGATGCAGTCTAACATCGTAAATAAATTAAGGCTTCAATACTTCCAGATATAGTAATGAAAAAAGTTATGAGACGCCGATTAAACTTTATGTGGAGTAAAATAGTGCTTATTGCATTTGAAAGTGTCGTTGTATCTACGAGTAAAATAATGATGCAATTATTTCTAAAAATATATAATATATTTAACACTTTATTGTTTTCATATCGTTTCGAACGTGCGCCAAAAAAATAGAGAACATCAGATAAACAAAGCAGTTTTTTCGCACATAATATATTTGGAAACATAGTAACCTTACTTTTTCTCTGAAAAGTTCCCAAACCCTATGGGAAACATCTATTATTTTGCATTGGATTATCGACGTACTGAAAATATCAAAGGAAGTACTTTTATATCGAACACAATGCATTTTTTTCGTGAGGCTCATGCTTTTTTATACTTCCCTCACACAGGGGGAAAAAACGCGTTCAATTCCTTTAGCATTTACAACGTATGTTTCTTCAGTACAAAGTTGTTTTTAGAGGGAGTGTAGATGGAAAGTTTCAAATAATCACAAAGGAAATATTATTATAGTTGTAAAGATACAGAGTGTCCTGAAATAAACTGACTGTTTTCAAAAATTTATAGCAGGAAAACGGTTAATGATAAAAAAAACAAATTCTTGCAGAAAAATTATGTGGTGGGCCGTAACAAGAATTCTAAATTTTTGTTCAAAATTAGATGGCGCTGCAGATAGTAAGCCTGTAAATCAAAAACGAAGAATTGAAATTCACAGATGCTTCCTCCTATTGCGACATGTGTGATTGCAGCGACGTTAGACAGTTTGAAAATACTGTTAGGTAATTTTGTTCATTAAAAACATTTTTTGAGAACTTTTGATGAAAATTTCGCTCTTTAATTTACGGGCTTACTTTCTGCAGTGCCATCTACTGGAAATTTTTTGTACTACAATTTTTAACTAAGGGGGGAAAAATTAATGCTCATCACATGAATTTTCCGCCTGAATTTGTATTTTATCTCATTAACCGTTTTCTTTTTATACATTTTTGATAGCAGTCAGTCTATTTCAAAATGCCCTGTATTATTGCAATAACTTCAGGAGTCAGTTCTGTTGCGCTACTTGATATAAATAACCTAGAGCCACAGTATCAGTGTTTTATGAGCTAAAAATATATGTCTCATGCCGAAATATACAGTTTGGACGCAATGACAAATTTTAGTTAGTTGGCAAAGGTTATTTTTTGTTGCATGAAAATAGGCATTTCGCCTTAGAGTACGATAAAACTACTATCATACTGTACTTTTGTACCTTGTTTCAGTTTAACACTTGCATTTAATACGAATAATTGTATGGACATTTTTTTTTCTGAAAGTAATTTTTATATATGCATTTACTGACGTCTTAAAAAAAAAACTTGTTCGATGAAGTAAGAGAGACGATTGTTCTCACCCAGAAAAACAAAACTAATTGCCAAACATGTTTATATTTTGTTTAAATGAAGTCACGTGTTAAAAAATCTTTCGTTGGTGGAGCTTCTTTTCCATATAGTAGCACCGCACTTTGACTGTAGGAATGTTTGCAGCGTAGCACGATGTTCAAAAAAATGAGCTGAATTTCTAGTACCGAGAATGCGTAAAAACCTGAAAAAAATTAATAAATAAATAAAAATCTTATCATGCATATCTTATAATTATTTCTTTTACTTTTCTCTTATAGTAATTTTTCACCAAGAAATTCGGAAAACAATATTCTAGCTTTTAAAATTTTGATGCTTGAAAACGAATTCATCACACTCACTAAATACGAAAACATTAAACTATCACATCTTGAAAACGCACCAGGCAAATGTACACTAAGTCTAAAATAATTACAGAAAAATTTCTCCAGGGTTTTCTAGGGGTAAATAAAGCTGAAATCGTGGGTCTTAGCAGCAATGTAGCGGAACAAATCCGTATAAATGTGATGGTTAAGCAGGCGTACTGCATTCACACATGCAAATTCCCCACTACTACTACATTATTAAAGCGGAACTGAAGAAAGAAGCTTTAGCTGAGCTACTCGTCATCCTGATACCTCCCCTGTTGGTGCTCAAGCGAAATGGAGGAAAATTTTTACCACTGTAAAGCTTTTTAGATTTTTTCCTGCTGTCTCAGACAGAAGTTTAATTTCCTCTTAATCCTCAAGTTAAGGATTCAATTCTGGAAAATTCTTTGGTTTGCGTAAGTAACTTTCTTCGCTGTTTCGTGTTCTGTTCTTGACTTAATTGAATACTTTTGTCAAGATTTAAATTCATGGCAAAGAGGTAAGTTTGGTTAAAGAATTATTTTCTGAAACTCATCACTTTCTTTTATTGCCATTTTGAAGCAGTTATTTTTCTCTCTACTTACCGTAAATGTCTTTATTGCTGTTTTCTACTTATTATTCTAATGTTAGAGTATGTAAGGGGATAAGATAATAGCACAAAACCAGGTTTGTTATGAAAATAAAATTGATGTTATCAGAACTAATGAGATTAAAATCAAAAGTAAGTAATTTTGAATTCATCAGGAACAATAATAATTTTTAAACAGTGTCGCTTTCATTTGAGAGTTATTTTAAAGTTATTTATGCGATTATTGTTTTTCTCATTTCTGATCTAAACACTAAATTATTCTATTGTAAATATAACAACTGTTGTTTTATACCATGACTAATAGTTTGGAAAAGACATTTATAAGAAATTTGATCAATTGTTTGCATATTATTTGTGCTCTTCATCTAATTCATACCGAAATGTTATTTACCGTTTTCGTCTATTTTTTCTCTAAAATTATACATGGTGTTCCGTTTTAACCTGCAAGACCCTTTTTTTGCAACTGTTAGTTCTAGATGTATTCTTCCCATTGAAAAAATGTTTAAAATCAGATGCAGAATTAAGATATTAAAGGTTTGAAGTAAAAATAAAAATACATCAAAAATACAAAATTTAACTTTTGATACAGGCATCAGGTCTCCTAACTTATATTTATGGAAATAATCTCCATTGAAAAACAATTCAAACACAAAAAGTTTGAAATTATTTCGACCAATATTCAACGAGATATGAAACGCAGCGTTTTGTGACTTCCACCACTTTTCACTAGCCGTCAATAACGCCCTTTTAGGGGAAATGTAGTGATTAACAAGCATTTGAAATTATATGTGTGTATAGTGGTTTTTCATTGCTGGAGGTTTTGTAACGTGTTTTCGCGAATCACGCCATGACATTTTCTTTTTTTTTTTTTTTTTTTTGAATTACATTGAAAAATATAAATACCTTGCTTTTCTTACCTTGACGACCTGTCATTCATCTAAAAGGGCAATAAGTTCAAATATCATCTTCTGTATGGCCCCTTAAAACTTAGAAATGGAGTATCTCCTTGGGTTTTGGTCGCACAATTGTCCAGTTTTTTGTGTCAATAATAGTTTTGTTAAATTTTGTATTTTTCGACTCTGTTTTTTCTTTTTTTGTTTCAAACTTTTAATATTTCAAATCTGCATCGATTTTGAAAATTTTTGCAATTGGAAGTATGTATCTAGGAATAACGGTTGCGAAAATAAATCTATTTCACGTTAAAACGGATCACCCTTTATATATATATAGATAGATAGATAGATAGATAGATATAGATATCAAATCTCGTTTTGAGGATTTTTTTTCTCATTATTATCAAACGTTAAGAAACTGAACATCCCAAATATTTATACCATTTTCTAAGCTTGCAAGTATAGAACAACCAAAAGTCTTTTTTCCGACAATTTCGGAAAATGACTCTCCAGGAGAATGTTATGATGTTATGAGATAGAACTTTAAAATGAACAACTACTCTGGAGACTAAAAATAGTTAACGATATGTTTTCGTAACATTACTTATAATAAAATGCAATCTATCCCAATTTCATAACCGTGTCGGCACACTTTTATGCTAAAATGTTTTTTTTGCTTCATGTCTTCCCAAAAAAATAGAAATATCTTGATGAAATACTCTGTGTTGCTCTTCTTTCAGAAGTTAAGGAATATTTTTGCTTTTGGACCATAGTGATGGAGATAACGTTAGAGATAAGACTGAATTTTGAGTTGTTCGCCTCGAAAGAACTGTCATTTACATTTTCAACACATTCCATTTGCATAAACGAAATCAGGAGTTGGCATGTAACTATTTTTATGGCTATGTTTTCTTTCCTTATTTTGCTCAAAGACTTTCCAAATGTTAGAAAGATAAAATCTGGAATATATTTGAAAGTGACAAAGTATTTTTCTCTGGGTGTTTTTCAGCGATAGGAAAATTAAATTACCCAAGTTTCCTTGGAACAAATGCGTAGTTTGTTACAAAATTTCTGGAATTAATGTGAGTTGGAATTACTTTGCACAAGCTGAATTTCTTAGAATAAATTCAGTAATCTTAGTTGCATTTCAGAGATTCCAGTTTCTCTTTGCATTGTGTATTGTTACTTCAAAAACAGAATTTACCAAGAAATTTGTAATATAATTAGATTTTTTTTTCTGTTTATAAAATTTAATGCGGATCTATTTTCGTTTCTTTTCTTATCTGCCTAAATTTACAAGTTCCCATCTGAAATGTTACATAGGTACCTTATAAAAAAGCGACTGCCACCCTGTTTTAGAAATGGATTAAACAAACAAGGGCACTAATTGAGGGCTCTTCAAATCAGATTGATATGTATTCAGTGGCTTACCTAGCATGAGTGACACTCGGGGCGGTAATTAGGGGTGTCACCCCCCTCCCCCCGCCGAAACAAATTTCAAATTTGTAGTCTTAAAAATGCATTTTAGCTTCATATTTTTCAAAAATTTGCAAGTCCACTTCGCTTATCTTTATCGCTTTTTCTTCTTTTATTTTGCATTAAGTGAAGTTATTTTGTGTAATGTACAATTTGAAAGCTTTTATCATATTTTTTTTCGTAGTAAAAAACAAGGCGAAATTTACGGAAAATACACTAGATACTTTTGCTGCTTTTACAGATGTATTAACTCACTGAAGTGACGAAACTAAAATAAAATTCCATTAAATAAGAATACATCTCGCAAGACATATTTATAACGGAACAGATGACTTACATTTTTGCAACAATGTTTACATTACTATTCTTTATATATCTTTTATTACCATCATAAAGAACAACCAAATAAATATCTTCATGTAACAAATAAAATCGTATTGAATTCCATCTTCTAAGGCAAAGAAATTTACTGAAAGTTTTCTTGATACATTCCACTAATTGCGATCTTTGCTACACCCCCATAATATCACTAGACAATGTTTTCCTCTTTCATTGGTCTTATGTTATTTCGGTCATTCAATTAATCTTTTTAAGTATGTTCTTTGACATGTCAAAATCGGAATTGCAATTTATTCTTGGAAAAGACGCTAATTAGATTGATTTTCTAAATCTATTTCTTTTTTTTATTTCTGTATTAACGTCTCGTGTTTAATGTCCTTGTAACAGTACTAAGTAAATGATATTAAACAGACGTGAGTTTTTTCTTTGAAAAAAAACATGTATTTATTCCCTCTCGTATTGTAAATTTCTGCTTTTTATATTTGAAAAAAATATTCTAAGCTGTGTAGAAAGCAAAAGTTTTATCCGTGTAAATAAATCTACGGTGGAAAATTATGCATGTGACTTATCAAGAAATTTACTTACAAATGAGAACCAAAGAACGCGTCAGCAAATTTCTTTTGTTTTTGGATTGTGTCAATTAAAATCATCAATGTATTTTCTTTTGATTTTTTGAAAAATAGCCTTAAAGAATACTAAAGAGTCGAATATCTGTAAATAAAACACGTGCAGTTGTACAAACGTGTTTGTGTGTATTAGTGTGTGTGCTCGCGCAATCCTGGTTCTAATGACACTGTATGTACGTTAACTAGTAAAACGTTTCCCTTTGTAACTTTTGAAATGCTTTTTTTTAAAGGTTATTTAATCGCATCAATTCCTCTAAAACGGAATATTCTCTTTTTTCGAACTAACTAGTACTCTAGAAGTGTTTCAAAGTTTTGGATTGATAGTTTGGGCCTTTTTGTTATGATATAATATATTAAATATTGCGATTAATTGATGTTATTTTTGCACGATATTTAGATATGAATACAAAATTCAAAAATGTGCGCTGAAATTTTGATTCAGTTATAATTTTAGAAACACAGGTTAACAACCTGACTGTAGTCTCTGATCACAAAAACATTATTTTTTCACAAATTAATTCAAGCTTATTTTTCTTTTCTATTTTTTTGGATTAGTGTTACTATATGAGACCTCAGAAGTTAATAATTACTGTCACTACTTCCATTAAGTTACTGTAGTTGAAATGTAGGAAAAAAAACTAGTCTACTATGATGATAATGGTATTATCAATCTCTATGTTTTGTCTCTATTCTTATCTGGGGGGAATTAAACATTTTAAAAACACAAGGATCATAAATTAATCTTAATGTGTGAAATGAAAATCCGCTCCCCCCACGTAGGTAATAAAAAATAAAATATCTGATATGTATGCTTAAAAACGTCTGGTTTACATTTTTCCCCAAATAACTCGGTAGCATTGTGCTTTTAGTTGAAAAAATATTATTAATGTCGAAAGTAAAGAAAAGCCGAAAGGATTTTATTCGTCAAATGGTTATATTTGGTATTTTAAACGCCATTTTTTCTAAGCATTCTAAGAGTAGAACAGTTAAGCACTAAACATGTTCAAAAATAAAAATGTTTTTTTTTTTCAGAAATACAAACAACTTTTTCCCTTCATGTTATCCCAAGAGAGCCCATCAACCATGAGAAATTGAGCTCTTGGGCATATAAAATGGCGATATTTCCCAGAAGAGCCTTGTTTTCCTTGAAATTTTACGTTCGGAGACTGGCCTATTGCCTAATATAGATAGTTTCTTTGTTGTCTTAATAGAAAATGCTCCAACACGTTATGATTTTTTAAAAATATATACAACAATTTGAGGGTGCAGAATACTTATATATATTACTTACAAATAGTATAAAAAATAAAAATGATGCGACAAGATTTTTTTTTTTAATTTTAATTTGTTGATTTTATATGAAATGGCCCTTACAGAAAAACAGGAATATTTTAGTAAAAAAAAAAAAACAAATATGAAAGTTGTATTCTAAAATAAAGTACTTCCTATAATTTGCCACTTATTTATTCTGCTCACAAAGGAGAAGCATTTTATAACCTTCTCTTTTCTCTGAATGAAATAATCCGTAACAAAAAAAAAAAAAAACCTGTTAACTTGAAAAACATTTTGTATTTTGAAAATTAAAATAGCATCACAAATCTGCATTTCTCTTTTTTACTCTATTATCTGTGTGTATGGTGTTTATTTATTCTTCTTTTACAAATGTTCCGAACTGTTAATAACAAAAAAAATATATATATACATATGAACAAGTCTTCCGTGTATCTGCTTCCTAGCTTTTAAGCTTTATTTAGAACTAGCAGTGAATGCCATGTAACAAGCTTTTAACCTGAGTTTCGATTCAGAAGAAATATTCTCATGTGTCTACTAAAGAAATATGGGATTTTGTCACGAGACTGGACATCCTCGCTTTCAACGAAGCTTCGTGCAGCACGTTATGGTTAGGAACTTCCCCGTCTTTTTTAGAGACTTTAGTTTGATAGTAAGTCTCATGGAAAGGAATTTTCTTTGCTACATTTTCCGAGATCTTGCTTGAGATTTAAAATGGTATTTCGTGATATATCTTGCTTATGTGCACTCTTTAGGAATGATTTTAGACTTCGTTGTTTCTTCCTTCGTCTATTTTAATGTTTATTTTTATGAAGCAGTAGTTGTTGCCTTTAATAGCATCTGTCTTTTGCTCTTGACATTGTCCGTTAGATAATTTTATTTTTTATTATTAGATGTATATGTGCCTAAATATGATCTAGCGTACTCATGTAGAAAATATGAATAAATAGTTACATTGCACTACTTACAGTGTGGGCCAAATTATTAGACTAAGACTGTTTTAAAAGCAAATTCTTTATTGATTACCTAATTGTAGACACATTAACGAACAGTGAAATAATTTTCTAATATTTAGTATGCATTCCCTTGTTTTTGGTGAGCATTTTAAGTCTTTTTGGCATACTTTTCGCAAGGTTTACACCATTTCTTAACTTTTTTAAAAAGAAGGTAAAAAGTTGTTTATACTCACTATTATATATACTCACATACACATACTCACTAATTACCTAAAAATAACTTGAAATATAAGAGAACACACTAATAAAAAGAACTAGTGAACTGTTTAAGCTGATTGAGGTTATGTTCCTGGTAGGTAGATAAACAAAGAACATAAACAAAGCAGACAGTGCTGCCACCAGTAAACATTAAATTATGTTAAAATACCGTAATAATCAGTGTTCAGTACGTATTGTACTTTAACAGTAAAATAAATAGTATTTTAGTACAAATATAGTGTACAAAAAACAAAATAAACTCTTTAGTCTAATAATTTGACCAGCACTGTATTTTTGTTAAGTGTCTTTGTCCGCTTCATAATATTTATTTTCTTTTATTTAATCACATTTAGGGTAAGTTCGAGTTGTGACATACAATAAGGCTTCTCAGAGTTTATAAAACGTTTTATATAAAGGTTTAATTTGAATATCCTTGCCACTTAACACTTTAACATTGCAATACACCGAAAACCGGCTATCTCATCCAGAGACTGCAGATTCATCCTTGTTGTGGACTCATCCGTCTGAATTAGAGAATAATCGATCTAGAGGCAGGTGTCATCTGATTTAAGTAGAGAGTGCAAAAAAAAAAAAAAAAAAAAAAAACCGAGCTGTTGGTGTATTGCATGTAGTTCTTCCCTAAGCCCTAGTTTAGGGTCGGTAACTTACTGCTTAATACATTAACATTGATTAATTGTCTTAAAGTTTCTAAATGAATCACTCTAAATAGTATTTTCCGATATTTTTAACATTCCTGTTTTGATCTTGAGAATAATATAGAATGGTTGCCCCATATGACATGTTATACAGTCGGACACTGGTTTAACGAACCTCTATTTAACGAATTTCGCGATGTAGCGAATTTTTCTTTTTCCGCGAGTTTTCTTTCGCGAATTTTTCTTTCCGATGACGAAAAGTACCGCGAGAACTCGCAGTACTTTTCGTCACACGAACGCTCGTGGGGGGGCTCCGGAGGCCCGGCGTGGTTATTTCAGTAAATTAAGTTTGCAAAATAGAAAAAAAAATGTGCTATCAATACTGAATTATAAATTTATAAACAACCTCTAAAATATGTTTTAAAAAGTAAGGTTTAAGAAAGTTTTATGACACATGAATCTAAATCTTCTTCTGAGCATTACTGATGATCGCTTTACTGTTCTGTGTCAACTTCATCATCTTCATTATGGGAGTTCTTATCAGTTGAAACCTCAACCAACAAGGTCTGTAACCTCTTCATTTCATCTTTGTAGCTTAAATAGCGATGCATTTCACAACCTCTTCCTTTACATTCACGATCTGAAATGAAAAGCGTGAGCGCTCGCTCCGGGTCTCTGAGGCCCGAACCAGAATTTTCTGGGGAAAAGGGGAAATGCACATTCCTGAAAAGCATGTGGTCAGTATGTAGGTCACCTCGAACGCAGCTACTGTGGACCTCATTCATTTCCGTTGAAAGAGTGATTTTTGGCAGCGTAGTTTTGTAAACGACCGGGCCTGGGAGGCCCGGTGCGAGTTCTCCCGGGTTAAAATGAAGGCAAAAATCCCAATATTCCGAATAATAAGCCTCGAATTAACAAACAATTTTAATAGCTGGAAAAAAAATTGTTTATTTGAGTTAAGAAATATTTTAGTTTCCCAAATAATACATCCATTTTGTCTGAAGCAAAAATGACTTTTTTTTAGAATCGACAATGTTTGACGAGCGAGAGGGCAAGCAATGAATAGCAATTCTGATTTAGAATGCGATAATCAAATTCCCATCAAAACTGTTACTACTTTTAATGACTTACATGGTCTGAAAACTAAAAATATATCTCATATAGCATGCTGTAAATGATATAGTATTTTTCTTCCCATAATGTCGAAGCAGAACTATTTCAAGTCAAGTATCAAGGAAATTGTCAAACATCTATTTATCTATACTTTAAACTTTCGAATTAATTAGTGTGTAATAAGTCGCGGAATGCTGAATAAAAAGGGAACGCTTTCCAATTATTGATATTCTTGTGCAGTTACTTATTAGGGCTTCTAGATAAGGTAAAAACATTTTCTCCTACCCCAATATTATGAATAAGCCCGTTTTAACGTATAAAAGTTTCAGTCCCGATGAATTCGTTATGATCGGGACTGAAACTTTGTCCCGATGAATTCGATGGTCCAACTGTATTTCAAACAAGACAATTTTAGGTTTCACTTTTTATAACTAAGCGTGCAAATAGCTGCAGAAAGTTATTGAGCTGTGTAACATTTACAACTAATTATGTCTAAAATATATAATTCCAGTGATGAAGTGTATGGTTTTTACGAATAAAAAAAGTTCTATGTTCCTAATAAAGGACTTTTAACTAAAGGGTCACAAATTTCGTAAGTCCAAAAGCAGACAATATTGTAGTCTTAAACCCGTTCAATATCAGTCTTAGTACAATAAGCAAATTATCTTCTGAATCAAGTAGTTTTCACGCTGTCTAATTAATTAATTTAAAAAAATCTTTTTTTCGGTTCAAAGATGTGTTGTTTCAGCTATAAAAACAATACTTTGCATTCAAATTTTATTTATGGCAGTTTAAATGAGTTAAAAGATTTTTTAAATTCTAAGAAATAAGGACTATGCAATATTTTTCGCTGACAAAAAATGCTTTTGCAGGATTTTTGAGCTATCCATTTGTTCTTACTTTTAAAGTTTTGATCAAAATTTAACTTATAATAAGAACTTCTATTCAACTTTCAAAAATTAGCAGGAAAGAAATCTATTTTTTCTGTAACTAAAATCCTTTGGTTTTTTTTTTTTTTTTTTCCTTTTCTATTTTATCCCGATTTGATAGTCTTTGGCTTGCTATAGATTTCTTTTATTTCAACATACATAATAAATAAATAAATACCTTTCTGCAGAGAGGTAAAAGCAAATAACCAGCTTACATTTTCTCATTAGATTTGTCAAATTTAAATGATAATAATTTTTAAAGCTATTTTCTTTACTGCCTGCTGAAACATATTGATATTGTTATTACAATTGCTTTTACGGATTCCGTTTTTACTGAGTACCTTTTTTGGTATTCGTTAAATTAAACATTATAATATAATATATTACGCAAGATAGATAATTTTCTTTTTTGCATTGCACTTACAAATTTGATTGTTTTTTTCATCTACTTCAATAATAAAAAAAATCTGATGTGGACACCACACTACATTGTTTTACATCTATTTAATAGATGTTTTTAATAATTCAAAAGAGTGTGCATATGCACTCATGTATGTGCATTAGAGGGGAATGCTTCTTAAATAAATAGCTTTTTTTTTACTTTTTTCTATCCACATAAGTATGACGAACATATATAATTGTGTACTTATCGGCGTGAAAGATCCATTTTAGAACATTCGAGTGCAATAAAAAGGGGAGGTGCACAATTACACCCTACTCAGAGACTACATGCAAATTTTCAACTTTCCAAGCTATACCTATTTTACGTCACAAGAAAACTTTTCAGTGCACTTCAAAACATGAAAGCATCCACTTTCTATCTATCATTTGGTATTGCTTTTAAAGTCGAATAAAATTATATTTGCTCCAAGAGATAAATTTGCAAATAAAACGCTATTCTTTTCAAATATTTAATTCATTAACCGTTTAACCGCCGAACTATTGATGGATGATCAAATTTGAGTAATTTTTTGAAATTATGTCTATTTATGTCTAGTAAATACAGAAATAAAATAAAATTTCCAGAAAAAAATTTTTTACTATGATTTTCAGCGTGTTCCATTTTTGGAACATTGGCGTTTTGCATGAAGTTTTTTTTTTCAGAGAATTTTTTTAAACTAAGAGGTTTTGAATGCGGTTTTTATCTTAGCATACTTTATTGCGGAAAAAATAATATTTGAAATTGCATTTGTGTACATATCAGAATTCAGAAAATCCAATACAGAAATATCTAATGCCCATCATATGAAAGGAAGCGTTGCTGGTGAAGTCGCTTGTCGCAATGGAAACATTTCTTAGTCGTATTTTTTTGCACACCGCGCAACGTCCTTGGGATGCAGATACAATATAATGTCCGTCAGACATTCTGGACCGTTTATGTAAATGACAACGAGGCCCTGGAGGACTTTCCACTCGTACTTTTCTTCTTAGGAGGTGAGTTGTTATTTCTCTTCGGAACTCTAAATGCTTCATCTTGACTTCGTGTAAATCACAATGAAGTAACCAACTATTTACAACTGAAATATTCAGCGCATTACTAAAAAGATTCCACCACCATTTTTTACTCCTCAAATGAGGTCTGTAGCTCCCTAAAAGTTTATCCAAGACGTCCACACCCCCCATTTCTTCATTGTATCTCTTGATAAGATGAGGTTGTGGCACATCTATCTTTCATTTCTGCGCATTTGAGTAACGTTTTACAGATGCAAGTGGCTCATGTGTATAACAATTAGATGCTACTGTAACCACTGCATTATCTTTCCAGCTGCACATGTACACTGATCCATCAGATCGATAGTCAAAATTTCCGCGATCTTCTTTAGAAAGGGCTTTTTTGGATTTCCGTGGACAATGGCCAGTTCGGTTTTCACGAATTGTTCCTGTTGCTCGTTAACTTTTTTTTTGATAGCTGAGAAATTAAGTCATATGATGTAAAAAAGTTATCAAAGTATACTTCATGCTTAGACGTGTCAGTCAAAACTGATAATAGATCATTTACAACTCTGAATCCTAATTGCACATCAGGGGATCCTTCTTTTTTGCCTGAATAAATCTCCATGGAATATGGGTATCCACTTGAAGAGCACAGCATCCAAATTTTGAAGCCGAATCTTATGTGTTTTCATCTAATAAACATTTTACATGAATGCCGACCGTAGTAGGGAACCATAGATTCATCTATGCTTAATTTTTCATGAAATACACCAAATTGTTGAGGGTTTTTACACAATTCTTCGTAAATAAGGAAAACTTTTCTTAGTTTGTCATTTTGTTTTAATTCATGGTTGTCCATCAAATGAAAGTTGTTTTTTATTTTTCGAAAACGATTTTGAGGCATAACTGTTAGTACAATTGGCACAGATGTATCTTCTGCACTGCTCCAATACATATCTTCAGAAGGAACAGAATGGTACCCACTCAATAGCAACAAACCAAAAAAATGTAGGATTTCATCTCTGTCAACATCTATTCTTCCTCAGTGATATTGCCTAGTTCATCAGGGGGTAATTGGCATATATCTACATCTGACAAATCCGAATCTGACAATGTCTCTAAATAAGCCACAGCTTGTTCTACAGTAAGAAATCTTGTAGACATTTTTTAACATTTATGAACAGTTGGTATACGTCAAACAGAATTTCCTTTCGCCCGAAAACAAAGCTAGCGAATTATTGAACTGCATTTAAAATATGAAGAATAAAACTCTCACTAATATTATTTTTTATTATCAGGTGACAATGCAGCTGTCCGAGCAGGTGTGGATTCGGAGCCATATAGTCCGTCTAACAGAAGACTTATTATTTTCTTAAGACTTATTATTTTCTTTGCTAACGAAACCTCATATCCTTTCAAAATATAAACTTACTTGGTTTTGCCAACATCTACATCAGAGTACATTCAAAATGAGAAAAAAAAAGAAACATATATTACGAAAAATGAAATTTCCCCTTGGAAGTCCAACGATTTACTTCTTGGAAATTTGACTCCCTAAAAGCGCCAATGTTCCAAAATTGGAACATGCTATTTTGAAGGGGTACACCTTTCGGAAATATCATTGTACATTTCTACAAGCATTTTAAAATCATATATTGAAGTATTTTTCACAACTATAATAAATATCATCACATTTTCTGAAAAAACCAATTTTTGGTAAATTTTATAAGAAAAAGTTGTGAAAAGCTAAAAAAACACTCATCTTTGAAAAATCGCAATAAATAATTGAAAACATGTAAACAATCAAGCAGGAAATCAAAAAATACTTTGAAATAAGACTAAACTGTGTTAAAAAAAACTTGTTTATTTTAACGTTATTTCTTGGGAAAATTTTCACTTAAATATGATGTTCCATTTTTGGAACATTGGCGGGTAAACGGTTAATGATTTTACTGTTTTAAACTACGCTGTGCATTATAGCAGAATTATTATCTTATTCTTTTGAGATTAAAAAAAGAACTACTTTGAACATAACTTTTTGTACTTAATCTTCACTTGAAAATGCCATGAAAATGTATGCTCTGTTTGAATGATTCAAGCACACATGCATTTGTACCTTTCCGGAAATCAGTTATTCCACTCCATTAAATGTCAGGAGTGTATAGAGTGAAATACTTGAAGGCAATTCTAGCGCACCAGAGCAATGTTAAAACAATGACTAAAATAATAGAAATACTGGAACAGCTTAAAATCAAATTTTTAAAGTCTCAGTAACAGTTCCCTTTTATTGAATAATTTTCATTTCTGTAGTAATGCTTGCTCTATCAGCAAGCATTACTAGCCCCAAAAGATTCAGTAAAATGGCACATTTTTCACTAAAGCGAAAGATATAAAACAAAAAGACCGATGCATTAAGGCGTTGAAAGAAAAACCCGAATAAAATTTATTGTCAAGGTAAAGATTGCCCTCGAGGTAGCCTGAAGTTCTCTGCTACTTTATTGAGCATTTTATTTGAATAACTATCTGAGATAAACATGGTGAAACATGATAAATAAATAACGATGAGCTGAAATGTGAAAGTTAATAAAACAACTTTAAAATGCAATTTTTTTTGCAACTTTTTGCAAATTTGTTTTTTAAACGTTGTTTTATTATTGTTTACATACGAAACTTATTCGATTTTGCAGAAAAATATTTTTAAATAAAACCGAAACCACGTTTTTTAAATAACTTTTTTTTCATGCAAATGAGTTACTGTATTTTTTAATGTACTCCATCTGAAAGCAGAAAGGGTATGTTATGTCGTATTTTATGCACTATCACTTATGAAAGATGGAACAATGTACTTATTCGTTGTTCGTAGTTGTTGTTGTTGTTGCTCATCCTCACTGTCTGACGGAGTCAGACAAGGTCCACGATCCCGTTGACTGTAAGGAAGTCAAAGACCAAGAGGGGATTGCTAAAGAGATCCTCCCTAAAGAGTCCCATGCAATCCGAAATATGAAATTAAGAAGCTTGATGACTTGAAGCAGGTGACGAAAGTTTTCCTGCCCTCGTTGAAAGTGAGGCACTTGATGTGACCCACTAGCAAGACTTGAGAGTACTTCCGTCACCCGGGAGGTTAAGGGACAAATCTGGTTTTGATCCCTTGCATCAATCACAGGTGAGGGGTGTTTTCCCTAATCCAAGATTTTTGATTTTTCTCGGGAGTATAACTCCATAAAGGTAAGTGTGGATGATGGAGCTGTTGGAATCCTGTAACCCTCCTCAGCAAAATTATCGGCCATTTTGTTCCCTTGGATGTTCAAATGGGAGGGTATCCATTGCAAATAAACATCATGACAAAGAGAAATGAGCTTTAATTTCAGTAGGATGGATTTGCTGGTCTTGTTGCCAACAAGAAATCCACTACTAAGATGGGTTATTCGTAGTAAATTTCATCTATATATATATAAAGGTGACGGCGTTTCTTTGTTTCTTTCTTTGTTTGTACCTGATGGTTAGAAGATCCCACAGCACCTACAGCCCTGAAACTCGGCACAGAAATTCGGACGTACCCCGGGTCCGTGCACCTCGAAGCCGAAATTCTAAATTTCAAATAAGTTTTTTTGTAATTAACTATCTAAGATAAATTTCGGCTAATTAGGGGGTATAAAATCCCCCACCCCCAAACATTATACATAGTTGGAAAGGGTTTTCCTTCCCAAAAAAGATGATGTTTTTCCATTTTTCTCAATTAATTAGAACAGGAGATATAAGCGATTCTAATTGAGCGAACTTTTAAGGCTTCCGTCACGGTTAGATTAATTCAGAAGAGGGCGCCGTTGCTGTAAAATATTGTAAAATGAAATTAGCAACAGCAAAGGATAAAAACAGATTGCATCGGTCGAAATGTGCTAGTTTTCAGTTGTGTTTCGAAGGCGCAAGCCTAAATTTTACTAATCCTTTTCAATGTAAATAAATTTTAACTTTACTTACCTCATAGTGTTTTCTAACTTATTTGAATTCTACAATTTACAAGAAAAATGGTGCCGAAACTTCCAGGATTTTAAGATGAAATATTTTAATCTTTGAAGAAAATTTATGAGGTAATGTGAATTTGAATTGTTCATTATGGAAACGTTGGAAGCGTGCTACGCTAAGAGGAGCAACAACAAGAATTATTAAGAAATTAGAAACATTAATTAGCACGGAATTACGTGATATTGAAATAATTGAAATAACACTTGAACTATTAACTGAAAAGGAAGAAAGCCTAAAAGCACTTAATGAAGTAATAGAACAGGAAATTACCGACGACAAACAATTAGAGAAAGAAATACTTACAGTAGACAACTACAAAGAAGAAATTTTGACGTGTAAAGCTCGGGTAAAGAAATATCTCAAGAATAATTTACAAGTTCCAAATCAAGTGCAAATTAGTCCCGTAGATTCGAATATTTGTACGTCAAGTACTACGTCTGTCAAACTTCCTCGATTAGTAATAGAAAAATTTAATGGGAATATTTGCAAATGGTCAAATTTTTGGGCACAGTTTAAAAGTAGTATACATGATAACAAATCGTTAACTGACGTTGAAAAGTTTAATTATTTAAAATCTTACTTACTAGCTGATGCAGAAACTGCTTTCTGGGTTGTCATTAGAGGCAAATAATTATGAAAAAGCGGTATTTTGGAATCTTGCTTTGGTAGAAAGGAATTGATTATTGATAGTTATATGTCTAACCTTTTAAGTTTAATACCGTGCAAAAATTCAAGGGATGTATATTCACTACGTAGATTGTATGACATTTACTCAGTAGAAATATGCGCTTTAGAAAGTTTGGGGATTCGACCAGACTCTTTCGAGGTACTTTTGTTTCCCATTTTGATAAAGTGTATTCCAATTGACATGGCTTTGGAATTTAACAGATCCCATGATTCGGAACAAAATAAAGTTTCTGATTTATTATGCTTTCTAAAGAAAGAGTTCGAATCAAGGGAAAGGACTTGAATTTTATCTGAAACAAAAAATGATGAAGCTAGAAATACAAATACGTATGAAAATGGGTTTCAAATGAGTAGGGAATTTAATAGATACGATTATAGAAACAAGGAAATAAATTATTCAGCTGCCACATTAAATACTGTTGTTGAAAAATTTTGCGTGTTTTGCAATAGATTGTGTGACCATTTATCGGATGAATGCAATCAATTAAACATAAATGAGAAAAAAGAAGTATTGAAGAAAAACGGGAGGTGTTTTCTATGTTATAAAAAATTTCATCTTAAAAAATTATGTAGGACAAAAGTTAACTGCAGTATCTGTCACAAACAAAGTCACCGAAAGGGATTGTGTGAAATAGCTTATCCGATGAATGACCCTGTTCCCCTGTCTAAAGACAAAATTAATTCTGATGCACTATTAACATCAATTACTCCACATAAAAACAAAGTTGAAAATAATAAACAAATTGTTCTACTCCAAACATTTAAAGCTATCATTTCAGATTCAGAGGGTAAAACTAAAATACATTGTCGAGGTTTAATTGATTCAGGGAGCCAAAGAAGTTTTATCCGTGAAAGATTAGTAAATAAATTGAAATTACCAGTAGAAGATAGGGAAAAAATAAGCTTGCATACTTTCGGAAATAGTACCGCTATTAACGTTAAAAGACATCGCGTCAAGTTTTTGCTACACAACATAAGAGACGAAAATAAATGTTTAAGTATCGAGGCATTAGAATCCCCTGAAATCTGCAACACATTAATAGAAACACCCAACAAAGATTTGCGTGAACAAATTCAATCTTTAGGTATTAAATTGTCGGATTCCGAAAACGGATATAGGGATAGTAAAATTGACATTTTAATTGGGTCTGATTATTTTTGGGAAATAGTTTCTGGTACAACTCGACGTATAAATGAAAAAGTAATGTTGTTAGATACTTTGATGGGATGGATAATTCATATTCCAATTTCGAATTTCGATCTTAATTTTAAAACATCATCAGTTGAAGTATTGAGCGCTATTGTCACGAAAGATTTAGATGATGAATTAACGAATCAGTTGAAAGCATTTTGGGAGTTAGAATCTCTAGGAATCCAGAATGACCCTTCTAAACGGGCTATTTCAAAAGGGGAGGCTCTTCAAAAATTCGAAAAAACTTTAACTTTTAAAAACGGTCGATATGTAGTTGCACTTCCATGGAAGCACGAAAATGAAAATTTAGCTAGTAATTATGATAATGCTCGAAAACGATTAAATTCATTAATTAGACGATTTTATAAATACCCTTCTTTGTACATCAAATATAAAGCAGTGATTGATGAATACTTCAAATTGGGAATTGTGGAGGAAGTTCGTGATACTCGCAATACAGGTCATCCTACGTATTACTTACCACATTCTCCCGTTATCAGGAAAGATAAAAGCACAACCAAGTTGAGAATTGTGTTTGATGCCTCATCGTATCCCCCTCATGCCCCATCACTAAATGATTTGCTACACTCGGGTCCTAATCTAAACCCAGATCTTTTAAATTTAATTCTTTCATTTCGATTCCACAGAATCGCATTTGTTGCAGATATAGAGAAGGCATTTTTAAATATTGGACTTTCGGAGAATGATCGCGATGTTGTCCGGTTTTTGTGGATAGATGAATTATTAAATGATATAACTCAAACTAAATTGAAGGTTTGTAGACTATCAAGGGTTCTTTTTGGCGTTACAGCTAGTTCCTTTTTGTTAGCAGCTGTTATAAGATATCACTTATATCAGTATTCTAATTTATACCCAGAAACAAGTTTAATGTTAAGGGAATCAATGTACGTTGATGATTTGCTTTCCGGTGCTTTAAATGAAGATAAGGCTCTCCAATTGTCTAAAGAATCAAAATTTATAATGGAAGATGCAGGTATGAGATTGAGAAAGTGGAAAAGTAATTCATTAACCCTGGAAAGTAAATGGAATAATTTGGGATTTGACACGGGTACTTGTGAACAATCTGATGAATCTTTAAAGGTGTTAGGACTTTTATGGGATTCACAAAATGATAATTTTAAATTCGATACTTCTAGTTTGATACAATTTATTAAGGAATCAGATGGCACTAAACGAACGTTAATTAGAACTGCAGGAAGAATCTTCGATCCTCTGGGATTTATCTCCCCTTACACAGTTCGTGTAAAACTACTTTTCCAAGAATTATGGGAACGTGGAGTTCATTGGGACAAGAAGTTGCCCACAGATATTGCTCAGGAATGGAAAAAATGGCATGAAGAATTGTCATTAGTCAATACTTTGAAAATGCCCAGGCATTGTTTCGGACAGACTGAATTTGAAAATTTAAGAAACGTACAGGTTCACTGTTTCACTGACGCCAGTGCAAAAATTTATGGTTCAGTGATATTTATTCGTTACACAGATGAAAATAACATTACCAAAATATCCTTTCTTGCATCTAAAAGCAGAGTTGCACCCCTTAAAAAATTAACAATTCCTAGACTCGAACTGACTGCCACCCTGATAGGAGCTCGTTTAATTTCCCATATCAAGCCTATTTTTAAAAGATTCCATTCGAAAGTCAGTTATCATTGTTGGACCGACAGTAACATTGCGCTTTGTTGGATAAAAAATTCTTCTACTAAGTGGAAACCGTTTATTGAGAGCAGAGTTCGAGAAATCCAATCATTAACGAATCCAAGCATAAGGAAATTTTGCCCCGGCCGAATGAATGTTTCGTATATAATAACAAGAGGAAAGAGTATATTTGAATTGATGAAATGTGAAGCATGGTTTACTGGTCCCGAATGGATAAAAAATGAAAAAAATTGGCCAAAGTCAATATCCGTTAATGATTTCTGCGATGAAGCTTTAGGAATGGAAATGCGAAAACAAGAAGTTTTATTCCTAGCCACAGTCAATGAAGATCTATTGGATTTCAAACGTTACGGTAGTTACAGAAAAGTTCTACCAGTAACCGCTAACATCAGAAGATTTATTTACAATTGTCGACATGACGATAAAAGAGTTGGTTCTTTAAACGCTGATGAAATTAATGAATCTGAAAATTACTGGATTTTGAATGCTCAAGAACATGCTTTACTTTCAGAAAAAAAAAGCATTAATTAAGGGAGAAAAGTTAGAAAGCAATTCGAAAATTAAATGCTTTAACCCGTTTTTGGATGAGAATAAAATAATAAGATTAGGAGGAAGGTTACAATTTTCCAATTTAATAGAAGAAAAAAACCATCCCATTTTGTTATTAAATAACAATGAAATTACAAAGCTATTAATCCAAGAAAATCACGAAAAAGTTGCTCATGGTGGTTTATCTGCAACTCTAACGAACTTAAGACAGCGATTCTGGATACTAAAGGCGACAAAGGTTACGAAAAGTATCATTAAGAAGCGTTTAATTTGTAGAAAACATCGTGCAAAACCATTTTGTGAAGTTACTGCTCCTTTACCATCAGATCGTATCATGAAAACCAGCGCTTTCGAAGTTTCAGCAGTAGATTTTGCCGGACCAATTTATATAAAAGATAAACAAGCAACACAAAAGGTGTACATTTGCTTGTTTACTTGCGCTACAAGCCGGGCAGTACATCTCGAACTGGTATTGAATCTCAGCACAGAGACTTTTATTCTGGCTTTTAAGCGATTCATTAATCGGCGAGGAATGATTTGAATAATTTATTTGGATAATGCTTCTACATTTAAAAAAGCAGAAAAGGAATTAGAACAGTGGAGTAAACTTGATAAGTCAAAAATTCAAGATTATTTCAGTCGCGAGCGAATTCAATGGAAATATATCGTTCCTCTAGCAGCTTGGTGTGGAGGTTTTTGGGAACGGATGGTTCAAACCGTTAAGACATGTCTAAAGAAGATATTAGGTAAGGCATTTTTATCGTATGAAGAAATGTATACTGTGCTAACAGAAGTTGAAGCTGTCGTAAATTCAAGACCATTGACTTTTGTGCATGAAGATGCCAGTGAACCATCTCCTTTAACTTCATCGCATCTCTTGATTGGAAGACGCTTAATTTCACTCCCTGCAAGAAATTATCCCTGCAATTCCTTTTCCAGTGATTTGCGTAAAAGAGTCAAATACCAACAGACGTTAGTCGAGCATTTTTGGCGCAGATAGAAAGAACAATATTTATTATCTTTAAGACCAAACCGTATAGTGTCACCTATACGCACTCAAAGTATTCAGATTGATGACATTGTTCTTTTAGGTGGATCTCGTGAACCTCGACTTACGTGGAAAATGGGGAGAGTGATAGAACTGTAGAAAGGTCGAGATGGAAAAATAAGATCATGTTGCGTAAAAACATCTACAGGCTTGTTAAAACGACCTGTTCAGCTTCAGGCACGTAGCTAGAACTTTGTTAAGGGGGGGGGGGTCCAAGGTTGAACGAACTTCAAAAGAGGAGGCATGCTAAAGCAGAATTAGTAGCTGATAGTTACACAAGATAAGATAAATCCAATTAAAACTGATTATTAAAATATGATAAATAACTAAAATTAATTAAATAATTGAAATTAATAGAGCCATTAGTTAAAATTAGTTTAAAAAAATTTTATATTAAGTAGTAAATTAATTATTGAAAGTTTGTAAATTAACATTAAACTGAAAGTTATCACACACAAAGTTTCCAAACATGGGTGAACCTCTTTCCTCCTGAAAATCAGTGATATATTTTCTATTAATAAAAAGGGCACATTAAAAGAAAAACGGAAAACGAAAACTGTTCTAGAAATTACTTGGAAAATGCATGCGATAATTTAATAAAATATTAAAGCTTTGTAATATATTTCAACAAAATACGTACATTTGTACTTATGCCATTTTATTTGAAAACTAGAAAGTAGCCCATCAAGGTATGAAGGGTGAAAATTGCTTCAACTCTTCTACATTTGAACGAAGCAATTGCCTGTTTGGTAATATTTTGATAGTTGAAATTTTAACTCTAACACCAGTGGATTAACCCTAAACTCCGGTAGATAGCGTTCATTGTTTTCGTTTCTTCATTCCTCTGAGATGACACAGTCTTACCAGTAGAACTGTTAAGTTACCGGATCGAGTTCAGCCTTGTCACAATAAAGCCTTTCCCTGAATGTTAATCATTACCAAAACATATTATCAAATTACATATCATGCCGTGGCGCGAATTCATTGTTGAAACACGCGGGTTACTCGATCATCGGCATTATTTATATGAGGATAAATAAATCTATATTTATGGAGTCGAATGTATAACTATATGAATGTTATATAACGTAACCCTGTCCGATTTGAACAACATTTCAGGCAAAATCCACAACTCTCTCAACGAAAATATTAACAAGGTTTCATTTAAAAAGCTTAAATTAGTTTTTATTGATTTACATTTATAATATTCTTTTGATAATGCGAAATAGAATGATATTTCCAATCTTATCCGTTTTATAATTATTATTCCTTTTCATCAATTAAAAGCTTGAACAAACTATTAACTCTTTGAGAGACGGAGGCTTCCTTTGATGCAACCATTTTTTTATATATATAAATTTTTTTCTTCAGCCAACTGACACAATGATTCCAGTTAGCTGAAATAAAAAAAGAGAAGCAAGAAATAAATGGGGTTCTCAAGTGAAGTCACTATTCCTCAAAGGGTAAAAGCTGTTCGAAAAAATTTTAAATATTGGAAAAGGCGTATTGCCGTTTTTTATCATTTTTTTTCTTATGGGGCTGTGTTAGAGGCTTTAGCCTTTTGCGGAACAAGTGAGAACCAACCATATGGCATCCAGTCATTCATATGCCACCATTAAGGCGCGGATGTGAATGTCAGAGAAAAATTTGATGCCCAGTTTCCACCAGATGGAGACACCTGAGCTCTTTTCGATGCGAAACTGCAAAAGGAATTTAATTTTGTCAAGAGCTCAAACGACCTAAGGGATCTTTTACATGCCGATTAATGGAATGTATACCTAATGAATTAAATTAAACATCTGTGTGATTTTATTTTAACAACGTGTTGTTAATTTTAACAACAATACATATCATATTTTACAACGCAGGCAATGATTTTTTTTTCTTTAATACGATGTTAGCAAAACACTTTATTGCAAGAAATAGCAAATATCTTTAGCTTGAAGAAAATAAGAGTCGAAAATTTTTTTAAAAAAAAGCGATATAGAAACGAAAAACTCAAAAAAATTTATTTCGTATTCACCTTTTTTGTTTCTTTGCTTGTAACGCAGTAAATAGCTGTAATTTTCACCTAGTAATTTATAGTTAAATGCAAATGCCTGTTTTTTGTTACGTTTAATGCTACCTTCACAATTTACTAAAGATGGATGCATAGATGCTAATTAAATAACTTCTCAGTACAATTGGAATACAAATATGCTTTATGGGACAACATCGAATAAGAGATGAGAGAGAGAGAAAATTTTTCTTCAATTAAAAAACTAACTGTTTTTCTTTTGGGATCATAGAATCACAATTCAGTAAGATTTAAAAGTATTAATTCGTAATAAATTACTTATTACATGCTTTAATATGGCCGAACTTGTAATTTCATAAACTGATCACAGAAAAATATTCAAGTAATTTTCAATTATTTTTCTATAAAATTTTGATTCCGTAAAAAATTCGTTGCATCAACTTCAAGTTTTATTTATTCATTTATTTTATTTATTTTACCTTCAAACACGAATTCTTTTTGGGCATTTAATATGTTCAATGATCATGCTTAAATATTGGGGGGAAAACATCAGAAAAAAAATCTATGTAATTTGTTACTCAGAAAGGAGAGAAATGTTAAAAATAATCTAAAAGTTCAAATAAAATTGTTATCAAAATATAAAATGAATCTGAAATGAACCATGTCAAAAATATAAAGAGTTAAAATGAAAAAAAAAAAAAAACAATAATAATTTTTTTTTCATCCTCAAGCACATGAAATGTGTAGAATTTCTTTTTTCGCTGCTGGCTTAGAATCTAAAATTAGTTTTTAAATGGAAAAACACATTAACACGTAAAATTGCTTGTATTTTAAAGAAAACTTTAAAAGGGAGCACTGCAACTAGTAACATTAACTAGTTTGGGTAAACTTAATTTTCTTTTGCATATATTTTTCTTCAAGATATGCTTCCTATAAGTATGATGTAGATAAAAACTGCGTGTTGAAACAGAAAAAAAATCGGAATTCAATTACTGATTCACCAGGAACGCACCTCACTCTGGCTGTCTTTCGTGAAACATGCGTCTGTGAAATCCGCGAAAATCCAAAAAGAAAGGAGACAGAAATAAAGAAAACCACGCCAATAAGACTGGGATACAATGAGACTGGGGGACAATAAATGCTTGTTTTAACTTTGCTGATGGCAATCTGATGGACCAAAGGAGAGGGGCTGAATTTCAAGGTCACACGACCCAGCTGGTTTGAAAGACGATACGGACATTTCCCGGTTTCCGACGTAGTGCGCGACAGTAAAAGGCAGACGAAAGTTGGGAACCTGCAGTTGTTGCACGAGGTTCTCGTGTTCTGAATTGACTCAAGGACTGAGAAATTTTCCGATTAATGGGAATATTTAAGGGGAAAATGCAGGGTTCTATAAAAACATTCTCTTTCGGAAAAATTTTGTTGATGCGAGATGCAACAACTGAGAAAAAAGGACAGGGGTCTTTCGGGAAGGGGGGGGTCCGGACCCCATGGACCCACCCCTTGGCTACGTCCTTGTCAGCTTCTATATAAACTAGAACTCAATGACTAAAATTTTAAAACTAACTTTAATGTGTGTTCAATTGTATTTTATGTGTTTTTTCTAACAATGGTTTAATGTTATGTTTTACTAATAATTGTGTTTAAAGAATTTTGCAGATGAACTTAAAGTTCATCGGGGGGAGTTTGTCACGGTTAGATTAATTCAGAAGACGGCGCCGTTGCTGTAAAATATTGTGAAATGAAATTAGCAACAGCAAAGGATAAAAACAGATTGCATCGGTCGAAATGTGCTAGTTTTCAGTTGTGTTTCGAAGGCTCAAGCCTAAATTTTACTAATCCTTTTCAATGTAAATAAATTTTAACTTTACTTACCTCATAGTGTTTTCTAACTTATTTGAATTCTACAATTTACAGCTTCCCTTTCGAGAAATTGCTATAACACTAGGTCCACTTTCCAGACAAAATTCAACTATAACA
Source organism: Uloborus diversus (assembly GCF_026930045.1). Taxonomy (NCBI): domain Eukaryota; kingdom Metazoa; phylum Arthropoda; class Arachnida; order Araneae; family Uloboridae; genus Uloborus; species Uloborus diversus. The sequence goes on along the minus strand of NC_072731.1, from coordinate 196,687,239 downwards.
CAAGGTTCATTTTCTAGAAAATTCTTCAATTACTTCCTTTTTGAACATTTTGGAGGAAGTTCCCTTTGTTGCTTATGAATATTTTACTGTTATTATTTGATTTTAAATTCATTGTGCGTATGTTATTTGATTTTCTTTTTAATTAGAAAGTCGCTTGGCGAATTTGCGATGAATTATGGAGTTTTTTTGCATTTGAAAGCTATTGCAAATGTAATTTTGGTGTAATTTGTTTTTCTTTACTTCAACGGATTTTCCTTAAATTTTTAGCACAGGCATCGCTGTGCAGTTACTGCTAGTATATAATAATATGTAAAATAAATACTTACATATTTACCTCTATTCGGCAATGGGATGGCAGAAACTGCGAATTTGTCATTTTTAATTTAATTTAATTTATTTTTGTTTTTATTTATATATCATTATCATTACTATTATTATTATTATTGTTTTGCATTTTTATTCTATGTTAGCTTCATTGCACAAGCTGACTGATTTGGTGTCCGCTGAAAGAAAGCACAAAAAAAAGTGTCTAATTCCAACAGTTCACTGTTGTTAGTATGGAATCTAAAAGGCGTTTCTTCAAAGGCGTTCACTCATTTCTGCTCATATTGCCGTTTACCTGCCCACGGCACTACTCATATTAATGGTTATGAATAGCTTAATTTTGAATTGCACAGTTGTTTCTCACGTTCAGCTTTTTTTTTTTTTTTTTTTTTGTGGGTGTTGCACAATGGCGTTATAGAATTCAAGTTAACTTATTAAACATTAAAGTACTTTTTCAGTAGCATTGCGTTATTCCGTTTATTTCCTTCTTCTATAAGAGTACGTAGTTGCGTAGCATCATGCTCTGAAATCTTAATTTTTGCATGTTGAATTGAACAATGAAGATGATGCTGCTAAGCGTGCACTGTTAGAAAAAAATCCTCAAATTTTACGATAAATGTTACAGACAGCCATGTTATTTGTAAATGTTACAGACAGCCAATTTTACGGTGAAATAAACAAGAATCGATAAACGCAAAATACCACTTGCAGAATCGAACGCCGGACCTTCGTACTGGCAGGCGGCCTTGCTAGCCACCGTACGAGTAGGGACACGCCGATTCGGGGAAGTATGGTGTTATGTGCTTCACACTGTAAGTCACGAGATGTATCACTTGGCGCAGTAATCTTTTTTTTTTTTGGTACAATTTACCGTAATTTTTTTCTGTAACGTAAACATTCCATTTTACAGATAATATTTACCATAGAAGTTTTCTGAATTTTTAACAGTGTGTTCTGCTGTTTTCCTTTATTTTTTTCTTTTTAAAATAGGATCTAGTTTATGTTATTAAGTGGAAGTTTGCACTTTTGTTCAGGGTCATTGTTTCGTAAAGAAATAGTAATAAAATAAAATAAACCTGACACATTCTGCAGAAAATAACTGCTTTTCGTATAGTATCTTTATTGGCTTTTCAATACACTATAGTGCTCACACTTTTTTTTTCTATAATACAGTTTTCAAATTGAAAACATTTGCAAATCGTAACCTCCAAGCTACACTCTTTTTTTTATTTTAAGTTAAATTCAGCACCATTGCAACACATTTTTTTCTTGATTTGAACTTTGGAAAATCAAGTTTACCTTATGCCAAATGTTTTGTCACTGTTGCGGTACACATTTTATGTGTCATTGAATATCATAACAAGAAAAATAGTAACTATAATAAGATTTTGTGGTTTTCTAAACAGAGTACATCTAAATTTCTTAATTTTTAATCAAGATGTGTGTTTTTGGAGTCTAAACTTAAACAAGTGCTCGTAATATGTATGTGCCTCAAAAAGAATTTAAAAAAATAACACGTATTTAAGATCATACTTATCTTAGCAGCATATTGTCAGACTAGCTAGTTTTCTTTTTAATAACAACTCACATTACAGTTAAGTACAGATCCCTAGAAATATATAGTAAACTAATTTTTTGTCACAAACTTATTTGCTGGCGGATAGTTCTCTTTTTCAGACAAAACAGTATAGTAGACACTCCAAATATTTTAACAGTTAGTAAAAAAAAGGAAGAAGAGAAAATTTTGTTTTAAAATCATATGTTATTCAATAATTTAAAAACGCAATTAAAAAAAGTGCGGACAAAATAGTTAACGTTGTTTAACGTATATTGACAAAATCACAAAAAGTATTAACTTAATTTAATACAGACAAACAAATATTGGAATATAATTGTCAGTAAAATCAAGCCCGCATATTAGAAAATCGGTTAAAAGAATATCACGCTTAATACAATACATTTTCAATGCACCAAATCAATGTAATGTGTTATTTTGATCCAGGTTAATGGAATATCCCGCTCATTATAATATCTTTTCGTGACATAATGGCTACTACATTAAGCAGGTTCGACTGTACATTAGTATACAGCGATGTAACAGAAATGATCTGCTTTTTAATTTGAATAGAACATCCAGTATTTTTTATTATTACTATAATTATTATTTATATTAATGCTGCATTAAAGGCTTTTACCCTTTGCGGACGATTACCCAATATAGCATTAATTCTTTCATGTGGTTGCACTACCACAAAAAAGTTTACGTCCTGTCTCCACCAGATGGAGGCACCTGGCTTTCTTTGATGCAAAACCGGACTTAATTTTGTCAAGAGTATTCCAGTTAAAACGAGTACTTGAGGGATATTATACATACCGCACAATTATACGTAATAACAGCTGACTATTTTCTGCATCTTGAAAATACACCGGCACGTTCGCAAGAGGCCAACATCTCCCCATTCCTTCGGCGCATGTAATATTTTAGGAACATTATCAGGAAATAATTTTAAGCGTTAGCAATGCCGGAATAAGAATTCATATCTACATTGTAACATTGAATACATCTATTACAAATATGTGGACCAGTTTATATATCGCCTGTCAACGTGTATGCAGTAGTATATATTCGTATACATATATATACTTTGAACTAAAAAGGATAGTAAAACATTAGGTTTTGAAGAATTACAAAAGAAAGATATGCCGATGATTATGTTAAAAAAATATCATTCATTACATAATTTGCTTCTATGTTAAAACACGTCAGCTATGTTTCGTTTTTATCATTTTCTTTTAGTTCAACCAATGTCAATACATTTTAAAAGCAAAGAAAGCAGAAAACCATAATTTTGGTAAAATAGCTTTTATAGTTATACTTGCTTTTCATGAAAACAATTGCACAATATTAGGTTTCGAAAAGTACAAAAGAAATATCTACCGGTTTATATATTTCAAAAAATATACTTCATTTCATAATTGACTTCATTGCGAAAGCACCGAAGCTATATTTTGTTTCTATTAATTTATTTTACTTCAATCAATGTCAATATATTTTAAAAGCAAAGAATGTATAGGAAATCACTAAAAGAAATGATAATAAGTATGAGGATTCATGAAAGAAAAATAATAACATTTACTGCAAAAAGTAATGGTTTTTGGCATTATGGTAATGACTTTCGCTTCGGGCGGCAGGACTACAGTTGCAGTCATTTCGAAATCTCATGAAATATAAAATAACTCTCTCTCTTGCTATTCCTAAAATGCAATTTTAGAAACCGATGAATTTCAAACATGGGAGCGATAATTTTTATTTCCATACGCAATTCCTCTTTATATATATTTTTTTTTCTTTTTCACTTTTTGCCCAAAGGTTGGGAAAATAGTTTTAGATAGAACTCATTTTTCCAAATTTGCCAATGTGGTAGATGTAGAAGATACGAACTGCCAGTTTATTAGCTAAACTCACTTGTAGATGCAATTTCCCTGGTCTCGTTTTTGGTTTTACTTCTGTTTCTTAAATTTTACTTTTCCCTACTGCGAAACAAGATTTTCTGTTTTTTATTCGGAAGTAGGAGCGTAGAGCAAGTTCTTCGCTACTTCCATTTTGTTCGAAGTATGTTTTATTCGATTTTCGAGACATCGAAAAAGATAAAAAATCTGTTAAACATGGATAAGTTTTGAAGATATTTCATTTATCTTTTTCTAATAAATGAATTCCTTGAACTGCATAATGTTATAATTCAAATGCATAAGGCAGCTAATTACCTTCTTTGTTTAAGGGGGTCCGGGACAAATTCTAAAAAAAAAAAAAAAAAATTCTTAAACAGTTTAGAGTTAATATTCTTGGTAAATTTTCAATTTTTTTTCAAAAAATGTTTCAAATATCTAAGCTTTTACTTTAAGCGGTGATATAAAAAATATGAATTGAGGCAGTGAGAAGTAAAGGGATGCAAGTGGACTATTTTAAATTTCGAGAAAGACGCGTTTAAAGATCAGATACTAGGTAGGCTTTTATGAATTTTTTTTCTAAATCATGCTATACAGCACCACCTACCAGGGCTACTAGTACAATCTCATACCCCAAGACCCATAGGAGAGGTTCTACTACCATTTGTACTAGTTATCTCAAAAATTTTAATTTTGCCACTAGCATCCTTTTGCTTCTCACTACCTCAATTCAATAAAAAATGGAAAGCATTTGAAGAAAAATTTCGAAAAATTCGAAAATACTTCTTCAAAAAGAAATCAAATTTTTGGCAGAAAACGTTTTTTATTTCAACTTTGCCAAATAAAAATTAAAGTAAACTGTTTGAAAAAGATATGCTCCAAATTTCGTGACTTTATCTTTTTCATTTCTTGTTTTATAAGAGTCAAAATGCAAAAAAATTGGGAAAAATTGTATCATGGCGAAAAACACGTTAAAGATTTAAAGTAAAGTATAATATTAGTTAAATCGATACAGCATAAATATATCTTTCATTCTATTTAAGATAGAAACAAGACTCAAACGTCCTTTTCAACAGAAAAATAAAACGGAATGGTTTTTTAAATGATAATAACAAATTGCAAAATTTGACGATTTTTGTGTACCGAACACCCTTAACTAAGAAATCGCTTTTATTTTTCCTTGTGCCATTCAGCAGTCATTATGAATAGATGGAATACAGTGAAAAAAAAAAATCCACGCAAAAAATTGCATGCACACATAAACAGTCAGACCAACGATGAGTTAGCGAGTTTGTCGATTTCATATCATCCGCGTGTAGAATGCAGTGGCGCAGCGAAGGGGGGAGGGTGAGTTTGTGGGTATAGAAAACACCCCCTCCCCCCCCCCAAAGCCATTGGTTTAAACATAAATGCAAATTCTAATACAGTAGTTTATGCATATGAAAGGACTTTTTTTTATCCAAAAAAAAACTTCAAAAGGTATTTTTGATCAAAAAATCCCCTTCAGAGGGTACTTTTCATTAAAAAAACCCTCCAGAAGGTATTTTTCATCAAAAAAAAAAAAATCTCCAGAAGATATTTTTGATCAAAAAACCCCTTCAGAATGTATTTTCATCTAAACAAATTCAGAAGGTATTTTTCATCAAAAAAGAAAAAAAAAAACCCCTCTAGAAGGTGTTCCTGGCTGCGCTAGTGGTAGACTGTACAATTAATGAATAATTTTGGTTCTGTATTTTATATATCCTAATAAATAATAGGCTTTGAACAGTTTTGTTCCTGAAAATTAACAAAAGTAAATGCCAAACAGTGATTCATTGTACCGTATCTTCCCCCTGTCGTTTAGTTTCGAGTTGCAACTGCTCAAGTTATGAGTCCACTGTGGACACAAATTACGTGTCATTGCGTGTTAATATACAGAGGTGTGAAATTTATTAGACTCAAGGAGCAAAAAACATGACTATCGATTATTCTGGTTAAATGACATTTTGTCAAAAAAAAAAAAAATCTTAAACTATAAAGCAACGTTGAACTTAAAACGTTAAACATAGTTTTCAAACATCAGATTTTACAAACATGGTTGGCGTATTATTGCTGATACTGAAATATCGATGCCTATTGCAGTATTATCAATACTCTCTTATTCTAGCGTTTGAAAACATAAGTAAAATAAATTTATCTTTTCTTTTACCGACGCAAAACAAGATTTATCGCCAGACCCATCCAGAAAGTGCTCAGTACCACTATTAGTTATGGGATTTCTCATTGATGCTTGATGTTAGTCGTCTTTCGGCATTTTGGCGGAATTAATCTCACGCCGTGATGGCGCGTTCATTTCGTTGATGCATGATGACTAACTACTGGATGTAAATGATTCAACTCGAAAAGCTTGAGCATTCTGTTTAAAATTTATCATCATTATTTAGAATGTGACTGTAATATTCGCTAAGCACGGTTTTTATTTATGTGCCATGCACCATACACCATACACATTGAAAATATTTGACATTATGCATTTTATAACTTTTTTTTTTTTTGCTTGTTTTAGCCATTTTCTGATAAATGTATATATGTATTAGAATATTTATGTAATAGAATATTGTTTCATATAGGGGAAGTGTTTTTTTTTTCTTTTAAAATCTTTTTGGGCTGCCTAATATGAAACTATCATTTTAGTTATAAATTCCTTAATCATGATTTGTATTAAACATGAAATTATTTTGTTAGAGGTAAGATGTGTGTTGTTTTTGAAAACAAGGCTCATTGAAAACTTTCCTTGCAACATAATTGGTTCAGTCATAAGAAGTAATTTTATGAGTGACGCTATTGTTTTAAAACATTTTCAATGGGGGGGGGGATAACTGATTATTCTGTTTCTATTAAAATTAACGATGCAACAAACTTCCAATTATTGGCGGTCAGATTATCCGCTGTGTGTATATCCGTGCATTGTATTTATTATTTTTTTAACTGTTAATTACCATTTTTTAAAGTTATGATTGTGTTATCGTTCGTTTTTAGCTTTCACATAAGTACATTTTTATATTCAATGTTAGTAGATGCAATGTGGTAATGTATTAGCTATAATTTAAATGAATGTGTAAGTATTAATCTTATTTTTTAGCTATTGTATACAGTAGTATCGTGCTTCACTTACCATTCGGATTATTCGCGGTTTTTACTTATCCGCAGTTACCTTGCCACCCTATTCTGCGAATAATCGAGAATTTACCGTGTATACCTTCATTAATTGACAAATATATGAATATATAACAACGGGTTCTATCTTCGTGACGCATTCCGTCTATGTGATTCAAAATAGCAGTATTAGACTTTTACAATACAGAAATTACAGGAGTTTTTTTTCTGCTGAGGTCAACGTTCTTTCAAATCACAAGCCAAAAAATGGCAATCACCATGTCGAGAATGCCACGTTTAATCTGCAGCTGTCAAGACTAGGAAACTACCATCATGGACAGTGGCACACACAAGGGAGGGATCCAGGGGGTCCGAACCCATCCCGAAGCTTTTGCCTCCCCCCCCCCCGATTGATTACGATTCTATGTATTTTGTACGCAGAATCATTTCAAACAAAGGTAACAATAATTTCAGTTCTAATAAGTGTAAAAATACAACCCTCATGTTAAAAGACTTTACGAATCGTTTACGAATTGCCAAAAGAAACATAATATTGATTATAAATAAACACACTGCAATAGCCATGCATTTAGTTTCGTAATTACTGATGAAAATGAGATTCTATGAACTTGAATCTATTTTCTAGTTATGAGAAAAGTAAACGTGTAAATTATTTTGCTCTCTGGTAATTTATTGTAGTATATTCCATTAAATAATGCTAATTATTTATTCAATATTTAATTTTTTGCTTTTTTTCGTATCGGGAATCGAAAAAACCAAGTCAATATATTTGACGGCCTTATTAGGGTATGAAAGGAAAATGAGGCTTTCGACCTTGGACCCTCCCCTTGCAAAGTTCCTGTGTGCACCACTGATCATGAACCAATACACATGCTGATTCTGATAAGTTCTTCAGCGTTGTTTCTCGTCATTTGGTGAGAATAATTCCCAAACTTCGATTGCTGCTTGCAGCATTGTTGTAGTCTATCTTAATAAAATAACGTCTTCTTTTAAATCCCACAAAAATGGTACCCCAGGTAATTCTATGTTCTTATCTTCTAAATGATTGCTGCTTCTTAACTTGTGTGTTGCACCATTCCCTGTTAATCATTGGTGATTAAGTGATAATAATGCACCTAACGTTTGATACCGCATCAGCATGTCGATTTTTGTTGCTGTGCCTGAATACATTGTTCGCTAACAGAGAACGTTTAACGACGGACAACAAATACAGATAAATCATTGGAGCAATTAACGCTTGAAATTAATAGCGTAATTGATCTAATAGTGATATAATTATAATACAGAAAACTTCCTCCTTTTCTCCTGCGCTTTCCCAGACTTCCGATTTAACGGATTGCCTAGGCCAATCTTGAATATATATCGATATGCGTGTAATCGATGATTTATATGTAATACGTAAACTTAATAATTTAAACGACTATTTTACCATACTTTAAATGTAAGTTACAAAATTTTTTATTGATGAATGAGATTAATGGTACCACGTAAGTTTATTTGTTTCACTCAAAATCTACTTTTTCGCTTTAAATGGATGTTTGTTAAAGCGGCTTACTACCTGTCACAGTTAGGCAGGGTAGCAGGTAATATACTTTCCGCTAACCCTTAAATGCGATTGCATTTATTTTAAAAATTTTCTCATGATATATCGATGCATAAAAAATCCAAGCATAGTATAATGAGTACATTTAATTTAGTTAAATACGTGTTGATTACCTGAAAGCTCATATATTTTTTAATTACTTTTCCTTAAAAGATGCTAGAAAGAGTGTTATTTTTGTTTTACGGCACGAAATAGTTTTTAACCAATCAATATTAAGGAGAATTATACGAAAGTAATTTATTTTTACGCATATTCTTTACGGAGTCCCAAGGTGGGTCCCTCTGAGAGAAGTCAGAGGTTACGCGAACTGTGCACGGTTTTTAATTTGTACATACAGTAAACTCCCGATTATCCGCAAGCGGTTTATCCGCGGGGTAGATTGTCCGCCACCTTTCATACGTTAAAAACAAAATTATTTTTCGCCAATGATTAAATAAATGTAGCCAAATGCACACATTTTAACTTAACAAGTGGCAAAATCTATTTTTAGACTTTCCTATTTATTTCTTCCCCTTCCTTTCCAATGACATCAAACCTTCCATGATCACCAAAACCTGATTTTAAAATCTACACTACTTATTACTTCAAATCTACACTATCTACACTACTTACTAATTTTTAGATATTTCTAGATCTACACGACTTTCGCGCGTAATTGAGTGACCGGATCAGTCTTGTTCATGAAAAAATTCCTCTCCTATCCCCTCCCCTATGCATTTTCGGTGTAACCTAGCTTGATCTGTTTCAGTTTATCTGCCCCATTTGCTCGCGTGTGTGTGTATTCTATTTGCAATAATGATCGGTCCTGTTTTAACTTTAACATGCATTTTTTATCAAGTTAAATTTTAGCTATACAGTCGAACCTCGTTATCACGACACTTTTGGGACTGTCAACAAAGTGTCTTCATAGCCGGAGCGACGTCATAACCAGAATAATTTTTAAAAAATCATAATTAAACATTAGTATACCATAAAATTAGATTTAATGAAGAAATTAATAGTGTTTATAAGTTTTTAATTAGGTTTAACTAATGTAAATTTGATATATTGGTGAATATAACAAAAATTATTCAAAAAAATAAAACCCTTCACTTATTATTATTATTTTTGTTTTCAATTCTACAATACTCTCCAATAAAATGTTTGATAAATTTTTGAATAACATTTGTCACACTCCTTCTTCCACGAAATTACCAGCAAGAAAGAAACCTATTGAAAACTCTTCACTTTTGTCCGCAATTTGATTAGATTTTGACGGCTAAGCTTCACCTGAAGGTGGAAAAACCCTTTTTAATCCTTTTATGCACTTTAAGAGTTCTGTGTCCCTTTTCAATCTAATGAGGAGCCCCTTGTCTCTTTTTCTCTCATGGGAAAAGCTTGTTGTGACCACCTACAGCTTAACGTAGCGCTATAGTCTTTCTCTTCTCTTGCTGTTTCCCTCGTCCTGTACTACAAATCCACCTGCTTTGAATTTCTTTCTTTTGTCCCTCTTGTCAAAGTCTCAAACCTGTACCTTTCAGAACTTATCTACTCGCCCCCCACCATTCTCGAGGCGTCATGCCTGTCAAATCTCTTGTCAGAGTCCGAAGTTCCAAGTTCCTACAACAAACATTTTCAGATGTTTTCATTATTTTGCTGAAAATTTTTCCATTGCAAGAAAATATTTGATGCAGTCTGCGCAGCTTGAAGCGTCGTCGTAACCAGAGTTGCACGAAAAAAACTGTCGTAAAATCCGGAGCCACTTAACATTAAAATTATATGAAATAAGATCGGAACTTTGAAAAGGTGACGTGACATCCGGAGTGTCGTGAAATCCGGGTATCGCGATAACGAGGTTTGACTGTAGTTTAAATGTATGCGAGTGTTATAAATCTTCCTAAAGCTATTAGATGCATAAATATCATTTTTGACTAACTTTGTGGATTATCCACGAATTTTGTTATCCGCGATAACCGTGCATTCTATTCCGCTGAGTTCACTATACGTAATAGAGGTAGATTAGAGGGCAGTGAGAAAATTCTGATAAAATTTAAAGGATGTTAATAGGAAAGTTTTGGGAACCCCTGTTTTCTAGAGATCATTTTACCTTTTCGATACCTAATAAAGTTTGTTTTTCTAGTTTTACAGTCTGTAAATGAGGAGCAAACATTCAAACCATGTTTTCTCCTTCGGATACAGTTTTTCAGGAAACACAAAAAACTAATATATTTAAAAAAAACTTGTATTAGACCCCAATTATCATTTTTTTAGTTGTATTACTGATTACTAGTAAGACTTGTAGGCGTACTTTACCTAATAAACTTAAAATGAATTAGAAAAATGCATTTGAAATTTGGAGAAATCATGTTTTGACCGAACTCAAAGGACGAAACGTGTTTTGAATGTTTTCAATGTGGATAAATGGATGTGTGGCTCGATCTCCCCCTTTGAAATTAGAACTTCCTTGCTTTTAGTACTTTTTTCTTTGCAAAATTGAAAAAACATTTCTTCTCCAGCCATTAATGAATAAGTTATTAAAAATGTCAAATTTTAATGACTCTAATCTGTCCTGAAATCAGTTTCCACGGCAAAATATCCACCTAAACCACGGGGAAAATATTTCAGCCCCCCTTGCAACTTTGCATATGGGCGCTCATGCTTAGGTATTTACATTAAATTATTAAATACGGTCTATTTATTTTCTTTACTGTAGTTTTAAAGACTGAACCAAGGGTTTAATGAAAGCTTTTAAGAACCGATTCATTTTTATAAATTTCACGTATAAGATGCAGACATACTAGTCGCATTGTCAGATATCAGACAATTTTCAAACTCAAAGCGCATAAACTTACAAAACCACATATCACTAGAAATAGTTAAGTGCTCATGAGTAGAAAATAGAGGTAAAATATTTCTGGTGCAAGTCTACATGCATATATTCGTCTGAATAAATTATTGCAGGGGTACATTAGAAAACTATGTGTCTCTTTCCCCAATCTGCCAGGTGTCGCTGATGCTTTTTCGTCTGAAATATCTCGCCTCGGAGATGATAAAGTAGTATGGCGTTTAATCCCCATCTGGATATGTAACTATTTCAATAGAAATCTTCTCATTTTGTGGAAATGGCTCCCATTTGACGTATCCAATCTTCCCCTCCATTTGCCTTATCTTTCTACTCAGCCATTTGTCCTAATTAGAGGTCATGTCCATTTTCTACGAAATATCTTGGCGCTTGTCTTTAAAACAAATCGTTTCCCCCTTCTCTTTCTCCTGATGTCTTTTGCTTCCTATATTCTCTTGTAATTCATGGTCGGTTCTTGCTCTTTTGCTCAGTTACATCTAATTTCTCTTGTTCACCATGTCAGGATCCATAGATGGCCAGATAAATAATCTTGCAAGGGGAAAAAATATCATTGACATTAATATCAGCGTTTCCATAGAAAATGTACGATTTCTTTTAGCTGCGGTTCTTTATCTTTTTTCATTATTGTCTTTTGTAGTCTGAAAGCGGAGGTAATTAATAATTCAGGCTCTTGGGATGACACTTCCATGCGTGTTTTAATTAAGCTGTTTGAGGGGAAATACCAATTTAATGAAATTCTTAATAAGGTTTGGAAAATGACAAAAAATAATGTAAATCGGTTTATATGATTGTTTTCAAGGTGAAAGTAATTTCAGGGATGTTGAAACTATAATTTTAACACAGTTATCAAAAAAGGTGACGTAGGGGAATGTGGGGGGAAGTGAAATTTTTAAGATGACTAAGCTTTAATTTTAAATTTGCATTTGAAAATTACAGTATAAAAATTTAAAAAAACTGTATTTGCATTAAAACATTTCACAGTAAATGAATGAATGTATAAACGAAAAGAACTGTTTTACTTTGCCCAACCCACTTTGCCCCCATGCACTTGACTAATATGAACGTTGAATATTTAAACCGTTAATAACAAGAACTTTATCATTTGATCATATCAAAATAATTTTTGACTTACAACAAAATATTACAATTTGAGTATCAATTTTTGAAAATTGCTTGCATTATCTTATGCTTTAAATTTCAGAGGTAAACTTTTTAACTGACTGGAATAGACTACATATGTTACTACAACTATATATATAAAAATTTCGTGTCACAATGTTTGTTCGGGGTAAACTCCGAAACTACTCAACCGATTTTTATCAAATTTCATACCTATGTGTCATTTTGTTAGGATAGTTTTTATGATTTTTATTGCAAAATTATACAATAACAGTGTGAATTAATTGTTTAGTTATAAAAATTCTTAATAGATGGCGGTGTAAGTGAATTAATCGATATGACTCTAACATCGTTTGACCTACTGCAAAAAACACTATAAAAAAAAGTAAAACTCCGAAACGTTGCTTATTATTTCCATATAACGTTTCGGGATTTTACAGGTTTTTATTCACTTCCTGAGAAAATCAATTATATTTGTCAAAAAGTTTCCTAAATTGCTACAAATTGCAGATTTAACACCGTTGTGAAAAATATTTTTCTCCCCCAGTATCAAGATTAACTGAACGTATTTATTTGGTGTATCGGTTTCAGCTCGAGGACGGTCAGTCCAGATTGACTCAGCCCCCAGTGTGAGCGAAAAGATATCTGGATCACGAAGCTATGCTAGAGTTGCAGACGAGTTACATTCGAGCCACTTGCTTGAGAGTCTGTCTTATCGTTGGCAATGATTGCATTAATGCTTTGAGAGCTTAGTTGGAAAAGCAGGAAGATTCCAGGTTATTATATTAAACCTACATTTGGCTTCTCTGAAGGTGCCAGAATCATAACTGGCTTTAACCAAGAAGACTACTGAATTCTTCAAAAATACTCCAGGATAATTTCTGGAAGGTTACTGAATTTAAGCGGAAAACACTTATTTTCTTTCTTTTTCCCCCCAAGAGGTTTTTAGTGTCATTAATTCTTGCAAAGATACTTTCGCAACAGAAAAATGCAGTGACAATTGCATCGTCAGGCATTGCTGCTACTTTTTTCAGATGGTAGAGGAACGCACATTCAGCTTTAAAGTTGCCTATTAGATATTCATAACAAACCAAACGCAATGTGTAACATTAAAGAAAAAAAACGCGGAATGGCTGTAGTGTTGCAAAAGAGTGCAATTATAATTAGGGATAAATGTACTAAGGCTTATGAGCAAAAAGCTTTAATTCGAAGCACATCATACGATTATGCAAGATTTGAAAGGCAACGATAAACTTTTAGGTGGTATTATCTGAATGCTGTCTGGGCACTTCTGGCAGACAATACCTGTTATTCTGATGAAATCAACGGATGTTTAAAACAATCGTTTTTATAGTGTAATCTCGAGATGATGCGATTGACCACGAACATGCGAGTACAAACGCAAAATGATGTATTTGCACAAGTATTTCTTAAGCAGTTGCTGAGTATTGGATACGGTGAAATTGAAATGTATCAAAATACACAGTATATCAATTAGCCCTACAATTTATGCACTGCAATTGAGAAGAAAATTGAACTAATGGAGATTGTATTCCCTTATAAATTTATTTTTTTTATTATGAATGCCTCTGTAATCGCGCTATTTTGGCAGCAAGAAATTTTTGATGCAGATGCAATTAATTTTTAAATGCTACAGTTGTTGCCCGGTAATTTGAAATCATTTAAATCAATCGATACAATTGCTGATTAGAACAACTCAGTAAAGTTTCCAAATGAATTTTAAATTATCTGCATAGCAATGACACTACACAATTTCCAGTTACAAATTAATTCTCCAAATAATCTTCTCCATAATTTAAACCCACTAGGTTTTTAAAAATATACACACATAGTTATCAAAAGGTTCACCGGAAACGTTCTTGAAGCAGTAATTTTAACGGGAAAGTTTAAAGGAGGAATCTTCCTACTGCCATGCATTCCATTAATATCGTCAGAATCTCCAATACAGCTTAGAAAGCTACATATTCCGCTTCGCTTAGCCTTCGCGATAACCATAAATAGATCTTAAGGTTAAACAATGGCGGTTTGGGCTTGGAAAATAGGTGATTCTCCCAAGGGCACAACTTCGCTCATGTGTTGAAAAACCATCAAATCTGTTCGTGTTAGCAAAAGACAGATTAACCAAAAATATTGTGAACAAATTAGTGCAAAATTAGTACAAAGATAATTTTCAATTTTAATAATTTAAAATAATCGAAACAATAGTTCGAAATCAATGTTATATACCTTTATTCATAAAATTCCACTTTTATAGCTTATCAATTTATGTAGTATAATTTGTGAGAAGTCATTGATTAAAAACCATAGTTATTGCTGTCATGAATAAACTGTGCTTACAAAATCTAAATATTGGTTAATGCTTAATTTCAACATTCTGATACTTTACTTACCACTTTCAAGTTATTTTGCACCTTTGGACGAAGTAAGTACACTGCAAAAAAAATTTCGAAACGTTTATGAGTATTTCCGTGTAACGTTTCAGGATTTTAGTGGTTTTTATCCACTAACTGGAAAAATCAAGCATCATTGTCAAAAAGTTCTCTGAATTGTTACACGTTGCACGAATGCAGTTTTCTAACTGTTGTGAAAAATATTTCTAGCTTCCAGGTCAAGGATTAATTGAGCGTATTTATAAAGTGTATGGGCTTCAGTTCGATTACGGCCTGTCCATGCTGATTAAGTGCTGAAAGGGAGCGAATCGTTATGGACGACATTGCTGTGCAAGAATTGCAGGCAAGTACAATGCGCGATACTTGCTTGAAATTCTTGCTTCACGTTGGTAATGCTTGCAATACTGTTGATGGAACTTTCTAATTAAATCAGGTGGCAAGCGATTATACCTACCTAAGTTTTCTCTAAAATTCCAAAAACATGACTGGCTTTAAACGGGAAGATTTCTGAATTTTTCACGAGGCCTCCGGAATAATTTCAGGAATGCTACTTAATTTTTAGCGGAAAACATTCCATGTTTTTATAAGGTATCTTAATGGTAGAAATTCCGCATATCAGCTGCCCATTATTTTCCAGGAACGCTTCTGAATCGTTTTTAGTGTACTTACTAAATTTAATAAACGTAAGTATATGTAGTAATGGTGTTACTATAGAAAATTTAGTTAGTCCTTATTAAATTTAATAAGTTCCTACTTCGGGCAAACACGGCCATTCTCAATTCCCTGTGATTTAAAATCAACGGAACTTTTTCCAGATTTACTAAAAATATTAATTTGATCGAAAAAAAACAGTGAGTAAAAAATTATTTAAATTTTCATCCACAGCAACGCGTGGCTGGGTCAGTTAGTATTTAAAATAATATTAAGTTAGTGGCACTAAAAGCTGAGCAAATATTTCACTATTTCATTTTGCCTCACATTCCCCTGCTATAAATAAATTTAAAACTGCGTGTCAACTGCATCAATTTAAGAAGTTTGCTAAAACAAGTGAAAACGAGCTGATGTGTGCATCACATGACTTCCTTTAATTCAAATTTAATGTAATTTCCCCATTATTGGCATTTTTAATTTGATTCAATAGTTTACTCTCTAAATATCACCAACAATGGCCAAATTGAAACCAGATTTTAAAAAAATCACTAAATTTGTCGCCAAGTTAGGGACAAAACTTGGTGACCAAAATACTGGCGATATATCGCCAAGTGTCCGCCAAATTACTACACCACTTAAGTTTACATCGAAATTAACAATGATTCCCCCCCCCCACAAAAAAGGGCAAAATATCCCTTTAGAAACACCCGAATGCAACCAAAAGGGGAGGTGCACAATTAGACCCCACTAGGAGTCTACGTATTAATTTTCAACTTTCTAAGACATACCGTTCTTAAATGCCGCACATACGTCCATACAGACGTCACGAGAAATATCGTTGTAATTCACTCGGGAATCGTCAAAATGGATATTTCGCGTGTCTATACGTTCTTAGGCACTTATCCACGTGTCGTCGAGTCGAAAAAAACAACTCAACATTCTTTCGGGTATGAGGAAAAAGGAAATTAAGGTTGACATTTGAGCGAATTTTTTTTTTTTTTTTTCCGCGAATACAATACTTTTTTTTTTTTTTTTTTTTGTAAAAGGAAGTAAAACGGTTATTGAGCAGAACACTTAAAGAGTGGTAGAACAAAAATAATTCAAAAATAATTCTTGGATCAATGTACCTGCAAGTAACCGCCTCACAGCAGAGATATGGTAGCTTTGCGGTATCACATGCCGAAAAGTCCATCACAGAAAGCAAATGCAATTATTAAATGAAATTTACCTGTCAAGTCGATAAAAGTGTGAAACAGAAATGTAACAGAAACTCTGGACAAGAGGCAGCATAAATTAAAAACGGAACTTACATTAAAAGAATACTCCTTTCAAACACAAAATCAAAATTTATTAAAAATCATGCAATAAAGACGCAGCACTCGCAAGGATTTTAAGAGAAATTTTCGGAAGTGGAATTGCTTTAAGCTAGGGATGGAAAATAAAGAAAACCCCTTTTTCCCTTTTTTTTTTTTTTTCCTAAGTGAAAATTTCTTTAGGCGCGTTGAACATTTTTGAGGTATGGAAAAACCATTTATTTAGCCACCTCACCGACCTTTGGAATGCAACCAATGCGCGGTTTCCATCAGTTCCTTTACTATGTTGCGCTTTCGTTAGGAACTGCGGACCTTAGTAGCGCCGTCAGCAGCTCGTGAATTTCCTAAATCGATTCCTGAGTAAGTGTGAGTTCCATCCTCACCCGGGTCAGATTATTTCTTCTCGAGAAGAAAAAAAAATAAGAATTGAAAACTTCTTTAGACTTAGGCATTTTTTGAGATTGGAAAAACAATAATGTTTCTGATACCTGTAATACATGTGCTCGTCTTTGCCACTCTGCAAATGAACTGCTCATTGTAATGTGGTCGTTTCCAAAATTTTAAAAGTATTTTTTTCTGTAAGAGCATGCTTACAAAAAGGAACTAAAAAGTAAAAAATAATTGGTCATATTTACAGAGGATTTCCTACCCAAACGTATAAATCAACTTTATTTTACAATTCCAGTGCAAAAATCAACTAAACTAAACATCCAGTTATAAAATAAACACTGATTTTAATGGCTTTACGATGAATTATTTTAATGCCTAACTAATTATATACGAACTCTTAATTTTTAACAGCCATTTGAAGTCGTTGCCTCCTATTTACTACCCTAACGTAACTGTCAATCGGTGCTCTTTCATCGTTTAACGCTTTTACCGATGACATCACAAATGATGAAATGCCATTCAGTGTTGCCATTCACGGTCCAAAATATTTAATTTGCATCTTTACTCACGTGTATTGGCAACAATATGGTTGATAGCAAGCGTAGAACGCAATTGTAATTCGCTTCTTGATTATCATAACGTGGAAATGCGGTAAAAGATGCGCCATAGTTCATCATTTGTGCCGTCATAAAAACCACGCCTTGTTTGAAGAATCGGACATTTTAAAAAATTAATTAAAAAATAGCTGTTGGGAAAATGAAAGTGCTTTCTGAGTCCATGCTATTTTTTCTTTTGCTTATTCTATCAATTTCGGTGACGAAAAGTACTACTTTTGACTGAAGGAAACAACAACAAGATTTTAATATGAAAATTTATTTATTAATTCTAAAGACGCTTCTGCATTACATCAAGATAAAATTGGTAAGAACTTTCATGATACACCAATGATTTTAAGTTTGGATTTCAACATAAATTTTGCAGATGATAAAAAATTCACCATTAATTATATTTTCAGATAGATAGCTTAATAAAACGAATTTCAATGACCGAAACCTTAGCACAACGAAACATAAAACTACAAATGTTGCAGTCTTTATAAGATATTCAGATAGATTCGAATTAAAAGTGTTTTTGTTTCCTATTTTAGTTACCATAAATCTATAGTATCAGTTTTGGAAAATAAAGATAATGATCAGGATGTTAAAAAAAAAAAAATCATGATTTTTTTAAAATAAAAAAATGGAATTTTTAAATTTAAATAAGCTTTTTTTAAAGGATTTAGAATTTTTCGTAATTGATTAATCTGTGCTTTTAAATATAATTAAACCCTAAATCAATGTTTTTAAAATTTAAAAACAATTAAATTTCAAATAACGCGTCACTAAAATGTTTTCATATCCTCATGCAAAACCAGTTTAATACAGCTGCATATGACTCAAGTCAAACTTAGATTGCATACAGGTTGTACATACGTATAAATGCATTAAAACAGGGAAAACAAAGCGGCATTTAACTCTTGCCAAATGTGTCTTTTCATCCATTTATGTATACCCTTTTTATTGTTCTTATGCACGGAGAACTGAATAACACAAAGTTTTTTTTTTTCAAATTTTTCCAACATTTATATCAATATTTACTTTATAAGCAAACTGAAATAGACCACACTAAAATGTATGTAGCTGGTGCTCGGATTGCTGATAAACGTGAAAACGAGACTGCAGCTGATATTTTGAATTTTCAACTTATAAAATATTAATTTTGGAAATTACAATTTTTTTAAATAAAAATTAAACACACACCACACTCACAAAAATGCGCTCGAGCAGAAACACACCAAATTTATTTTGTAGTTAGTTTTAAGTTTTCACTTCCGTCGGCAGTCCCATGACAGCCCTTTTTTTTTATTATTTATTTCGTTGACATTGCTTTAACCACTTACTTAGGATTTTTTAGAGAATAAATTAGACGGGTTCCAATGATTATCTTTCTCAACTGTTCTGATTGCATTTTTAGTAATGAGAATTGCTTTAGAAAAACCTTGACTTTCTTGTACGCTATTAAATGATTGAAGAGTTCTAAGATCTCAAAAGAATTTGTACGTGTTCGCATCTTCGCACACTACAAGTAAATTTTAATGCACATTTTTGGGTCATTTTCTGCACCACACGCATAAAGATTTGAAATTGCAACTATACAATTAAGTAAAAAATTAAAAAATAATAATAGTAATAAAAACGCTAAATTAAACCATTTCGCAAACAACTAGTAATATTTTTACGGATTTTTACGTAAGCAACTATTAATATTTTTAGCATGGTTTTTTTAACGTAAACAATTATAAATATTTTTAGCATGGTTTTTTTAACGTAAACAACTATAAATATTTTTAGCATGAATTTTAACGTAAACAACTATAAATATTTTTAGCATGGATTTTAACGTAAACAACTATTAATATTTTTAGCATGGTTTTTTAACGTAAACAACTATTAATATTTTTAGCATGGTTTTTTAACGTAAACAACTATAAATATTTTTAGCATGGTTTTTTTAACATAAACAACTATAAATATTTTTAGCATGGATTTTAACGTAAACCACTATTAATATTTTTAGCATGGATTTTAGCGTAAACAACTATTAATATTTTTAGCATGGTTTTTTAACGTAAACAAATATAAATATTTTTAGCATGGTTTTTTTGACGTAAACAACTATAAATATTTTTAGCATGGATTTTAACGTAAACAACTATTAATATTTTTAGCATGGTTTTTTAACGTAAACAACTATAAATATTTTTAGCATGGTTTTTTAACGTAAACAACTATAAATATTTTTAGCATGGATTTTAACGCAAACAGCCATTAATATTTTTAGCACGGATTTTAACGTAAACAGCTACTGCTCGTATTTATGTTCGTTAAGAAGAGCTGGCATTTTTTTCAAGAATTAAATGAAGATGTATTCATTTAAAAAATCCACCCATAAAATATTTTGCAGAGTTTAGACCTTGCGTTGACAATATTTGTGGAAACACAACATTTTGTATCTTTTCTGTTGGCGTGACACTTTCCTCACATGTATGGCGTCAAAATTTATAAGAGTTGCCAGCACAGCTTTTCCTTTGAGAAAATATTTCTTTTTTTTTCTCTATTTTAGATAGCAGGCTGCCATCTAGAATGAAATTTACATGAAATGTCCATACACTTTTTTACCCTTTTTTGAAAGAATAAGAAGAAAAAAAAAACTGACTTGATTTTCGACTTTGAGTTCGAATAAGCCGAAAAAGAAAGCATTTCTGAAAGAATTGCGGTAAAATGAATAAAAAAAGTTTGAGCATCCCTTTCTCGTACGTTGTCATTGCTGTCAAGTTTAAATAAAGCAGATTTCGCAAGGCATCGGCGATTGTCATTTTTTATCACAAATCTGAATTTAATAATATTCGTGCTGTGAAATGAAACCTATATCGCATTTTTTTAAAAGTAGAATGTTTGTGCGTAATGTAACTGTTTGGTTTTAAGATGTGTTATTGCACTTAACTGTCGTTAACCTTATGTTCTGAAGTTCTTTTAACTAGCCATAAATAAAATGTAGGAAAATAAAATAACAGAAAAATGTGCACACAAAAATACAATTTTTGTGTGCACATTTTTCTATTTTCCATCTTTCTTGGAGCAACTTTTTCCAAGGAACTCTTCATAAATCAGCATTCTACCGCTAGATATTTTTTTAGTGATAAAAATTGTTATTAGTTATTAGTTAACCATTAAAAAGTTGTTTAATTATAAATCTTTGATATATCTTTCAGTTGGTCCAATTTCTTTTTTGACTTTGTTTTTAATGCGTCATTTTTCATGCCTAAGTACAGCTATTAAAACATGCATATGGTACCTATAATTATATTTGCCAATGACAAACGTAAAAAAAACAAAGAAAAGAAAAATTTGCCTTAACTCAGTGATTCTCAAGCTGTAGGGTTGACACTCGAAGGGGGTGGGTGGCTGGAAAATATCCAAGAGAAAAAAATATTTACAAAAAAATGATTAACTGAATGAAAGAAAAAGATACTGAATTAAAACAACCAAATTAAAAATAAATTTCGTAATTTTTAGTGACTTTCTTTGGCCTTCGTGAAGTTAGTAGATGCATTCTATTAAAATTATTAAAATGATGACAAAGAAATTAGTGATCAGAATTTC
This sequence comes from Uloborus diversus, assembly GCF_026930045.1. Classification (NCBI taxonomy): domain Eukaryota; kingdom Metazoa; phylum Arthropoda; class Arachnida; order Araneae; family Uloboridae; genus Uloborus; species Uloborus diversus. The sequence goes on along the minus strand of NC_072731.1, from coordinate 196,665,781 downwards.
TTTTATGCAAAATGTAAAAAAAATTATCTAAACTGTTAAAGTTCTGTAAATATTTCTTTCACTGCAAAAATGCAATTTGCGAGAAAGAACGAGGCATTGATGGCTTTAAAAAGAAAACGAAATTTCTTACCTGCTTTTATGTTGTAAATTGTAGCCGTTATTGATTCCATTATAGAAGTTCAAAGATTTTCATTTTTTTTTATTCTTCATTACAGTGTAATAATAATAAAATGCTTTTACATTTGCATAATTAATTTAACTATATAAAAAGTAGTTAAACTAAATCCACTGCTGTACAGTAGCATTAGTGAAAAAAAAATAGCAAAGAATTCAAAACTTAATTTGAGATTGGCGCACGTGTTGGCGAGTGCTAAGAGCGCTAAACAGCCTAATAAGGAATCGACTCGGCCGTTTTCTAGTACGTCATCACTCATTTAAGGTAACCACTGATGAGGCTTTCGTGTAGTTATTGATGATTCAGGGCGAAGCAGGGGCGGACTGGCCAGGTCGGCTAGTCGGGGATCCCCGACTGGGCCAACGGCCAAGTGGGCCACTTTAAGCAATTTTTTATTGAACTTAATGCGATTAACTCGCATTCAACATTTTTTAAAGCGTAATAATAGATTAAAAAAATTTGTTCACTCTATGGGAAAAAAGTGTTTGGAAGCAGGTTAATTTTTCTCCCATCCTTAGCCCCCCCCCCTTCCCCCCACCCAGTGTCCGAAGTAAATAGCCGACGTCCACAGGTGCGAATGCTTTCTTCTCTTTGTCAACTTTCTCTCTAGTTTTTAGAGCTCTGGGGTTCATGGCTCCCACATTGAGGAAACGGAAGGGGGCCAGAGAAATTAGGGTTCGACGTGGCCTGAAAAAGGGCCCGGGACGAAAAAAGAGCTTTCAAAAATCTTACATTAGTACGTCTATTAACAACAATTGACCTGCACCACTAGACCAAACGGTCTCGGCCCTGCTATAAATGTGTGGGCCATGCTTTGGGGTGTTGATACATGAAGAGCGGCATACACAAGGTTAGGGTGGGGGGGGGGGAGAAGGAACATCTGTTGGCCCGGTTCCGAGCCTGAAGGGGGCCCAAGATTTTTTAAATGAGGAGTGAAATATACAGTAGGGACGTAGTGGTAAATAAAATGGAGGGGGGTCGTAAAAATCATTTTTGACGGACCTCAAAAATTTCTGGTAACGCCCCTGGCCTGATATTCACTGATTGCAGCAGATTCAACTAAATGCTGTCAGTTGGCAATCGATTTTATTAGTCTAATGTAATTTATCGCTATACGAGTATTTTCATCTTAGAATCGCATCGGAAAAGCAAGTCTGGACTACGATAAACTGAATCTGAAAGAGGACAAAATTTCAACTTAGAAGGGCGAATTCCTGAATATAGGCGGATTTAGGCCTGAGTTCCAGGGGAAGCAAGGGGGGGGGGGGGGGGGGGGGTAAGATTTTTTTTTTTTTTTTTTTTTTTGAGCAATGTTAGTTGTAATCAGGGCCAGACAGACTTAACGGGGTCCCAGGGTTGCCAACCTTGGAGAAACAATTTGAGGAGCATCTGTGCTGATTTTGAGGAGTAATTTAAAATTTTGTGGAGCAGTTCGGAATTCTGTTTAAAAATCAATAAAATTAACTAAAACCACTTATCTGATTTTTTAAGAGCTTTATTAATTATTTTAAGCACTAGTATGAAAATAATTATTTCTGAATTAATAAAACAGCTTTATACACAATTTCAATCTTTGAATATAAGCATCTTTAATTTCCCATGTTTACATGTTTGTTATGATAAAATAGCAAAATTTAAGCTGTAAAACTTTGGCAGGGAAATGCGGAGCAAAAGAACTTCTTTGCGGAGCCGCGGAGTTTCGCTATTTTTGCGCAGCAACTCCGCAAAATGCGGAGCAGTTGATAACCCTGGGTCCCTATGGTATTTCAGATATGAGGTCCCTTTGTAGTCTTAAAGTCACGATAGTATTAAGTCTACAATTGAGGACTTTGATGCCCAAACTTTTCCTCTTTTAAAAATTCATTTTTGCGTGCGGAGAATTGGTTGTTCCGATTGGTGGAACAACGGGTCACAAATGTAAGATTAGACATCTGCTTTGTAGTAAATAATGCGGGAAATATATTAGCCTTTCGATCGGACACTAATGTTATTTATTAATCTTACCTAAAATGAGTGAATCTGCACTTACCTGGTTCTTGGTTTTTGCATCAAGACCCAAGAAGGAAATTGTGATTTATAGATTTAAAATGTCTGGGACACATTTTGAAAAAAAAATGGTATTAACAATTTAGAGTTTTGAAATTTTTTGCACTGATTCACGATCAGTTTTATTCGCAAAATCATAATATAAATATTTTTAAAAATGTATTTAAATTTAGTTATTGTTTTCTAAAAAAATAGGGTTGCTTTAAATTGCTAAAACTCAAAATATTCTTGGTCATTTTTCAATTTTTTTTTTTTTTTTTTTCAAAAAACTATGCAGAAATATCTAAGTTTTAATTTTTATTCGACGATTTAAAAAATATTAATTCGATAAAAATAGAATATATTTGAGGAAAAATTTCTAAAAATTCAAAGATACTTTTAAAAAAATCATATTTTTTGAAATAATGGTTTTTTTCAAATTCAACGGAAAAAATCAAACAACGTACAAAAATCAAAGTAAACTGTTTGAAAAAGATTTGCTCCAAATTTCATTACTTTAACTTTATCAGATCTTGACTTATAACAGTTTGAATGCGAAAAATCGGGAAAAATTGCATCATGGAGAGAAACGCGTTTGAAGTTTTAAAGTTGAATATAATATTAGTTAAAATAATGCAACAAAAATAATATTTTTCGTTCTAATTAAGATAGAAACAAGATTCCAACGTCCTTTTAAGCAGGAAAAGACGAAGTTTCTTAAATGATAGAAAAAAAAATTGCAAAATTTGACACATTTTGTTTCTCGGACCCCTTTAAAAATTGAAAAATTGCCAGTCTTCGAACCTTAGGCATTCCCTGAAAGTCACTAAAGATAGCTTAGAATTTCACTTGTAGAAATTTTCATGGGTGAGCTTCGTAACCCTTTTATTTGCACTATAACCAAAAATTGATTTCAGTTTTAAAAAAATACCGGGACAGAAATAGTGTTTCCTCCAGACCAAAAAAGGGGCAGTGCGCTTTAAGATAAAAGTTATAAAAGGATAGAGAAGTTTTGTTGAGTAAAAAAGGTGCTTCTTTTACTTTTTGGTATTCTAGGTACATACAAAATTCAAGTGTTTTCAATAGTGATTATTTTTAAAATGTTAAAAAGCTTTTTGATGTTTAGTTTTAAAGGTAATGCAAAAAATATTCAGATATATTCTAATCAGATTCTTGTGGATAAATGATTGAAACGAAAGAATGACGTTTCAAGGACAGAGGTCGAAGGTTAGCTTAAAAGCGAAAGGACACGGTGCACTTCTAAAAAACCTTGGGGGAAACCTTTCCCTCTTCCTTTCAATGTTTCCAAACATATTATAAGATTATATTTTTAAAATTTCAACGTCGGAAGATTTTGAAGGAGAGTCGCCAGATTCCCTATAGTAACGAAATGTAGTTTAAAATTGGGTCAAGTATACTTCAGTTTTTAAATACTTCCAAATGAGATCACTGACCCTCCTATTCTCTCAAACGTGACAAAAGTTTGTTTTGAGTTTTTTAATAGTTCAAACTCTAAACGTTTTGGTAGAGAACTCCCAATGCTGTTCCATTACTTTTACTAAGGGTAGCCTAAAATTGCATTTCTAAAACTTCCCATTTCGGAGAATTTCTGGGAAGAGCCCCCGATATTCTATTGTAAACAAAGATAGACTGTAATGGATTTCAATTTTGAAAAGAAAAAAAAAGGTAAGGAAACAAAATTGTGGGGGAATCCCTTGTTTTCCCTCTCCTTTAACGCTACCGAAAATTGTAATATTGCCTATTTTGACATCAACTTTGAAAATATCGCTTGGAAAAGAACTAGAGCCCCGTGTCCCGATTCTTTTCTTATGCCTATATAGATCAACCAATATCAAAAAATTTCCGGGGGGATTTACGTGGTTCCTCATCTCTTTCCTCTGTGTCCTTCCTATGTTGTCAGTATAGAAGCCTAAAGATGTGCCTTTTCATGCTTATAACCATAAGTATCCTTTCAAGGCACATAAAAAATGTGTCAGTGTTAGCTATATTTTACGTTTCGCAATTTTCTATTTCAGAACTTTAAATCTTGATTTAGGAACTTAAAGAAAAATAGGAACAAGTAGTAGTTTAATGTCTTTGCTCGACTAGTTTACAGAAGTGGGCCAAAATATTCTTTTGCCACCTGGGCCTAAGTCAGCCAGTCCGTTCCTGGGGCGAAGTATTTACCTGGGTTTTATCCGGTTTGTAAGCTAAAGACAACTGTTTTATAGCGATTTTTGTTGCGTTAATTAGATTTAAAAAATTGTAAAGCGCGTAATACGGAATGACAGATAACTGAAAGACGAGTAACCAAAACTCTAGTCTACGTGTGTTTGAAACTTCTGCACTACGAATCAATTAATTAATGATTTTTTCTTACTTCATTTCTTTCCCAGTGGAAGTCCGAGAACGAAGAAAAAATCCGGAAAGAAGACTTATTGCATCTTAAAAATGTCACGAAAAACAAAAAGTCAAAAATAAATAAAATAAGTAAATACATATCCAAAAATTAAAAATTGGAGAGAAGGGTATTGAGATAGGGGAAAATGTCTGTCTGTCTGTTTGCCCCCCGCCCCTAATAACTTTTGAGTGAATAGTCCGATTGGACTTTTTTTTTTTTTTTTTTGCTCGACAGATTTCGGCTAGGACATCTCATACACATATTTCACTTTTTGATTTGAACAATTTTTCGTTAAATTTTGAACTGTTAAAAAAAAACTACGGGGAACCTACGGGGAAATTCAAGGAGAAAAAATCAATCTTGAACTTAGAAGCAAAGTGAACTACTCCAAAAATGGGGAAAAATTTATGTCGGTCTGTCTGTCTGCCCCCCCCCCCTCCTTAATAATTTTTGAGTGAATCGCACGCTTGAATCCGACTTCAACTCCTGTTCTCGAGAACTATTCGGACTCTAATTTGCCGACTTCGACTCTGCATAGCTTTGGCAAAAATTTATATACGGAGGAAAACTGATTCTCTCCGACTCTTGGAACTCGACTCTGACTCCGAGTGTTTGAATTAAAACTTTCGGCTCTCGAACCTGATTCTTTTGTCCCAAAATCAGATTGAATCCGACTCCAACTACGCAGGCATGATTTTTAAGTGAAAAAATTGTTTTTAATATGATTGTTTTTGAAAGTTTTTATTTTCACTCTAAAGTTTTAATTTACAGTGGCTCCCAAAAGTGTTCGTACACTTTGAAATTTTTTAGTAAAACCAAAATAACGCGAAACTGAATTCGAATATGAAGTCCAATATTTTTTCACATCATTCCTATATCATTCTAAATACAACCTATTGGTTTTTTTCAAAATATTGACGCATCTTCTTTTTGAAATGAGTCAGAAAACGAAGATACAGAGAAATAACACGCCACAAAAGTCATCGTACACTCAAATATTTTCGAATAAATTCATGATTAAAATTATCATATGCCGTTTTATTAATATTTTTGCATTGTGTTGATCCTTTTAAGTCATTTGGCTTTAATTTTTTGTTTATTTATTCCTTAATATTGTGCTCATTAGTGTAAAATGGCTGGTATTCGTAAAAAACCGCAAACACCATTCAAAATTTGAATTTTTTTCCCCACAGTAGTGGTAAATTGGTTTGAAATGTCTCTAAATTAGTTAATTTATTTGTTTGTATAGTAAAACAACTAGATAAAATGCTTTAAAGAAAGGAATCGGACCGAAAACAAGGTAAGAAAAGGTCAACCGGCAAAGTTAACAAAACGTGATCGGAGATTTAAAGTTAAAAAAATTGTGAAAAATACACATTTGAGTGCTGTAAACGTTTCTGCAGAGTTAAATGAAACATATTACACTTAATTTTTCACCTAAAATTGTTCGCCAAGTTCTCTGATTAGCTGGATTAAATGGGACCTCTTCCCGCAGAAATTTTCTTGATCGTACGAAAAACAGAAAGCTTACGCTTTTCGTCGCAAAATCAATTATAAATAAGCTAAAAACGTTTTAGAATCACGTCTTACTTACAGATAAAAATTAATTTAACATTTTTGGTTAAATTGTTGTATAACTGTAAGTAGAAGAAAAAATTAGGCACTTAATCTTAAGAACTTATTTGGATCAGTTAATCAGGACGGTGGAGGTGTTCTAGTGTGAGGGTGCATATCAGCATCAGGACTTGGTAGTTTGTTATTTTTTGATGAAATAATGAATCATGCTGTTCCTTTAAATATTTTAAAAACCAATTTTAAACTCTTAGCCAAAAATTTGGTTATTGGAAACAACTTTGTTTTTTATCAAGACAACGATAAGAAGCACACGGTTTTCAACATTTGCATCTAGTGCCACGAAAATTGTCCTAAAGTTTAGAAAATACCCCCTAAATCTCCAGATTTTAACTTAATGTAACGTATTTAGAGATATCTGGAGGCTAGATTACGAAAATAGGGCTTTAAAACGAAAATAGAGCTAGAAACAGTAAGACTCAAAGTGTGGTAGAACACTTACTCAGAAATTACACAAAAAAAAGAAAGAAAAAGAATGAAATCTATTCGCAGACGTTTAAAAGGTGTTATGAATACTGTATGATATTTTACTAATTAATAACTTAATCAAAAGTTAGATTATTCAATAATGTACAGACATTTTATAAAGTGTACGAAGACTTTTGTGAGATAAAATTTCCGGCACTTTTTGATTTTTTATTTTTAAAAAATTAAGTTTCAATATTTTTTAAAAACTTTTCATGTAGTTTTATTAAAAATTGATCATAGATCTTATAATTAAATACCTATTCCGAAATACTAATTCTAACCAATTGATTGGGGCCTATTTCGTTGAAAGTCGTAGGTGTACGAAGACTTTTGGGAGCCACTGTATGTATTCATTTTTGGCGGAGAAATTCGAAGTACTTTACGTGTCTACATAAAGATATGAGCAGACGATTTTTTCTTTTCTTTTTTTTTTCCGACAACGGCAATTATTTCTTTAAATTGACACATTATTATTTTCATTTATTTTTGAAAGAACATTACTGCATTTTCAAAATTATTTTTTGGCAACAGGGGAAAGACATTTTTTTTTCTTTGATGTGATGCATTTATTTTAACGATATTTTAATCTTAATTCTTTTTGAAAGCAGTTTAAGTTTTTCTTTTTTTTTTTTAAGGTAAAAATGTATTAGCTGCTTTATTTAAAAGGTGCGACTACTTCATTGGTTCGTTTATTTAATTGTTACGCATGTAATTCTTTAGATGATCTAGGCTATTAATTTCTAAAAATCAACTTAAAATATTAAAAAATTCCGTTTGAAAAAAATGATTTTAGCTAATTTTGAGAATATTGATCAGATACTAGAAAGTCGACGTTGGTATACGGGAAAGTAAGCTCGTTTAGTTTTAGAGGAAACTTCTTGCTTTTAATATCGATATGCAAAAAAAAGGAGTTTGACGAAGCGTAAGCATCCTTACAGCGTTATATTTTTTTGCGTACCTCTTTAACATTAATATTGACAAAGATTGACTTAATATTGACAAAGCAAAAGTAACTTTAGAGCAACGAGTACAATCTTTCAGACAATGGACAATAACTAAGTCTTAGCGTGTAAAGTAGGACCGTTGAAGCGGTCTGTCTTCTAACGGGGAAGATAAGCGACACCAAACATGACTCCTCCTATTCTCAAAAATCAGAGCTTCGGAAGCCTAGTGACACGTAAAAGTACCAACGAGCGTTAACCCCCTCCTACTTAAGAATCCAGAAATTTCGTTCCCTCCCTTGGCATTAACATATCTTTGCCGTGGCCTAGTGGTGAGTGATAATTTTGAACTAATGCTGAAAATTCAAAATTTATTGATCGCGTCATAAACAGTAATCTAAGTTATTTTGCTTATACGCGTTTAGAAATGTCAACATCTTATTTTTTAAAGACAGTTTGATTGTGAAGAGTGTCCAATGAAAACGAATTCAAACAAAGCTGTTTGATCGTAATGGCGGGAGTAAAAAAACAGAAGGTGTAGACAGCGAAACATTATAGCGTTTTACCCTTCCAACATAAACTATTCGATTTAGCAGGGTATTTGATTAAGCGGAGACTTGTTCGTTATATCATTAAAAGGCTGACACTTGTTTCAAAACTTAATAGAAAATCAGTTGTTATTTAACAGAAATAACTAATGTGGCAATGGCAAAGTGTTTTTAAAATAAGCTAAATGAACATAACATCCTCATATAAATGATAAAGTAACCCGCGTGTTTCAGCAATGAAACTCGGACCACGGCATGATAATTTGATAATATTTTTGGTAATGTTTGACATGCACAGAAAAGCTTTATTGTGACAACGCTGAACTCGATCCGGTGACTTACCAGTTTTACTGGTAAGACTCATGTCAGGAAAACGAAGGAACCAAAACACTTTTCTAATAAACTATAGGGAGCGCTGCAGACACTGTCTAATGGCGGATGAAAAAGGTAAAACAAACAAATGCTGTAACATATAACTTGCTTTGAAGATTAGTGAATGGCAGTAATTTATCATAGTGTTTGTAGAAAAAGCTTTCCTTTCTATTGTTCTGAAATTACATTATACATATAAACTATCTGAAGCCTTTAATTTACCCCAAAGAAAACACGTGGAATGTAATGTTTTACCCCTTTCGGTAGTATTGTAAATTACAGCAAGGTAGCGTATTCGACCTCTGGAGATGCGAATTGACGCTTTTTACTGGAGTTTAGTGTTAATCCACTGGTGTTATAGGGTTAATATTTCCATTATCAAAATATCACCAAACAAGCAATTGCTTCGCTTAAATGTAGAAACAATTTTCACCCGTCATACCATGACGGGCGACTTTCTAGTAACCTAATAAACGACTACATTATTAATATAAATAAAAATTAGAAGAAGCAAATAAATTTCAACTTCAAGTGTAAATCTTTGTTTGAGCACCATTTTTTGCTATATGACATTTTTAAAAAGTTCATAATAGTGAATTGCTTGTTCTACGCTCTCTGTGCGCACATTTAATAAAAGTACAAAATATCTATACATTTAAAAAAACTATGACATTTAAATACTTTTAAATGAGTTTATTGTTACAATAACATTATCATTAGATATGAATTAGGAACAATACTGAAACATAAGCTATCTAACGTAAGCGATGGAAAGGAAATTCGATTCGAAGTCAAATCTCAATTATTATTCAATTTATTTCCCATTTACTTTAGATAATATTTTTTGAAACATAAATGGATGACACGAATTATTTGCTTGTCGTCTATAAAAATGATATTTACCTTCAGAGTTTCAAGCAACGTTACATTAAAGTAATTTAAACGAAAACGAAAAAAAAAAAAAAAAATAAGTTTTTCAATCTTCTAAGAAGCAGATTTTTTTTTTTTTTTTTTGTACTGGAATCATTTTTTCTTGCTGGAATTTTAATAACCTGAAGTGCCAGCTACAGAAAATTTAGTGAAAAAATAATAAAGCTTTAAAGTTGCAAGAAATAAAGATACTTCAACTACATTAATCTCGGATCCTCGGAAGAGCCGGACTGAAATAGTAATGACTCAAAAACATAAAAATAAAAGTACGCTTTCTCTTAATTTTAAAGAAACTGTCACTTGCATTTGCAGCTCCTTATTTAACTAATTTATAGAAAAAATGAGAGAGTTTTTTATATTGCTGACTTTTTCTTGGGCTTTTTGCGCAGTGTTTATGGTAGCATAAAATAAAGCCTTTTAATTTAAATGAAACATGGAGCTCTTTTTAAAAAAATGTTTTACGTGTTTAAGTGTTTTATTAATTCAATTTAGTTTCGCTGAGAAAAGTTTAAATTTTCGTATTAAGTACCATAATTTCCTTTCTATAAAGAGAATTACGCTTTAATAACTTAGAAAGAAACATTAAAATTCCTTTTTTTTTTGTTTCCCAAAAAATACTGAGATAGCTTTGAAAATTAATTAATTTCAGGTACATTCATGATAACGTAATAGTTCATTTGTTTTGCTATATTATGAAATGTGCATAGTAAATGAGTTACTAAAATTTAGCATATACAATCAGTTTTCTAATAAGTTTCTCTCTTTTCATCGGTTAAAACTCGCACTGTTAAATAAATAATTTCCTTTTGAAAAAAAACAAAGACAAGAACAGCTATTTCTATGATGCTCAAAATTATAGTAAAAAAATTGAATTGAAGTTTTTAAAATTGAAGAATAAAAGCAATAAAATTTAAAATCATTAAAAAAAGTATTCCTGTTGATCAATCCATCCAAACATCATCGCCCCTTTATCCTCATATCTTTTGAGTGTTCAGCTCGACTCAAAGAAAACAGCTTTTCCTTGACTTACAGTAACAGAACACCTCGTGTTTTTAGATTATACCAATTTTTCTTTCAAATTTCAACTGTTGAAAAAAAAATCTATTTTACTGTAGATTTTTATGTTATGAAAAACTTTTGCTGAGATCCTGTTTTATATTTTGTTACACATTGAAATACCGTGATTGATTTAAAGTTTTTATTTTTAAAAACACTGACAATCATACAATGTACAGTCTGCAATGCACTTTTTTGCAGTTTTAGAGAATATTTTAATATAAATTACATTGTTGTTAATCCTTTGTACGCTATAAAAGAGAATTTGTTTTGATACTATATGTGTTAATTGCTACACAGTGTTTTAAAGATAATTTACAGCTTAATTTACAAAGAGAGAGAGATAGAGAGAGAGATATGGAAACACAATGGGTATACAAAAAAAGTTAACTCGTTTGGTTTTATATAAATTTCTATAGAGAGGGATACGGAAACACAATGGGCACACAAAAAAGGTAAACTCGTTTGGTTTAATACGAATTTCTATAGGAATCAGATTAGTTAAACCGTTAAAACATTCGCAACTGCTGTACAGGAATGTCACCACATTGCCTAGAGCACATACATGCGGGAGGTTGAATCAATAATTTCATCGATTATTTCGCATTGCGTTATTGCCCAGTTCCAAGAAATGTGACATTTTAAAAGCGTTACTGCTCACTATAACAGTCGTGATATTTATTTTGTGCTCCTTTCATGGTTTATTGTGTACCACTACCGTCGGTTGGATTAGTTTAAACTGAAAATCCTTGTTTTTTTTCCCCGTTCGCATTATTATTTTTTTAAATATAAAATGACGCGATTTTAGGACTGGCCAAAGTTTCAATTTTGACTACTTTAATAATAGGTTTAGAATGAACACCTGAGAAATACATATTTTTGCTAATTACTTGTTTTAAAAAATTAAGCAAATAATAAAGGAATCATCCAGGTTTGCATGAGGTATTCTTCGGGGCGTCTATTGTTCGAAGAAAATAAAACTCTGGAATAACGTTGAAATCTTTTCAAAAGTAAAACAATTTATCTGTGCTATATTAGGTTTATATACTTAACTTATAGATAAAATCATAATTTTACTAAACATTTCTAAACATAATAGTCGCTTCTTTTGCTTCATAGTGCGCAGAGCTTTTTACACAGTAAGATTTCAACTTTTTTCCCGTTGCAACAATACTTCTAGAAAGTTGTGAAATTTTAAGCATAGTTTTTCATCTTTTTAAAGGAACCCGATTTGCAAAAACAAGGTTTTTACAAAAATCCGTAGTTAAGGAATGTTAGTAGGATACTTTTGCTATCGACTAATTCTGCTTTTTTTTTTTTTTGGAAAAAATAAATCACTTGTCAATTTTGAGGAATGTGGAGCAGTTAAATGAAACAAGAAGTGTACAGAATATGTAGAAATCGCAACCAATGTTTTTTAGGGCCCTCATTAATACAGTTGTGTCTTCAATGAAGAAAAGTAAGTTTCTATCGACACATATTAATAAATTCTCCACCAAACACGAAATTTGCGTCCGAATTTCGATTTTTTTTCCTCAAAACTTTGATGGTCATTCTTACTGTCTTTTTGTAAAACTGATGGTCTTCTTGTAAAACTGAGGCACAGAAAGTATGAAAAAATCACCTTTGCTGTCACAGAGTAAGATTTTTTCGTATTTTTGAACCAATCATACAAAATTTGTGATCTTGCTTTTTCACGCTTTGATGTGTTACGATACTTATAACGATTTACAAACAAAATAATATAAACGCAATTAAATTGTTCAAAGTGTAATCAGTTCAATCATATACAGACAATTTTTGATTAAAATTAATAAAAATCAAAATTATTTTGTAAGACCATCTGGTATAAGCCATATTTCTGTTACATAGCTTCATTTTCTTCCAATGAGATGAGTTTATTTGACAATCCGCGAAGATTTTTTCGTTTTTTTTAGTATGTAGGCCAAACAGCATTTTATTTGAAAGATTCAATCCTTGTTAATTAACTAATATCTCTGCGTCTATTCGTTACTTTGTTTTTCGAAAGATTGATTAAAAAAAGTTAAGCTTTAAAATAAGCGAACTTGCAATAAGTTTCTTACATTTTTAGTTCCAGTTTTTTACTGCAGGAAATTGATAATTTCTTAAAAACACAGTAAACAATGTCCACGGATATGTATACTTGCATCAGTTATTTTCATTGTTCATTTGTAACTTATTCAAAAATTATTTTTGTCTTTTGGAATAAATTTTGCAGTAAATCTTTAGAATACGTGATTAATCTGAATAAAGTCATTATTTATCAGTATTACGTTTTGGATATCTGACATTTCAATATCACTTTTCATTATTTATTCTAAAATAAAATTTTGCTCTGCTTTCAAAATGACGTGCTAGATTTTGAACATTAAAAAAATGCTTTGAGATGATTTTCTTTACTTTTTTACTTTAAGAAATTTTTATTAGAGAGCAAAATTTGAAAGCGCGGTGCAATCCAAAACAAAATATATCCTCTGACGCTTTTGAATGAATTTATACAAGCTGTTAATCGATTTGATAATGACAAATGATTCTTATTTGCTTACATTCTTTTTGCTTCCCAATTGCTTATTCTTTATTCGTACAAAATTTTCTCTAAGTCTTAATGTTTATGCTTTTGCATTTTTCTTTTATTCAAAGTTATTATATTTATTTCATCGGAAATTTTACTTTGGATTTAAAGTAATCCCTTATACACAAGATTAAATGAAACGCTGTGTCAAGTTATTTGGATTATGGCATTTGTTATATATTTATTTTTTTTTTACTTTTCCCCCCTCTAAACTGTATATTTGTCCTTTTTTACGCAGGGATTTCAAGAAACTTAAATTTCTTTCAATGATAGGGGAAAAGGTATTATTATTATTTCATTTTACTTTAACGGAAGATTACAACAGGACATTGACGTAAAGTGAAACAAAACAAATATGTTTAGGGGGAATATCAGAAATAAAAATATAGTTCTTTGTTTTTAGATTATTTTTCGTACATTTTTGATCACTTTTCTATATTTGCGATGTATTTAGCAGACAAGCTTCAAAATGTAGAATAAAAATACTGTTTCTTGATTTACTTTTCTTTCAAATTAAAATGTTTTCATTCTTCATACATATTCCATTAGGTAATAATTGTATATTCAACAAGAGGGATATTACTTAATTCTTATTTAAATAACTACTTAAATTAATGCCTAAATGTATAACATATATAGAAACACTTTGTTTTTCATTTTTGTAAACGCAAAAGTTTTAGATAAGTGCAATACAAATTTTTAAAAAGAACAATAACAAAACCGTTAATTTATCTGTTGTTATCGTGAGGTAGGGCAATCATCGTATATTATGTTGCTGTAATATCCAGTTGTGTAGCTTTTTAAGGGTTTTTAACTTCTTTTTCCTAGGAAATTGAAGGAATTGAAAGAATTCTTATTTTAGCACAAGATCAAATACATGACGTCTTAGCGAAACAATCCTGCTGCATCCCTTCCAGTTAAGCAAATGACATCATTTAATCATTCTTCCATCGGTAATCATCTTATCAGAAACAAACTAATGTGTACCAGTAAAAGGATATAAGTAACGTTTTATCGCACAAAATCAGCAGATTACTGCACGTCTACACATGTTTCGTGGTTTCAAGACACCGTTTTTTTCCAATTCAAAATTGTGAGCTTTTGGAAATATTTCTACATGTGTAACATTTGTTGCTCCAGTTTTTTTAATAGTTGATCGCTGCGATGACAATTTACTTTTCCACAATAACAACTTATTGAACCTTTATAAACTTATATTATACGTTGCATGCACCCACCTCTGACAGTTTTGTTCCCCACAATATAAAGTTTTCATTGCCGTTTTTTTTCCGTCAATTATTTTCTGTTCTTATTCTTTACAAATATTGCTCGTGTGGTCACTCTTGTGGCTTGTAATGAAATCTACTTACTTATTTGTCTTTATAATAAGACGGAGTAATTACAATAGTTCTACTTTCAAGAATTTTTCTTTTTTTCTGTTACGCGTTTTATAAAGTTGGACACAGTTGCTGGAAACTCTGTTTCAGAATCGTGGAATGTAAGCAGTAGTAAAAAGCAACTTCAGGTTAGGTCCTAGACATCGTAGGGTGTGGAATAGAAAATGAAGTAGCTGATTCTCAATAACTTGCTACAATGACACTAAGTCTCAAACTATAACCACTCCTTTTGCATGCTTTCTAAGCTAAACGTAGATATTTTTAATGCAACATTTATTTATAGGCCACATAAAACTGAAATCAAAGTACTGTAGCTCATGATTCAACTTGTATTATTGATTATGGACCATTCTTTGCTGATGCTTTCACTGTTTCATATATGATAGTAATTCGACTAATAAAGAAAAGCGTCGTTTCGTATTCGAGAAATTGAATGGTAAATGAAGTCATCCTATTAGGTGCACCGCAACCCATCAGCTCAGTTGTCATGTTTACTCAATAAAAAATAGGATAGTAACCGAACGTCTACAAAAGCTGTGTTGCGGCTTCATAGTCTTGCAGGTTTTCCCATAGGCTATCGCAAAAGCAAGAGTGTTTTTAGACATTATTTATTGCTACTAAAAGTTTAAGTGCTCTCTTTTTAATAAGAAAATTAAATAACTACAACAAAGATCTCCTTAACGAATTTTTTCAGTCAAAAACGCAAACGCTTGTTACATAAAATAAAATAGTGAATTTCGAACATTGACCGGTGTCACTGCATTTATGTTTGCCCCGAGACAAAATGATACATAATATTCAACCATTACTACAAATAAAATACAGTTTAAGAAGATAATTGCGTAAAAGGCTCATGAATACAAGCTTATGAAACTTTTGTGCTTTGTTTATGTGTAAATTCTATGATCTCCACTTTGGTTATGCATAAGAGGTTATGCATACTGATGCATAAGAGGGGAAGAGTGATGAGTACAGTGAGACGCAAAAATTTAATTACCTTTTTTATTTTGAAAAAACGTTGAAATTAATTTCTGTTGAATTCTATAATATTTGTTACTGTAATAGGCATTATAAAAGTTGGGTTAGAAAAATGTACGAATTTGCACAAAAGAAAAACAAAATAAAAACGAGATGCACTTTTATCTCACTGTTTCCCTAGTGAGTAAGAACAGTGAGACACACATTTATCGAGCTCGCGAACATTGAAAGCATCATGATTGATCTGAAAACATATGGATGCTTGTTGCCGTTTGATTTTGCCCTGAGATGCGGGCTTGATCAAGTCACATTTCAAAAGAAAGAAGAAAAAAAAAGTCAGAACTGAGTTTTCTGTTTAGGGGATAAAATAATGAAATAATCGGGCCCCATATGACCCGATGGCCGTAGGATGTCAGACCTAGATAAAAACTCTCTCGATAAAGTACTTCTTAAACAAAGAAAAATATCAAAATCGGTTCATCCGTTAGATATCATTGGTTAAAATAAAATAAAATAAAATACGGGATGCGATGCCAAACACACACACACACACGGCACATTTGTAATCCTTTCCTATTCTCTTTTTTTTTTTTTTTTTTTTTTTTGTCGGGGTTAAAAACAAAGGTTAAATAGACTAAATACGAAGTCGAAATAAATTCGTCGTATAATTTATATAAAATCTTTCAAATACATCTATATTATTTCGATATAATGGCCATGACTTTATTAAACACCCTTGTTGTGTTGGTGTAGGGTTTTCAAACCGATCTCGTAACTATTTTTTTACACAGTTTAGTTGTAATTATATTCCATTCAGCACATAATTTCACCACTTCTTACCACGGTAACAGTAAAACACGAACTCAATGATGTCTCACTGTTCCTGTCTCATTGCTCCCTCATTGCTACATCTGAACTAAGTAAGCGCCATTTTCATTAAAAAAAATAATAACAAAATCATTTTACTGCTGAAATGAACGTCAAATAATAGGCTAATAAAAGACAAATAACACCAGTTTTTAAAGTATATCAAACAAGGCAAGGAACGATTCAAAAGGCAATGCAAAAATTTGACTTTGATATGGGGGTAAATTAAGATGACGAAATTATTTTTCTCACCTCAGATCTGAACGCAACTTTCTTTCTGAAATGATGTTTACAGCATGTGGATTTGACTTTACAAAAGTGTTGCCAGTCTGGAAATAGCTAAACAGAAAATAACCTGCTGCTGTCTCCCCGTCTCACTGTACCCACTCTTCTCCTACTTTCTGCAAACAGTAAAAATAGTAAAGATTTTTTTTTTTTTTTTTTTTTTTTGTATTTTTTCACAACAGAACTTAACATCAAAACAAGTGAATGTACGAAGAAGAAAGCACAAAAGTATAACAGCAAATAAATAAATAAAACAAAAACAACAAAGTGTAAATTCATACTTTTCCGAAGAAAAAAGTAGTTATAGAAACCAGATGGTTTTTCAATGCTTCACTGTCACCAATCCAGTTTTAACCACTCGTCCGGTGTTTTCTATTTATAAAATTCGAGAAGGGGGCGGGGGGTCGTGGCGCAGACTGCACCAATGAAATTATTGGAAAGAATTTTTTTGGTCAGGGATCTCGTTGTTTTGGGACTTTTATGGTATTTGGAGATTTGGAGAGGGGGGGATTAATTGTTCTTGGCGGCGGATAGGATGGGGAGAGGCACCTCCGGCAACACTTTATTAATTGACAGAAATGTGAAAAACTTGTATGAAAATCTCTTTGTAATGTTTCAATTATATTTTGTAGTTAACTACAGCTTTTAAGCAAGTAGAGGACTCTAAAAGCTTTAAAGCTCTATTGAATACACAAAAGACGTTAAAAAACAAACCTTAAAAATCTTTTTCTTCATTTGTTTAGACAAGTTTTTTAAAGTTTTAAAATATAGTGAATTTTTACTCATTTCTATTTTACACCAAACTCTAAAAAGACATTTAATTCTAAAACAAAATTCCCACCGTGCTTAAAATAAAAAGTCCAAAAAAGATGAATTTCGTGAAATAAAGAAAAATTAAAATAATGACTGTTTTTTACATCTTGGTTTTTAATAATAATCATAGAAAAGTTATTGTTTTATTATAGATAAAAGTTTTTCAATTTGTTAAGTGAAAATAAAATTGGAGTCTGGAATAAAACGGAAGTATTGTGTTTATCGAGAACACTTGTTTTAAAAATAATTTTGAAAGATTTTTTCTAGTCAAGGAGTTAAGCTCTTAAAAATTTGCTCTTTGTGATAAAATGGTATCAAAACTAATACCAGTTATATTTCAATCTGTCTATTTTAAAGACACGTATAAAATTTACTTTTCGTGGTACTTTTTACAAATAATGCTTCAATATTATTTGCTTCTTCAGCAGGTAGTTTGATTTAAGTTTTATGTAAAACGTTTTTTCCGCGTTTCATAAAGTTGTAAATGAAACCTCAAGTTATTTCAGCGTGATTCATTTTCCAATAGTTTCATTAAAACGTGGGATTTATATTATGCTTCAAAGTTAAAGATTTGATAGATTATAAAAGAACTACGTATTTTTGATAGAAAATTATGATAATAAAAACTAATAATCCGAATATAATGATTTAAAATATAGTAAATCTAAACTTCTTAAATTTAAGTAGTCAAAACTAATGAAAATAGTAAATTGATTAAAACGATTTTAGTTATACACAATATTACAAAAACTGCAGTCCGCTGCTGAACCCACAGCTTGATGTAAGTATGTGTTCTACAAGATACGCTCTCCACATTGGCTTTTTATTAGCCATTTTGTTTTACTTATTTACTTAATACGTCTTCTCTTGTGATTGTTCTTTTAACGACCACCAAACACGGATGATTTTCAAGGTGCTAAGAGTCTTAAAAATGACAGTTAACTTGTTAACAGGAGTATATATAAGGATTTTCTTGGCTTGATATTTCGTGTTAAATTTAAAATCTCCTCTATAGTGGGGGCAAACCTAACCTGGCTTCTTGAAAACATATTTCTTTTTTAACAGTAAAATACGTAAATGCGAAATATTTTGATTTTTTAATTTAGTTGCTTGTCAATTTCTTTTTGTCAACTTGCTTTTAGCAGACAAGTAAGTTTTCATTTCTTAATTAAAATGCTTTTTTTATTTATACTCTTTTCTAAATTTCATTTCACACATTGTAAATAAATTAACACAAATATTATTGTTATTGTTAACACTTTTTGGAGGGAAATCGTTAATTCCCTCATTGTAATTCCATTATTAAATACGTTATTGTTTGTTTAATGTAAAAATATATATGTAGGTGCTTCTATTTTTTTAATGTAGTATTGCTTTTAGGGTTTTGGTCCTCTTTAAATTATGATAGCTTACGCGCTATTGCTTTAAACTCTTTTACACAATTTTTGTTTGTTGATAATGGAATGAAAAAAATGGTTTTATGCGTTTTGAATGCAATTCACTTGATCTACTCAAAGTACGATACTCCAAGTGTCCTGTTTCACATAACTATTATTGTTATTCAGTTTATGTATGTGTTTTATGTGTTTTATTAGCTAATAGTATATTTTTTGAGGAGACAATTTACTCTGAGACAATAGTTATCTTTTCAGATGTATTTCCGAAACATTTTTTTCATTAAAAAAATATCTAAGTTTTCAGAAAAAATGGGTTCACAAATAAATATTTAACATAATAAAAAATATCAGTACTTTATTAACCTTAAATTATTATTTTAATACTATAGAAGTTTATCTTAAAAATCAGAATTCATTAGAAAAAATGTATTTTTTTATTTACATGAAACATAATTGGCAATTTCTCGTTTGTACAGAACGCGGCAAAAATAAATCTCACAGTTGTCACCAAAGTTTCTTGGTTGCTAACAGTGTGACGTTAGGATAAGGATTGTTGTCGTCTTGAGTAGACCATGATCTACCATTTTAAGTGCTGCCTTTATCATCACATCATCGAACTTGCATTACAGTTTGTACTGCAGCCGCATCACTACAGTACTGGCAAGGGAAGAAGCACTTTCTTCTATCTGACTAATCAGCAGAAACCTTTTTTTTTACCCGGCCATATATAACCAATCTTTATACGTTACCCGGCCAAAAATGGTTTTCCACAGACCCGTAAATAACCCCTTCACAGTCAAGGTGTCACTTTATGATGAGCTATTACTAATTTAGGAGCTAAAAGTCCACACTCTTTTGAATAGGATGACAAAAAAGCAACAGTAATGTTGCAGATGTTGTAGAATTTCTTGCAGCCGAGACTCGGCTAGATTGAAGGGACTCTCTCGCTTTGTAGTTCAAAAACCGTAGCGCAACTGTACACACAAAAAGGGCATCGATGAGCCTCCTAAGACAAATGCGTTCTGAACATCTGATGTCATTCTGAGAAAAAAAATACTTAGACAACACGTTCTCTGAGGACATTCAAATTATTAAGCCTACTAAAGTAATGCATGAAAATAACAGGAGTTAAAAGCTGACATCCGCCAAGAAATTCGAACAACATCACCTAAACTTACTAGGAAGGTAATCTTTTACAATTAAAAACGAACTGATGCAGGTTAAGTTGCATTATTTGTAAGCATTATTGTGCTTACACCTAAAAATAGTTTTTTTTATTAGACTTTTGCTATGCTTTTGATTTTCATATTTGAAATGTGGGAGATATTTCCAGTGTACCTTGTATGAATAGCGCGCAGGTACGAATAACTATTTATGTGTATCAATATACCTCGTTAATAAAGAATAGGTATTTGAAACTGGTCAGTGAGTCTGTAGATTGGTATTAAGGGAATGTTTAAGATGAGTATTTATATGAAAAACTTTATACTCCTGATCATCAATGCCCAAATGGAGTCATAAGCTCCAACTTCAAACTTTGCATCAAAAGTAGAAAAATGAATCATAAAGTAATTTCAAATATAAATGTGTTATAAACACGTAAATAACGGGGTTGGTTGAATGGGAGGGACAGAATGTAACCCTAAATGCAGCCGGGGGCCTCAGTGGCCAAGTGGTCTAAGCGCACAGTTCTAGTGCTCACTTGGTCTAAGCGCACCAGGGCATATTTTAATGGGGTTTTTTTGGGCAATTGCCCACAGAGTCAAATAAAATTGGCCCCACAGTCAAATAAAATTGCCCACCTACATTTTCCTAAATTTTTGTTTGTTGTTGAATTTGGTTGTATTAAAATGAAAATGAATGGTTGTATTATAATGAATGAAATTGAAAAACCTCAGTGACTGTTTGAACTATTTTAAACGTTGAGTCACAGCGTTTATGTTCTTTACACTCTTTTCCTAACGAACAAAACAACCATTTGCAATAATTTCCCAAATTCCAATTTTCACGCCCCAACTCTTTTTTGACGATTATTCAACTAACATCAACTGCACATTTACAATCCCCCACCCCTTCCGAGGAAGTTGGAGTTGCCCACACAGTCAAATTTCCTTAAAATATGCCCTGAAGCGAACTCTTCACACACTTGAGGTGGTGGGTCAAAACCTCCGGATATACTTTCCCTTTTTGTGCTGTAAATTCTTTCATGTGTTGTTTATATGTACTCTGTGATGTGTAGAATAAAAATACAGGATGGTTATAAATTAACGTGAGGTTTTCAGAGCCCTCTAGCGGGTGATGTAATGGACGAAACAATGCCAAATTCCATAGGCATCCACAGTAGACCATGGGATTTCGATCTCTGAAATAAAAAATTAGTACAAAAAATCGCCACCAGGGGACATTTTGGCGTTGAAAAGGTGTATCAGTGTGACTATTGAAGGATTAATTGCTAACTGATAAAATATGCATTAATTTTATTCACAAAATACGATTTTACCAACAAATAAGGTTCAGGATGACCAACATCGAGATGTTCCAGGTACTGCATACAATGCACAATATTTTCCACACTTCTGAAGGGGGGGGGGAGGATTAATTTCGCCTACCTGTAACATTTTTCTAGTTTTGAAAGTTGAGATATCGGAAAAATGTTGCATATACACAACACCGTTACGATATATCCATGGTTAAAAATCACAAGGTGAAAGATTGGGCGACCACGGTCTCCATACCGTAGGAAATGCATGACTAATAAAACTGCTATCAAAGAAACGTTGCCGCCACACACTCAGTACCTAAAGCCCAACATGGGGTGCTGCACCATCTTACATGAATATTCATTCAGAAAGAAATCCTTGTTGCAGCCCCGAAATTTCTTCCTGACGACTTTTGGTAAAAATATTCTGTTGTTGAAAATTAAAATTTCTTGTTGGTTACACTGAACCTCATTTGTAAGCAAGAGTTATTTGTAGCATAACTTTATGTGAGCTTTTAATTGACATTTAATTCTTCAGTATTCGCAAGTAATTCACTTTTGCAGAGTCGAAATTCCCCCTGGTCGTATCTTTTGGTACTATTTTTAATAGTAGAAATCAAAATCCCATGGTCTGCTATGTACACCCATGAAATTTGGCGATGTTTCGTCCAATACTTCGCTTGCTAGAGAACTCTGAACACCTCACGTTATTTTATAACCACCCTGTATATCATGCGTGTAAGTTAGACAAGACACTCAGATTGTAGTCCTCATCAAAAAAAAAAAAAAAAACCTGTGCAATAAGCACCGAAAAGAAAGAAATGCAGCCACTGCCTTGTGGTGAGTTCTGGGCTGTTACGATCCTAAAATAAAATTGCATTTCCGATTCAAAGCTGCATTGGGCTCATTCGTTGCAAAAATATAATAAGTGGGCAATAAAAGAAATATTCCAGGGTGCAAAACAAGTCACTAAAAAGTCATTTTTTTTCCTCAAAATTTTAAGGCTAATGTGCAAATTTAAAACTGTGAAGAATGTAAATAATTTTAAAGAGTGTGGAAAGATTACTTTTAAGTGGCATTTGAATGGTATCAGAGCAAAAGCCTTCAACATCTGTACTTTCATTAAAAAAAAAGTTGAAAAGCGACCATTTTTCCCAATTTTTACAAAACTTCAATCCTTAGTAGAGGTCTTAAGAAATTATTCAAACTTGAAAGTATTTCATTAATGTATTGTTCTAACAAATGCGCAACTTCTGGTGGATAGTCTAAATCAAGATTGCAACTTTCAGTTTTTTTCGGCTCATCCTATTGTTTATACAACGAAATTTATAAACGTGTATTCTATATGAATCAATTGTAAGTATATATTAACAATTGTTCCTTTCCACCTTTACGTCTGATATTTATTAAAGTTGTTTTATTTATCAATTGATAGCAGTCAAAAACAAAGAAATAGAGAGAAAACAAACGTATGTTTACCTTTGTTGTTGAATACACGTGGTTTCCGAATAATATTTCTTAAATAATTTTATATAAATTAGTGTTTGATGAGAGTCTATAACAAGGAAATACATTTAAATTCAGTTTTGAGCCTCTTCTGTGCTTTGATTAAAGCAGCAGAAAACGAGAAAGGTTGTATCCAAGCATTACTGTTGAAGAGTAGAAGTAATTAGTTCTCGAAATTCAACTGGATGTTCTGAGTTGAAAATTCAAGAAAATTGACTAATACTTTAGTCAGTTCTTAACGAGTTCTGTGATTAAAGTTTTCGATTATTCGTTAACAGCGGAACTAAATCTCATTTATGTAACTCACTTACAGTAACACTGTAACACTTGTTACTCTCCTTACAAATCTTTGATAATCTCTAAATTAAAAATTTAAGCCTGCTGCTCAGTCGGTTTTCTTTATTAAGAAAGTTTTTAATTGTTTGAATGTAAGGAAATTTTCCAACAATGTAAATTAAAACCATAAAAAATAAATTAATAAATTAATTAATTAATTAAAAAAAAAAAGAAAGTATTTTCCTACAATATGGAAAACCGGAAATAAGCATATATATATTTTGGTCAAACGTATTTTCACACTTAGAACTTTAAGTAAAATTTATTACCGTGAAAATAAAAAAAAAGCTGCTGAATTTTTAAAAATATTGCTATTGATTACTTCAATTTTCTGAACATTAAAACACAAAATAGTGCACACATTTTTTTTTTCTCTGCATTCATTTATTTCATTCTTAGAGAAAGTTATTTATTTATTTATTTATTTATTTTTTTTTTTTGTAGGGACGCGAAAAAAAAAAAAGGATGTTTATACTTGTACGCTGGTAGCAAAATTTAATTGATCTGAATTTATTCAATGACAAAATTATGTTTATTAAGCGAAGTTTTTTCATTTGTTTGACTGTTAATGCGAAGTTGATTCCGTTGTATGGTTGAGAATATTTTTGCGTATTCCGGTCCCCTGCGATGATGATAATTATTGTATCAACCGGCGAGGATTTGAAAATTTGAAACAAATACCCTTCGACAGTGATTTTATAATGACATAATGCTGTTGCTTAGATCATAATAACAGGCAATTCAAGTTTTATTAAGATAATAATTTTTGCAGCATGTAGTTCTACAACCAGACTAGTCTTTTTTACTATTAACTTTTTATTCAACTCCAACGAAATCAATTACAGGCGTCCATCGTATAACAAGGTACTTCTACAACACGGTTTCGATATTGCACGGTAAAAAATTTGCGATTATTATAACACGGTTTCGATACTACACGGAACGTATTAATCACGTTATACGAGGAACGCCTGTATACTAAAATGAGCAAAGCATATATTAACATTACGAAAGTGTACTTTCTATTATTTCATTAGACAAATTAAATGTAAGTCTATGATTTTCTCATTGCACTGCATTAACATAATTTGTTTTTTTCTGACTGAATAACGAATTCTTTTTTAGCTCTTCCAATGTTCAAAATGCATAAAGCAGCTCTTTTCGAGTTTTTTTCTTTAGTTGACGAATAGTCATAAAAAATAATGGAAGGAAAGGACAAAAGCATTTTTTCTGCTGCATTTAACTTCAATGTCGCTGCAAGAAATTGAAATAAGAGTAGCTCATGTAGCGGAAAGGGGACAAAAAATATTTTTTCAAAAACTTTTTTGGTTCCATTTCTCAGAATTCCGGAACTGGCATTCGCTAGAGACTTTTGTATTCATTATAGTGAAAACCCACAGCATGGAATTCTAATCCACAAAAAAAAAAGAAAGAAATGCATCTGTCATGATCAGAAACCATGAAAGACAAGGTAAATGAGACATTTCATGGAAAAAGGAAGACGAAAAAGATGTTAAAGTAAAATCATACACGTACATTTTTTACAGGAATATTTTTTATTGTAATATTCTATGTAGTGGGAGATCTCTCGTCTGCAAGCTAGATACAACACAGCATTTTTTTTTAAATTAAAAAACACAGAAAACAGTAAAACTTTCAATGTATTCTAAAATTTTGCATTAAATCAAATTATTTGTCTTTTGAAGCACTGTGCAAGAGGTGATAGTAAATTTCGTAGCTTCACGCATTAATAAATTGTTTGTATTTCGTTGTTGATAATATTTATCTGTCTTTATTACAGTTTTTTTTTTTTCAAAAATTCATTTTTAAAAAAATATGCTTCCATTAATATTATTTTTTTCCTACACCCCCACCCCTTTTTTTATTTCAATTAAACGGTTGAAGATTTCACGTTGTTTTTTGGATGTTTTGTTTAAAATATATTTTGCTAATTACGTGTCAACTTAGATATCGTACAAAGATATTGCATGCAGCGATTAAGTGTACAGACGTTGATCATTTTGAAAAAAAAAATCAAATATGATTCATAAACCGCGATACATGGAATAATAACGGAAACGTGTTTTTCATGAAAAATTATTTTTCAAAGACAAAATGCATATGTTACATAAAAGAACAGAAAATCGATGAAAAAACAAATCCACTTAAATGGATTGCTAACAAAACATAATGAAAAAATAGTGCAGTTGTTTAAATAAGTGAATAAAACCAAAAAAAAAGAATAAATAATAAATAAACCAAAATAATAATAATAATAATTATAACAAATAAAGAATCGCTTCACAAAGTGATGAGCTTATTATTATTAAGCGTTTGTAATTTAATATTATTTAATATTCTATGAAATCTGTAGGGAAAAAAAACAAATTTTCTTGTGAAAAATACTGCATCACTATTTTAAAAATATGAACAGTTATTGTGAAATGTCATTCCTCTAAACTCACCTGATAAAGTTTTCGTTAATCACAAAAATGACTCATTGAAACACGCACACAGAAACTAACTGCTTGTGGGTGAACAATCGAATATTTTCTCATTTAAGCGGTGTACTTTAAAACTTTATTCAAAAATTACAAAATTGCTTTCAGATTTTTCAGTTTCATTGATAATTTTTGAAATAATTAGCATTCTTTTCTGAATTTATTTTAATACCTTAAACATCAACGGGCAAGTAGGCAAAAAGGGGACGAAATTCACCAACTAGAAAGCTGTGCTAATACAAAAGTAAATAATTTAAAAATATGACTTTTCATATGCACGGCAAGGAGGTCCCCAGCTGCAAACTAATAAATTTCATCTCTCGTTGCAGCTATGCCGGAGCTTTGGGCCGTCGCTGGCCGGCGGGCCTCCTTGCCGTGCAACCTCTCTGAACCTGAGGATTCAGTTACGCTGATACTATGGTATAAAGGGGAGGCCAAGGCCCCAATATACACACTGGACGCTAGGAAAGGGGCCCTGGAAAAGGCAAGACACTTCCCATCCACAGAGCTTGGGGCAAGAGCGAACTTTGACATGAGCTCAGACCCGCCCACACTTGACCTGAACCCAGTTCATGCAGAAGATGATGGTGTCTATAAATGCCGAACTGAGTTTAAACGCTCGAGAACGCTCACTCAACTCGTTCGACTAAATGTGATAGGTGAGTCTAGAAAAAAAAATTAATGTTATTACTTTTTTCAAATAATAGGTCATTTGAAGTAAGATTTATGATTAAACTCGAAAACTGAAAGTTATTATTTTAATCTAAAAAGTCATCTATTTCTGTTAGAAGCTTTGCGTATCGTTTTTGTTTGCCGTTTTTCGCACCCCATAATGGCCTTTGCATAACACATTTTGTTGAAAAGTTAAAGCATGGTATAATACCCATCTCTCACATTTGGCTCTAACCTGGCGTCAGATGGCGATACAAGAAAAAAATGCCTTTGGTTGGCCAAGCTGGTAGAGTGCCAGAGAGGCAGTATCAAACCGGGCACAAAGGAATGCCATGCTAGTGGTCTGATGCGCCTGTCATTTGGTGTTCGTTTTCAATATTCAAATAACTATAAGATAACTTTTTTTTCCAATGCTAAACTTGATTCACAAGAGTATCTATTTGATTGCCTGTTGTATTGTGCTGAACGTACACAAGATTTTTCAAATATTACTGCTTGATTTTAATTAAAAAAGGAATCTTTACGTATTTCTTGGAAATTTACTTTGCTTTTAACAATGCATATAATTCAGATTTTAAATTCACGTCAGTTGAATGCTTTCAAAAAAATAATATGTAACTTTTAAAATCTACATTGCTTTAGTTCTTTGTACAAAATTGTAGATAATACAGTTAATTTCGGTAGCAAAAGCATTTTAGGCATTTAGGCATTTCTGTGCTTTTGCTTTAAACTATTTTTTTACGACAGTTTATCGAGCGTTATTTGTCGTAAGCATTTGAGCTATTAGTTTATTAATAGATTTTACTTGAGTTTCGCAGTGCAGTTGACAACCTTTCAGAAATTTATTCTGAACGTTTTACGAATTTAGTTCAACTAAATGTGATAGGTTTATTGCTTCATTAAAGATTAATAGTGTAATTTATTCAACAAACAAGTCCACCATTACAGCTTTAGTGATAAAATGATTAATTTTGGTTATTTTGAAGAAAATAAGTATTATGTACTAAACGACTATTTACTCTTTTAGCTTCATAATTATATTACCGTTTAATCTCATTACACTTTGAGAAATATCGTGCTGCAAAGGAAACTGCGCTATTTAGTATTATTTTTTCAATGCATTCACTTCATATTGATAGTTACTTTTTCTTTATGGAAAAAAAAAAGGATTAAATTAGAACTATTAAAGAATGTCTAACATTTTGACAGAATGTATTTCATATAGTTTTTAAATTCAGTTTATTGGTTTCACCTATCATTTATTTTTGAAATTTCAAACATGACTTTGACTCGTTCATTCAAAATAATAATAAATGGCCTTTGTCCATAGAGAGAGAAATACAGTCTCTTTTTTAAATATTAATTGTGATATGAAGCTAGGTAGAGGAGGGTGGGGCAAGATGAGACACTTAACCCAAAAAAAAAAAGAAAAGAAAACAGTTGTGGCGGCAAACGGAACTTATAAACTAATTCGAAAATTATGTCTTTATTATCTCTCACGTATTATAAAAGTATAAAATTCGACTCAATATCCTATTTCCAAAAGAAAATTTAAGACGCAAGTTTTAATTGATTTAGTCGAAATCCCATCTTACCCCACCAGGTGGGGTAAGATGAAATTCAGTGTTTGCATAAGCGAGGCCGTGCGGGAAAGAGAAGGAATAGGAGGAAGTTACTCAAGGTAAGAACCATGGCTGTGTGACGTCACACTAGACATCTAGATGTCCCTCTTTGCTTTGCGTTTGGGGCGTATATAGAACAGCGCTAAATGCTTTAAAACTTGTAAAAAAAAAAAAGATTAGAAGAACTAGATATTATTTTCACAATCTGAACTAAGTTAGATGGAATGCGGCTTTAAACGTTTTAGTTTTGTTTGCTTTATAATTTGGAAAAATAAACACGTAACAGCAGTTTTGGAGGGAAGTAGTAACTAAGCTTGTGCTATAAAGGATGTTGTAAAGGAAATCTCTGTGGTTAAATCATCGATAATGGCAGTTTTTGCTCAGAAAAAAAATCATTTAGTAATCTTGTTTTTATTATATTGGAACAGTTTTCCACATAACCCTGGATGTACTGTTCATGTCCTCCTCGTGGAAGCCACAAGCATCTTACGGGGGGTCAGGCCATGTTTTGAACTCCTATTATGTGTACATACTTGAAAATTTCGTTCCATTTACATTCCTTCACTTAGCAATTCTCTTCTCTATTAATTCTCATACATGTATATCTCTCAGACATTTATTATTTAATAAATTTATTTGTTCATAATTTATTGTTTTTTATAGCATCTCATTATTTGTTCAACATTTTATTTACTACATTTCATCAGAAATATTTTTTATAATTAAATAGAAAATTTTTTATTAGAAAGATTTTTTATTTTTCACTTTGCCCCATAAAAAAAGTGAAAATTTTTCTCTTATTTTTTTAAAGCGCAATTGTATTCCTAGAATAAAAAAAAAATAGTTTTGCAATGCACACAAGTTTTATTTTAAATAAAAATTTCCTTCCTTGTGTGCTACTACTTTATTTAAAAAAAAATCCAATTGGTTCATTTCGAAAAAACTCAGTCATCTTAACTAGTTCACATTGTTACACATTCCCTTACTTTACTTGACAGATATCTGAATTATTAAGGTAAACTTTCAATTTGCAATCTCATTGTATTTCGCATTTTAATCTAGTTCACTTTCCATGCTTTAATTTTCTATCAACCGAACAACCTAAAATCATTTGTTTTGTACGTACAGAGACTTGACAGAAATTATGTGACGAATGACTATATTTGGTTTGGATTTATTGTCTATTAGCTGTAGATAAGAAATATTTAAGTAGATAATAAGTATTTAAGAATCTGTAGCACATTTCTGAAATGATATAAATGAAAAAATAAAATTCAAAAACTGTACTGTTATTTATTTGTTAAACATTAATTTTATGAATGGTTTCAAGTTTTTTAAAAAAAGCCGTGTTGTAATATTATTCTTCTGTTAATTTTACCACTTCATACCTTATGGAATTAGTACTTAAATTTTAATTGCCTTGGTGAATCGAAAACAAAAGCCCGGAATCGGTTGGACGGAATTCATAGGGGGAATTTAACATTAGCTCAATCGCAATCAATAGAAAAGCTCATAGTGAATAACTATTTCTTTGGAATTAATTTTTAAAATAAAATATTTTACATACATCTGTTTATAAATATATCCTTTGGTTTTTTCACCTTTAAGCTTACAACGGTAGCAATATATATAAAATATACACAGGGGGGGAGTGGGCACAGACACGTTCAATGTAGTAACGGGGCGGTAACTTACTGAATACTTCACAGATGGTTCAGGCAAAAAATATCCCCAATTTTGCAATCTACAACGTGGATTCGTGGATAATGCACGAATTATTAATAATTGAGATTATAGATTTAGTACCTGGTCGCAAGCAAGCAATATTTGCTTTTAAAGCAGGTGTTTACATTAAAAGTCGTTTCAATCAGCCTATAACACACTTAGCAAAATGTACCAAAAGTTAGTCACAAAGGAAAGACTGACGAACGAAAACTTCCTATTGAGAAAGATTAAAGGCACGTAAAAAGAGGATATCCAGTGTGACGTCATACACCCCTCAGAACTTCTAGGTTGAGGCCTGTAGTTCATTCTTCCTATTTTTTCTCTTTCCCGCACGGCCTTGGCATAAGTCACTAAGATGATCAGCTTCATCGTCCTCATCCTTCTCTTTTGAACACGAACAATGGGCCCATTTCTTGGATTCGTTGCACCAAATCCATCCTTCTGTCTATTGGGAATATGAATGTCCACAATGAAGGCATTCGAGATAAGGAGGCTCAGAAGACGAAGAATCTGATGGTTTCCCTTTTTTTGGATTTTAATTTTCCAATCTTGATTCTTTTGTTTATATATTTTGACTGGCCGTTTTTCGTTGCTGTACTAGTTGAGGAGGTCAATGAAAACATTTCATCCACACACACACACACAAATTCCGTTTCACGTTTCGTTTCTTTTTCTTTTTTCTCTTCGATCTTCTCTTCCTGCTTGGATTTTTATAGTATATTGTCCTCTCTTTCTCTCTGCTTGGATTTTTCAATTTTTTTCTTCTCTTTTTGCCTAAAGTTTTACATTTTCTTCTGCTCTTTCTGTTTAGATTTTCCCATTTTACTCTCCTCTTTCTGCTAAAATTTTTCCATTTGCTTCTCCTTTTCCGCTTAGATTTTCTGTTTTTTCCTCATCTCTCTCTGGTTAGTTTCAGAAATTTTTAGAAATATTTTTCATTGGGCTCCAAGGTTTTACCAGATCTAAACTTGCGATTTCTTTATTTGAATTTAATTTACCGTAAGAACACCTTCGTCAAATGGCTGTTCTTTAGCTTCCTTCACTTTTCTATGAATTGTAGTCCGTGGTACATTGTAAGTTCAGGATGCTTTCTGAAACCCATTTATCCACTCATTATGGATTCCATGCATGTTACATCGATTCTCGTGACCAACGCTTCCTATTCGTCTTCCTTTGGTAGCTCCTTACCATCTTAAAAAATATGAACAGAATAAAAAACAAATTGCAATACATGTGGGTTTAGATGATATATATATATATATATATATATATATATATATATATATATATATATATATATATATATATATATATATCCCATTATGTCCCTCTTATAATATCTCGTCTTGCCCCACTGACGCCATTTAGCGTTTTCTCTGTCTACTCAAGTTTAGGTTAGAAACCAAAAATGCATTAAATCACTGTAAATTTATCATTTTAAATTGCGATTACGATTATACGGTAGTAACAAAGATAAGTAAAAATGTACTCACCAAACTACACCAAGAAAGATTATCCGACAAAATAAAAGCACGCAAAAACGCATGAAAATTGAAAAACTTTATACGTACAATGCACGTGCAGCGCACAACCTGGTTGA
Organism: Uloborus diversus; assembly: GCF_026930045.1. Lineage (NCBI taxonomy): Eukaryota > Metazoa > Arthropoda > Arachnida > Araneae > Uloboridae > Uloborus > Uloborus diversus. The sequence continues at coordinate 196,634,462 of NC_072731.1, read as the reverse complement.
ATCGACCAAAGTGGTTTCTCCTACTCCTACCGCAACTACTTCATTACTTTTCCGCTAAATGTTTGCATCTACTTATTTAGGAGTTTCAGTATCTCGTCTTGTCCCGATATCTCATCTTGCCCCACCCTCCCCAACGTTCGTTTAATTCTGGACAAACGCCTTGTTAAGTAGCTAAATAATTAAAATTCGTTAACTCTGCGAAATAATAAGAGTCAATTATGGTCATTATACTACCTATTGAAGCAAATAGTACTTTGAAACAAAAATCAAAGCAAACATATTTTTGATATTTATCTCATACCCTACATATCGCATTGCTATATTCCTTTACCTATTCCAGCAAATTCTTTTAATGCACTGACATTTAAAGATACCTGTGCAGATAATGCCTTCTAAATATACAACATGCATTCGATCATCAATGAAAGACGCTCGAACGTATAGAAAATACAAAATTATTTCCCAAAATTTATTTTGCAGAGTAAATCCAAACCTTATCGCACTATTTCTAGACTGATATGACACTGGTATGAATTATAAACACGTATATTTCAGATACAATCAAGTAAAATTCATTTATATAGCCGGCGTTCCTACACTCTTTGGAGAATATTAAACCTACATCCACAACACTCTAAATGGATCGTAATCTATTCAGCGCCATAAACCTACGAGATAGTGATTCGGATTTATCGCTCTCGTATTAAATTCAGATTTACTCGCATGTTGGGCTCGTGGAATGAATATGAATCGGGGTCCCAATTTGTTGAAGCAAGGGTATAGTGATTGGATGTTCGTCAATAATTCAGGTTTTGAGTGCCGGCGCTGCCTTGCAGCTTGTGCAAAACTTAGTTCCCCGAGCGATGAATAGGTGATGATATCATTAATGGAGGTGAACTTTATTGACTGACAGCGTTTAATTTCGTCTAAGAATGCGAGTTAGTTTGCCTACAATTTGTGATCAAAGCGTATTGACATCTCGTTTCGCACGCTGCGTGCATTCAAATATTTCTTAAATAGGTGTTTTGCAGCAGATTACATACTAGCGAATAGGTTTATTTATGTACTTATAGTTAATACTAATTATATGAAAATGTTTCAATTCCAGGTTATTTCTAAAATGCAACTGTTTTCACCTTTCATTCATTTCAATTGAAATGGCACCACGGAATTCAATCTTAGAGGCCTAGTCTCTGTCCAGAAAGTAAAAATTTAACGCATGCAACGTCCACCCATGACGTCACTTTTATGTACGCAACAAAACCCCGCTAATCTCTGCTTTTTCTTACCGGACGCAAATGGCACCTACCGAAATGCTAACGTACGGTAAATTAACGCCATGATTTTTCTAGATTTAACCTTTTGTACGTACGTAAAAAGTCAAAACAAAGATGGCTGCTGTGCTCTCCGCACATTAAATTTTGTGGAACTTGCTGAACTATTAGAACTCATCGAAGGAAAAGTATTTAAGGATGATCACGAGCGTTGGATATTTTAGATGCAAAGTTTGTCAAACTTTAAAAATAGATCAAAAGTTAAGTGATTAACGCCGCAAAAGTGAAACATATTTTTTCCTCTGTAGAGGATTACCAGCTAATTTGCGAGTACATTCTTCGTCATTCTGCAAACAAAAGTTCATTTTTTACTCTTAGCGTTCATTTATATTTTTTGATAAGAATGAAGTAAAAGATCTTGCACCATGGCCCTACGAAAATTGCTGTTGATTTTGTTCGTACAAAGGAAGTAATAACATAAAATAAACTTTTCAGTCAGAGTTGAAGCAGAGCAATTCGTTTTTTTTTTTTTTTTTGCTTTAGGAAAAAATAATTTTTTAAACGAAAAACAGTTTTTAAACTCCCTTCTAAAATTAAACGACATTTTTGTTGAAATTAAGAGTTTAGAAACGTAAGGAAATGCAGTAAGCTAAACAGTTTTGTCCACACTCTATAATTCCTTTTGAGGAAGGAGGGGAGGGGACAAACGTACCGGCCGTCTGATATGCAAAAGACAAAAATATTTATCTATATCAGTACTCTTCTTTAGAGTGTACTAAATTTAAAATGTTACTTAATTATTCAGTTTAAACTTTTTAATAATACTTTTACAATACTTTTACAAATATTAGTTCCTGCATTTATCTTTTTTTTTCCTATACTAGCAGAAATGAGGCGAAAAAGGTATTCAAAGAGGAAAATTTTTTTATTCAAAATAATTACGTATGAAATGAACATCTTTAAATTTTAAAGAAATGTTTTTTTCTTTAAAAATATCCTAATTTCAAATTGCATAATTAATAGCAGTCATTCTTCCATATTTGAAAGCTCAACAGTAGTGCAGGGTTTAGAGTTGTTAATTATTTTACGGTCATTTTAAGAACACTGTCAGTAAGGAAAATGAAACCAGGAATGTATTTAAAAACTTTTACAAAGCCCTAAGAATTCTTTTACCATATCTTTAAATTATGTACCTGACAGAACTTTTTATGTGTAACGCTACTGACGCTGACCCTCATTTGCTGTAAGGTCTTCACTGATTAGCAAATTAGAAAATAACTTTATTTACGTGCGTAAAAATGAGCAGCGATTCATCGTCATAAAAGCATTGACTCGACTAATCAAAATTTATAAGAAAACGGAAGGCATAAGTCATTAAATCTCATTCAGATTACCCTTACCAGGCAGAGAAGTTTTTATGTGCGTCCAATTAATTCAGCATATCTTGTTTCTAAGAATAAACTTATGCCGTTAACGAAAGTTTTAATAGACCGTCAGAGAAAGATAAAAAACATCTCGTGATGCAGAAAATGCATCAATGAAATATGAAGTAAGTTTAAAATAAATGAGTTCCCTGCACGATATTTAAAACATTACTTTTTTTTTTATTATTAATCATTTTTAGTATTAAAAATGATGTTCACATTGTGACAGCTGGCTTTAATCGGGTAATTTCATTTACAAGTCTCTCCTAATTGCCCTTCTTCTCTTTCTCGATAATATAGCTTTATGATTACCTTTTTTAAGGAAGAACTTTTTTCTTCCAGTTTTAAAAGTTTATTCAAACATTTCTTTTATTTTTTCTTTCGTTAATGAGGTTTACCATTTATCGTTATTTTAATTAGCTCTCGATTTTTAATTGCTCTTTTTGTGGCATTATATCATGCACAAAACTTTAGTTTTGAATTTGTATGCGTTTTATTTTTAGGAGTCACGCTTTTCTCTTATATAAGATAAAACATTAGATTGCGTTGATACTGCAAGTTTGGAAAACTTTAATCAAACTACAGCACGTAATCAGATCTTTTTTAGGTTTAGTTTGCAACATGCATTTTTTTTTTTTTTTTTGCATAATTGAAACATCTAAAAAATCGCCCTTCAAGATATGACGGGTGAAAATTGCTTCTACATTTGAACGAAGCAATTGCCTGTTTTGTGATAGTTTGATTGTTGAATTTTTAACCCTAACTGCAGTAGATAGCGTTCATTTTTGACCACGTTTTTGTTTTTTCATTTTCTTAAAATGACAGTTTTACCAGTAAAAACAGTCAGGTTACCAAATCCAGTTCAGCCCTGTCAAAATAAAGCATTTTCCTGCATGTCAAAAGTTATACAAAAATAATACCAGATTATCATGCTGTAGCGCGAGTTTCATTATTAATGACGTCAGCGTTACTCGATCAGTGAATTTGCTACTATATATATGAGGATAATTGTGTTACACATCAATGCTAAGCATTGGCGTACTGTAATTTGACAGTAACGAAACAAATTCAACAAAGAAAAAAATACAAAAACAAGTTTGAATTTTTATATCTAAAATTATGTTTTTTGCAATTTCAAACTGCGATATGACCGTATTTGCAGGAGTTTTCGTATCTATTATTGGCTTTTAACACAATCGTAATTTTAACTCAATTTAGTCAAAATTCAAATGAATCCTAGGGGCTGGATGCTGAATGTTACATACTAGATATTGTTTTCGCGTAAAAGGATTGTGTAAAGTCAAGAATGTCGCTTATAAATAATTCGATTCTGAGGTCCATGAGCGCCTGCATTGTAAACATAGAATAATAAAATCAAAGGACGGACGTCATTCAACAGTCAAGTAAGAACAATAAAGAACTCGAGGTCGCTTAATAAACAAAATTTTTCATATCTGAAGTTTACAAACTATATTTTCAAACCAAATTTTCACTTAAGCACATCGAGTTTGCACGTAAAATAAGAAATGAAAAAGTGCATGTGTGCTGAAAAACTAGCAGTAAAAAGAACAACGTTATAATTGCAGTAATTTTGTAACATATTACATTCACTTGTTTATTTTTATTTTCCCTCTTTCAATACATAACAGTTAAGAAATAGTAAGTATCATAAACATATGTTGGAAATCGGTCGAAAACATTGTGCAAATACTTTGTATTAAGTTTTTTATTAGGGTCATTTCCTACCTTTATAATGGTTATATTTAAAATATTGTTCAAATTTTGAAGGTGCTGAAAGAAAATAATTATCTCATGTTTTCAGATTTTGTATTGAGCCATTTGAACTTAAAAATAAAGCATAAAGAAATGTAACTTACATTTTCGTTGTTACGAAGTTTCGGGGAATAGTTTTTTTCTTTGGAGATTTTATTTTGTTTTTAAGTATGAGAACAATACAGGGAAATATCTTTACTTTTATCCTGAGCATGATCGGATTTTGTGTCACACTCGAATGTTCTATACACAAAATGAAAGCAAAATTACATGCATTGAATGAAGAAAAAGGCACAAGGCTGTGAAAAATTCGATTTTATCCTTTCTTGTTCCATAGTTATTTTTTGTTCGAGCGTCCTTAAAATTCGATAAATGATCATATCGAAACGCGGCTACATTATAAACATGTTTGCTCGAAAATTCGATATTTACCACGAAATGGGATATTGGACATTGCATTTAATGAATATAAGAAATAAATTGTTTTTGTACCATCCGAAATGTGATTTGAGACTCCTATAGAATATTAAGAATATTGAATAATACTTTGTACGTTTCTTTCCACAGATATGCCTTTTCTTTCAAAAGAAAGGAGAAAAATCACTTGTATAATGATTCTGTTTAAAAAAAAAACGAACAATTTGAACATTTAACTTATAGTATAATCAAATCTGTACAATTTATCCAATTCAGCAGAGAAGCTATTTTCTACATTGTAAGGCACAAAATAAAATCACGGTATGGAAACAATTAAAAAAACGTTAACTGCGGTGTCAAATTACTGAATAATACTTTTTGCAGTAGCATTTTCTTGCAACAGAAAGGAGAATGATCACTTGTATGATGATTCTGATTTAAAAAAAAAAATTAACAATTTAACTAATAATAAAAATTAAGTAGTGTAAATAATTTTAAAGAACTATTGTTAATTCATTTACTATGGAAGATAGTATAGAATGCAGGTTAGAACAACTAACAGATGCGTTTGCTTACCGTTTAACCCAACTTCAAAGAAGTCTAAGGTTTATTTTGAAGAAAAGATTATTTAAGCATAGAGCTAAAAGTCAAGACAATTATAAGCTGGATTTAGATTTAAAATAAAATTCTTTAAAAGCTAATGTCACGTTCTTGTTTCTTCCCGATTAATTGCTTGGATTCGATAGTAGCCTTTTTTTTTCTACACTTTGAATAATTAATTCCTTAGTCACAACCTAAAGTATCTCCCCATATTTGTCTCAATGAACAATAAACTCATATTATATCACTTTTATTAAATTCTAAAATGACATATGATGACTCTGAGATACTATATAATACAGGAAAGTGGGGTCAATTCAATGAATTTCATAGCAAATTTTACTGTTGCATAAATATTAGCAGTAAATTGCGGAAAACAATTCAAAATATATAGTTTAGCGAGATTAAGTGTCATTTTTTAAAGGAACTAAAATGCAATGAAACCTGTTTCTGTGTGGTAGATAGGGACTGCAAAAAAAAATTTCGAATTTAGTAAAATCGTTTGTTTTATGTATCACTTCGTCTGTTTTATAAATAAATTTGTCAATTGAGTCCCAATCTGATTTAAATTTTCGTATACGGCACAAAAAAGTCCGCACGTTGAAAAAAATTGAGTGTAATGAATTTTTAAGCATTGATGACTAACAAATAATAAATGCTGCTATAAGAAGAGTGTTTTGTGCAATGAAACTTATAGATTATACGTTGCATACGCATTGTAGTAGCAGAAGTCTCTCTCCCTCTGTCTCTTTCTCTCTCTCTCTCTCTCTCTCTCTCTCTCTCTATATATATATATATATATATATATATATATATATATATATATATATATATATATATATATATATATATATATATATATATATATATATATATATATATTAGGGTGGTCCTTATTTATACGGGAAAAATATTTTTTCGGAATTCAACAAGTGACGCCCCCTAGTTTTGTGACACGATAATAAAAAGTAACGTGTGCAAAATTTGAACTCGATCGGTCAATAATAACACGTGCCCCTAGGCCGTTGAACTTTAACCCATATTGTACCACATTAAAAAATAATTAATATTTTTCCGAAAAATTGCTATTACAGACTAATAAGAGCTCAAGAAGAAATATAAAATTTTAAAACTTACCAAAACTTTATTAGTTTCAGTTTAACAAGCTGTCCTATATATAGGACGATGGTACAATCCGTTACTGTGTAAAGTTTTCCAGTCAAGCATCCTGGTATGCGTGAAACGGAAGAAAACATTCCATGCAAAGTCCCAAGTTACATTTTTTGCAAATAGTCACGGGTTTTTTTAGTGCAGTTTTTCAGCTGACATCGACGCTGTTTTCCATTCGGGTTTTTAACTAAAATATGATCACTCTTCAACTTCAAAAAAGCTGCGCTTTTTTGCTGAACACCCAGTCGTCTTCCTGCAACATTTCGTAGTACACATAAACCCAGGTAAGCAATAGTGACATTTCTACGAAATTCAAGAAGTTCCAAAGATTGTTCTGTAGAAAAGAGTTTCGATATTTTCCAAGCAGCAACCAGTGCAGTTTCAAAGGCATTTATAACTAAAGGCCAATACCACTTTTTACCTTGTATGGAAGAGTAATATGTTTCCATATGATTGTCGAACAAGTCAACACCATTTTTATACTTGTTATATGAAACAACACAAGATGGGATGTCTACTTTTTGTTTTCCACCCTTCATTCTTCTTTCAACTTTTTTAAAACACCTCGTGTCTTCAAAATTTGTGATGAGTGATACTACTCTATTATCGTTCCATCGAACAGCTGCAATCTCATTATTCACGTCAAATTTCCAGTCGGATGTTCCGCGATCCATATTTCCCAGGATTTTAGAGGACTTTAAAGGACATTTTCCCATTCTGTTTTCCCTTACTGTTCCTGTAGCAAAGAATTGCTTGCTTCTCAAATGAGAAAAAAGATTATAAGATGAAAAAAAATTATCCATATAAATTTTATGCTTTGCTGGAGTTTCAATAATGGATAGCAACTCATCAACAACTGTTTCTGATAACAACTTCTGTCCCTTTTTCATCATTTTAGTTTCGTTACAACTAGTGGAACCATGTTTAGAAATGGGGTTCTCTTTTCGTGCCCCTTGATATGGTATAATATGAAAAGGATAACCATCAAAAGATGAAAGTATCCAGAGCTTGTAACCAAATTTCACAGGTTTCCCTTTCATATACATTTTGCATCCATGTCTTCCAAAATAACGAACCATCCTTTCATCAATACTTAAATGCTCCGAAAATACGCCAAACTGTTGCAAAGCTTCATTCAAAAAATCATAGAGAGGACGAACTTTATAATATCGATATAAATCAATAGTTGCATTGTCGTTGAAATGTAAATATCGCTTGATATCAGAAAAACGCTTTCTTGACATTGCTTGGCTAACCAGAGTTGTTCCTGTATCAGGAGCATTTTCCCAGTACATTTTCTCCCTTGGTAGAATGTGATAACCACTGTAGAAAAGTATGCCTAAAAATTGCTTGAATTCGTCCGTTTTCAAACAAAAATCATGGTTATTTTTTTGTCCAGCATATTTGTTGCTTTCTTCTACTGCTTTCAAAATCATATTTATAGCCAAAACCTCAAAAAGCTCCACAAGTGATTTTTCTGAAATTATGTCCAATATCTTCTGATGATTTTCATTAGAAAACTTTTCAGGATGTGATGAAAACTTTGGTACACGATTAGTCCATTTTGGTTGTGATACATTTATTTCTTCATTGCTATTTATTCCTTTTAAAATTTCAATTGTTCCATCAGTTTCCTCTTGAAGTTTCTCATCAAAAATAGCGTGACCATGTGCAGTAATAGAGGTTTCATCAATTTCTTCATCATCAGTGACTGTGTCTGGATCAGGTGGCACTATTATCATTTCAGGATCACTCTCATCTGCTTCATCATCTAATGACATTAAATACTCCACAGCTTCTTCCGTTGTTAGGAATTTCCTACTTCATCTACTAAAAGTACTCATCTCTACTTGTTTTTGATATCAGCTCTCACACTTCGAACAACAATAACTGAGCGAATATTTTAGCCCAGTGCAGAAGATAGCGTCACCACGTGATAAAATGCTCATGGTAAATTAACCAACAAAAGCATTCCCCCACAACCACCAGAGAAACCAGTTCCTGCTCACTTTGTTACAACAAAACTGGATAGTATTGACTTCTGGGCCCATCTATTCTGTGAGAGTTCAGATCTGTTCATTGGGAGCGCACAGTAGGGGATTTTACTATCGTCCTATTTACAGGACGGCTGAAAACACTTCCATAAAACCTATTTAAATGTATTTTTTTCTCTGCAAATTTTCTTTAGCGTTAACGGATACGACTAAAAGTAATATATTGTGGACAGAATTTTGGCATATTTTTTATAAAATGGATTTGATTAAAAATTAAATTTCGCATAATAAAACAGCAAGAAATCGCTAAATTAAAAAAAAACAAAATAAAATAAAATCCTCAAAGTAGAATTCTCAATTTTTGTACTTAGCACTAATCAAGTGTAACGTTTATAACAGTAACAAACATAAGTTAAAATACATGAAAATACTTATAGTATCGCAAAAAAACTGAGCTGTCCTATATATAGGACGATAGTGAAATATGAGTTCACTTTTGATAATTTTCCCACAAATCTTCCGAGTTTTTACTTCAGACCCAGTACAACGTTTCTCCTAGGTTTGTAAAATATTTTTACAGTGAGGTAGCACTAAAATTAACCTTTTTAATTACTTCATATCATCTAAAGATTTTACGTTGAATAAGAATAAAATAATTCTTTAGAAACTTCCCTTACTCGTACGCTTTTCTCAATGTATCTCTATAGTGTGTATTTTTTTCCGATACTCTTGGACGGTCTGTAAAATAAATTGCTTTGTGACTCATATTTGGTAAATTAGTTGTGAAATTCTTCGATTAATATTGTGCTCCTCTTTCAGTTGTATCATTCACAAATTTTAGTATTTTAACCATGTCTCTTCCATTTAAATAGCTTAAACATTTTGCCGTGAATCAGGATCAAATAGGAAAAAATCTTTTAGTATTTGCAATTTATCAAACAATTTTATTGACTCGTAATTGATTCTATAAAGAGGAAGATCTTTACTAAGAAAGTATTCTAAATCATCTACTGTTATCTGAAATTTGTTAAACAGTCATCAGACACGTCTTCTTATCACAAGCATGTTTTGGACTAGTCTTTTCCTATCTTCAAAGTTAATTCCTTCATCCAATACGGACAAAGCTATTAGTTTATCTCCTAAATACCATAAGTGATTTATGAATTTTCCAATCACTGCTTCTGCTGCATGTTTGTCGTTATTTTGTATGCTGCTAGTTTTTCAGACATATTATATTATTCAAAGGAGCCTCGATTAGGTCACTGCGAAGATTAGGTCACTGCGAAAAACCATATCTTCATACAGCATTTAGTTGTAAAACAGCTTTGTAAAACAGCATTGAAGGGCTTTCTTTTCATGTAAGGTCAATTTAAATTGTTTCCTAAATATAAAAATTTTCTCTGTAATCTTTCTCAATTCCGCCTTTTACGAACAATAATATGCCATCCCTTTTCGTCTTTTGGAATTTAAGTGATATGTGTACTTGATTGAAATGTTATAAGTTCTGAATGATGGAGATCTTTCCACAGAATTTTGAAGCGCTTAAATAATTGAATATCTGATCTAGAATTAAGAAAGGCAAGAACTTCTTTAAGGACACACTCTGCAGTACGATTTCAAGTGCATGATGATGGCAATCCAAATGTAATATATCACCGTTCAGTTTTTGCTCTAAAAAATTGCATGCACAATTTATACGGTTGGTATTACAAGTTGTTGTATCAAGCACTACAGTTAGAACAGTTGGCAATAAAGAGCTATCATCTAAGATATCATATACAACTGAAGAAATATCTAAGGAATGCCGAGTAGCTGTTGAATGTTAGGACCTGAAGCTATCACGGTAATCCTGTCTGCGTTCTTTTTCCAGTTACATCTGGATGTTGCTTTGTATCCCATGAATAACTACAAAAGCTAAATTTAATTTCAAGAAATTTAATTTTACCTCTCGAAGATTTTCTTTTGCTCTCTTAAGGAATGTACGATTGATCACTAGGTCATTTGGATTTAAATTTACTGCATCTACATAGGCTGTAAATAAATAAACATCTTTATCCCTAATATGGCATTTGTCTAACAGTGATGAAAGGCGAGCAGATATCAATAGTTGTCAAATGTTTTGCATTGTGGTAGACCAGCTGTGAAAAACAAAAGTTCAACAGGTTAGGATAGATACCCATTTCGGTTTCTAAATCTTGTGAATCTCAAGAATTTGATGATAATAAAGGACTATGTACTGAAATAGAAGAAAATTAATTTAAAGTATAGATTTCTACATTGTTCCGATCTGGATATTTTTTTAAATTTATATTTTAGCTATGGAAAATAAAGTATATTTTTATGTTAGCAGTAATCGAGGATTTCCGAAATTTATATCTTAAAAATTAAAAATTGCAAATGAATTTAGGTATGTTTATAACTAAAGAACAGCGAATTAAAATATAATTGCAATTACTTATATTTATAGCATTGAAACCTTGCGACTCTATTTGACACACCTATTACATACACAGGGAATTTTGTAAATCAACACCCCCAAAGCGTGGAGGAGGCAATTTATTGTAGGTAAAGATCGTTCATTAATGGCCTAGGCCATTCATTAATGACCTATAGAATTCCTTGTGTTCATCTTGGTGGGAAGACATGTTCCCCTGTCGCTTGGTAGGAACAAGCACAGAAGAGCGGTACGCTTGACCCAAGGCCATTGGTGTACATGTACCCTCTGTAACATGTTAAATTTTACTGAATGAAAGTGAGAGAATGGTCGGTCTGGAAGTAGCAGCACCTATTTAGGTTCAAAATTACTTTAAATATAAAACGTTAGAATATTTTTACATAAAAATGAGAAAATCTGCAATTTTTTTCTTCGAAACTCAAAGAAGGGGGCCCTAGGGGCACGTGTTAATATTTATGGATTGACTTTAAATTTTGCAGGATCATTTATTTGTACAATGGAACAAATTGAGGGGGCGTCGCGTAAAATATTTGCAACTTCAAAAATAAGGACCACCCTATATATATATATATATATATATATATATATATATATATATATATATATATATATTCTAAATTAATAAAGGTTTCGCTTTTATTATCCCTTGCTTTCGGCAAACAATTACTACTTTGATACGTCCACCGCTGAATTATTAAATTTTCCCCCAAGTCTTCAACCAACAAAAGAATGATTCTGAGAAGTTTTTGTTGTTGCTAAAATATTTGTAAGACTTTTCGCTGCGTCGTTCAGAGAGAATAAACTTAGAGAAAAAAAGTATTATACGAGTAAAATAACCGCGGGGCGTATATGAAACCTATTGTAAGTGTGTTTTCTCCTCCACCGTGTTTTAAAGTTTTCATACTTTAACGTGAAATTGATTTTTTTCCTTCTTTATTCATTATCGAGAGTTGATACTCACTGCTTGCGTATCTCTCTCGAAATGGCAAAATATTTGCATTTGCTTGTGATGGAACGAATCGATGGAAGGGAATTTTTAATTTTCCTAATAATAAAACGAAAAATGTTCCCATTTTGTTTCAGGGACAGAAGTTCATAGTCTACGACAAACGTAAATAAAAGCGGTATTTTTCGCAAAAATATAAAAAGTCTTTCCGTCCACGTAAATTACATGGAATTTCATATGTTTTAATAAACAATTAAAATATTGCTGTCACGATAATTCATGAGAGAAAGAACTCCTTCCTGTATGTAATGAATATTACTGTCAAATATTGAAAGTAGCTTTTCCCTTCATAAGTTGGATTGCTTATAATATAATATTAACTCTCCAAGAAAAAAGTTCTAAGACAAATAATTCAGTATTCAGAAGCAAAAAGAAAAACTTTAAGCCTTTTTTTTGATCTTGACTTTTTCTCCAGGAAGATTTCAACTTTAATTTAAAAAAAATCCATGTAATTTGCAAATCTTAATGCTAAAGACCCTTGCAGTGACAGTAAAATAGCGAAAGTAATGGGATGAAAGTAACGTCAGCACTTGAAGTCGAAAATGATGTGCCAAGTTCAATGTTAAGCGTAAGCTCAAAATTGTTGTTTCGCTTTGGACGTTTGGCTTTGGACAAACGATAAATTCAACCGGGTTTGATATAGATCCCAAATCGAAACCTGTTGAAAACATGAGAAGCATGGGATGTTGTAATCAAACGTTGGCAAAACTAGTTTTCTTTACCTAAAGTTTTTTTTTTCTTTTTTTGCTTTAAAAATGATTTTCAATGAAAAACTGGCGTCTAACTCACAGATAAGATTTGCTTACCGTGTTTGCTAACCTCCGTAATTCCTACGATATCGATACTTTCAACCCTTCCACCGAGTGCCAAATATATCGAGGCAAACTTTACATGTAAGCGTGTTTTTCTTTCCTGTTGAGTTTTCCCTGCAAAAAGTACCGTTGTTGACGTAAAAGAGGCTAATCAATTGGTAGTCACAGGTGGTACATTTTCAAATCTACCAATCCAAAAGAGATCTACCAGAAGAGATCTTGAAAAAAAAAAAAAAAAAAAAAAAAAAAAAAAAAAAAAAAACAATACACGTAATAGATATTTCCTATAAAAATACAGGTAGACGAAATAGCTATTTAATTTCCTATCGCGGGTAAGGCCGTGCAGGTGCCGCTACTTTAGTAGTAAAGTGGATACTTTGACCTAGCTTTTAAAAACATTTTAATAAAGGTGAGATAACGGAGTAACAATAAAAATGTAATTCGGAGTATTGCATCGCTCATAATTGTGAAAAATGTTGAAAACTTCTAAGACGAGCAGCAACTTCTAAATCCGTTCCAAAAAAAAGGGGGGGGGGGCATTTTTTTAATTGCAATTTAAGTATTGTATGGCCGTCATAAAGTAATTCACTGTGGGTTTAACTACAGCTCTTTTATTTTCTTTCACCACTTTAAAACAAATCTCAAGGGAAACATAAAAAGAGACAAAATCAAAAACTGAAATTGAGATTCTATTAAAGTAGGAGTGCCAACTTACTTTAAAGTATTATCGAATTCAAGGGAAAAAAATCCTAGAATGTTTTGCTGCACATTTTTATAAAATTTTCTGGAGTATATACAAGTAGTAATATTACAAATTCTTATCTTTTATACTCTCCCGACTCTTTTTTTTCTCCGAAGAGGTAGTATTTTTGAAAGATGTTTTTGAAGAAACGTTCTTTCATTTTTTTTAGATGAGGTTATTTTATTTCGTCCCTCTGCTTTCTTTACATAAAACTCAAAATTTGAAGATTATTCCTATTCCAAATATTATATTTTTATACAGTCCTGTACTCCCTTTTTTGCTGAAAATAGTGCAAAACTTAATTCATTAAATTTTCAACAGCAGATTTATGATTCAGCAAAATTCTTTTTTTTTTTAATTTTGTTCCTTCGTTAAACATTTTTGAAAAGTATTCAACATTATAGTAACAAAAGATGTTTTCTTATAAGTTTCTATAGATCTATGACTTGAAAAAATTGACCTTTTATTTTGTTCTTAAGTAAAATATTTTTCTAATCTACTCAACATTGAAGTAGCAAAAGTTGTTTTGTAAAACTTTTGAATTCTAAAACAATTAATAAAATTGGTTGCTCTCTTCTTAACAATTTCATATTTTTTTCTTTTAATTACGCACTTTTTCGATAGTTAAAAAGATATTATTATTTTTATCTACTCGATAGGGTGCTTCAAAAAGTTTTTTTTTTTTTTTTTAATTTCTTTGGTTTGCAGTTTTGTTACACATATATAATATTTAGACGTGGATTAACACGTTTGAAATCTGTTAAAAATCAGAAATTTGAACAAATGGAGATTATCGTATAATCCTATTAGTCGAAATAACATTTCATTTAAAAAGGAATTATTCCAAAGGTTTATTTTTTAATTCTATACTGTAAACAATCTTTGATCAGTCAATGAAATAAATCACAGTGGGGTTATTTCCCCACACTTATTAATTATTTCCGCACCATTTTCTCACCCCACCGAGTAGTTGCATCTTCCCTTGAGATAACTTTTGCATAGAAAAGGCTGCTGCAAGCTCATGTTGTGTGTTGTTTTCTATTCGAGTGTTTGTGGTGTATGAACCTATTCGGCTATCGTTTTCATTAAATGGGGTGACATTCATTTCATTGTCTTGAGACTGTCTTTAAAGATGTCATCTCCCTCAGCTACCTCCTGTGTAGAGAGATGAAACAAAACGTTCACTTTACCTGCAGGAAACATAACCAAAAAGTAAAATAAAAGAAAGTAAGCTCCAATCAAATCGACATGTTTTAAGTACGTTTTTCCACCATCATGAAACACTAAAAAAGACTATTCGCGAGAGTTCACGATATTTAATAAGGGAAGTTGAATTATTTTGTTCAAAGGCTCGAATTCCTATTCGTGAGGAACAAATGAGAATTGCCAAGGTGGAAAAACTTTTCGATAGGTATAAAAGACTAATGAAAAGTAACAAACAAAAGAGTGAAGCGCAGATTTGTAATGAAAAGGCATTTGTTGATACATAGAACGATCTGTTTAACATTGCACATGTTGATGCTATAAGCATGATTACATAGTCTGAGGACAAATAATTTATTCTTAGACAACGAAAAAAAGGTCTTCAGGGCTGCTTAACGGAAATTGATGCAACTCTTGCTAAAAAAAGAACACAGATCCGAAAAAAGGAAGATGGCAGAGACTTTTAGAATGGGACGAGAAAAGTACCGAGCGCCCACATTCACTAGTGTTAATGAGAGTAGTAGTACGTGGGACATCTTGGAAACTGATCCCGAAGACTATGTAACTACAATCATTGACATAACTAAAAAAAAGTGCTCATAGTGAAGATTATGATTATTATCCAGGTCCTTCTCAAATTGAGAAGGCGCAAAAGATAGCAAAAAGAACACCAGTACAAGTGTGCCGGCAGTTATAAAATACAAAATAGAATTCACTCTATACAGGGTTAATGAAAAGTGGCAAAAAAGCCATTTTGATAATAGTCACTGGTTCATCGAGTTCGTCAAATTAAGACAATACAACTGTTCCCTCAATTTAATATTTCACGGTAATACAAATTTTTAGGTTCTTTTGTGTAATTTTATTGAAACAATGCATTCTTTTATAACTTGTATGGAATCAGTTACAATAGCAGATAATTCCTAGCGCGCACCAGAGACTCATTGATGGCACATGGATGCTCTATTAAGTACAAAAACGTGTTGTTCAGAACATGAAAAATCGTATTTTATAGTAGTACGACGCGACAGAGAACACAGTTCCAGTTGTTTCATTGACATGTGGTATGTCTCCTTCTCATTCACTGATAGAGCATACCTAGAATAACATTGGACGTTATTTGTCTGTTTTCCCCCATCCTCTGTCAGAGGTTGAATTACGAACAAGAGCTCAGAGAATATTTACTTGTGTCCCGCAAGACACCATTTGCATGTTAATTGAGTTGGCATACTTATTGCTAATCATTCTATTAATTTTTTATTCATGTATGTTTTTTGCTGAAAACACACACATACACACACATACCTACGTATATATATATATATATATATATATATATATATATATATATATATATATATATATATATATATATATATATATATATATATATATATATATATATATATATATATATATATATATATATATATATATATATAAAACATCATCCCCTATTTACAAATGTATTGTCTCTCTGTATCATATTCACTTTAACACTTTAAGGGGGTGTGACTTCCATGTGAGGAATAGTGTCTATCATAGCTTTGCATCTGCGCAAGCGTTTCTAATACACTATAACATATGTTATCTAGATAAACTTACTATTATTTGAAAAAAAAAGATAAAAAATAAGTTGATGAAAGAAAATTCACTTTGGGACAGTCTCATTTAAAGTAACTATATTCTTCAGTTGAGATGCAATAAATGTGTAAATTATAAACACAGAATGTACAACAAGTAGAGCAAAAAAAAATTATTTAGTATTCGTCCAAGTATCAAAACAATGTGTGAGATCACAATATTCATGTTACAACATTTAATCATAAAGTTTCAAGAATCATTCAATCTAAGTTCATTTAAAGCAACACGTTGATGTGTGTTTCTATATTACCCGAAAAGAAATGTAGAAATGTGTGTAGGTTCTTTTGGAATGAAAGGTTTCTCCTTTTCCTTTCCTTCTGCAGCCATTGCATAAAAAAAAAAAAATACCCCGCCTTCTACTGTATTCTTACAGTAGAGGTCATTTATTACGGTCAGCGGGGATAAAAAGCTGGATCCTAATCCTTTTCCGGACATCAAATGGATAAGCAGCCGGACTTGTTTATTAGAAAAGTATTGCTTTTAAGATATTGCGCGGATATTCTTTTTTTCTTCGCACTTGTTTCTCTTTATTTAGTTCTTTTGCGGAGAAAAGAAAGATCTTGAGAGCTGGGAATTGAAAAGTGAAAAACAGCTAGTAAAAATGAAAGTGAACAACTTGTTTCTTAAAATGTCCAAGTTTAGCAAAAGCGCCTTTTATTTTTATTTTTTATTCATTTAGTTTTTTAGTGTATGTGAAACTTGTTTATCTTCTTTTACTCACTTTTCCTTGGGAACGTTTCTTTTTCTTCGAGATTTTAAGTGAAAAAGTAACAAAATATGAAATTATGTTGAGTCAGGATCAATCACAAAAATTTTAAAGTACATGGTACATTTTATTATTTTTTTTTTTGAAAAAGAAATACACATGCATATCCGATAACTAAAACAAATCTAAAAAACCTTTTGTGTTACAAACTTATATTAGAACTGAAATGCAGGTTAAAATTATTTCTTTATCTTTGTATTTTTCCATAGGTTTGATGAATATCATGAATTACTGTTTAACATATAAAAAATATATTAACGTTTAATATTTTTGTCCATATCAACGCAATCCGCCAATCAACGATTAAAAAAAATTGCTTCAACATTTTAAAACTCATTTCAGATCGTATTCACTTCTTAAAGTTGTCTTAACTTTAATTTTTATTATGAACGATCACATTTTGGCTCATATAATTATAATTTGCATCTCTGTCTATTTAAAATAAAGGTGATAAAAGAAGTGCAAAAGTCAACAAAAATATTATCATATAGGGTGAATCAGACTTATTTGACCCGCCAAATTATGCACCCTACAACGTTTTTTTTTTTTCAGAATTCCATTTATACACCTTTTAAAATTACAGTTTCGTAAAACTTAAGTTGATTCGTACAGTTGTATACAAATTATTTAAGATATATGCATATAAATACTGATTATTGCTTTAAAAAATGCTTAAGTTAAAATAACTAAAAATGTATGCATATGTTATTGGTATCAAACTGGGATTAAATCAACCTTATCCGAGGCACAAAAACATCAGAAGTGCCTCGGTTACCTCCCCCCCCCCCAAAATGGTATCTTGTGATGTAGCATTTGATAAGGATGGAATGTTTTCACTCTCTTATTTCCCTATTTCTTGCAAAATAGCTTCTTTCATATGGTTCATAAAATTCCTAATTAGTTTATCAGGTATAATTTTTGCAAGAAATGATGAAATTTCGCAGTGGAGATAAATATTAATACATTTAACATTTTACATACTGCAAAGAAACATTAAAAATGCATTAAAAGCAATGCATATGAAACAGAAATAAAAAAGTGTTTGGAAGTAATAGAAGTTAAATTAATACGAGTAGTTAAATATTATAAAGTTATAACATCCATAGTTCCATTCCAACATCAATATTGTGTTGGTTCGGGATTTTTAAAATTCCCTTGTTATTATTTGCATAAACAGGCCAGTTGTAATTTAATTTTATTTAATGTATAATTTTTCCACTTTTAATATAAATGTACCATGGATGCAGTGGGTGACGAATTAATGATGTCTCACTGTTCTCTCATTGCAAAACATGAACTCAATAGCTGTCATTCTCAGACAAATATAATTAACATCATTCTTCTGAAAAAATGAACGTTAGATAATTAGTTAATCTAGGTGTCTTAGTTGTGACAGTCTGTAAAGTTTATCTCAAAAATTTTAAAACGAATGCAATAATTAACGAGGGTAGTTTCGTTTAATGGGGACAAATTATGAGAATGTAATTATTTTTCTCTCATCACATTTGAGATCAACTTTATTTCCATAAAATTCTTTACTATATGTCAACTTGACTTTCAAAAAGGTTTTCCGGGCTGGGGATATCCAAATAGAGAATGCAATGCTGTCACCTCACTGCTCTCCCCGCCACACTGTATCTATGCTCCTCCTATTATCTTTCATTTTTCATTTACATAACATTTGTTTTACAAAACGTTTCTGTAAAGTAGATTTCTCAATCCAAAAATGCATTCCCACAAAATTTAGCCATGTGAGAAAGAAATGATAGATTTGAAATTATAGCAGATCTTCGTTTAAAAGTAGTGTTTACTTGAAATTAATTTCAACTTTAAATCCACACTCACTATTCAAACTGAACTACATAGTTTATTTTAATTAAAATTTAATGCATGAACCAGCAAATACATGTCAATTACATTAAATTTGTTGCAAACCTTTTTTTCATCCAGCTCATTAGGAAAATATTCACAGTGTTACTTCATATTTGTTTGATCTTTTTTTTTTTGAAATATTTGTTTATGAGGTGGTCTAGGGTCTAGACTCTGTAAAACTTATCATTTAATTCAATGAGACGTAGACAAGTATCACTATACAATACTTTCTACTCACTCCCTTTTGAAAAAAAAATCAACTTTTTGGTGTACCAGGAATCACTAAACTCACTGTCATTTAGCAGGGTTTTCAGGATAAGCACGGATTACAACACTGAGTATCCGGATTTCTTCTTAGGGTTATTTTTGTATATTGTAGGAAAGTTTATTTTTCTACTTCGATTGTTAAGGCAAGTAATAACACGTTTCCTTAAATTACGTTTAACAATATTTGATTTTTCTTTCAGTTCCTGTCCGTGAAGTCATCATTATGGATGAACATGGGCAACGTTTAAGAGATATTGTTGGTCCTTATGACGAAGGATCCCATGTATCATTAATTTGCGAAGCTGAAGGTGGTAAGACCTATTTTTCTCTTAAATTTAAATACTATTTGTACTTTTTTACCTATAAATAAAAAAATGCAAACATTAACCAACTAGCTTTATATGACAGCCGAAGCAAATACCAATCGCAACGCGTCCACCTGTTGACATTCAGCAGACCATACGTTAAACGAACGTAAAATCCTTTGCAATCTTATTAACGAAAAAATAGTAAGGAGCAAAGCTCTAATTAAAAATTTGAAGGAACGTAATATAGTTTTCAGAAATACGTTATAAACGTAAAACTTCAGGAAAATCGGTAAATTAAGAAACTTTGAGAAAGCAATTTTGATCTATACAGCGCCAAACTATTTAAGGTTTGAGGACAAAAGTTATGTAAAACATATGAAAAATATATTTAAAAATATCTTAGTATGACAGGCATAAAAATGAAACGATTAATCAGCTTATATAACACAAATTGTCAAGTAAATACCCTTTTTAAGGATCTTTCATTGATGTACGTTGCTTTCATCTGTGAGAATGGGCAAAAGGGTACTAAACATAAGAGAAGAAATTTCTGAGGGAGCAAATAACTCTAGGAAACTATTTTAAGTTAAAAGTATTTTTAATAAAAATACTTTACATAAAAATATAATTACGTATATATGCTTTTTGGGGCGAAAACTGCAACTAGGTATCTACAAATCTAGTGCTCCCATTTCAATTAAACTAATTTTTAAACTTGGAACTTATTTTGGTGACTGAATACTTTATTAAACATTATTTTACTGCTATTTTTTTAACTGTTCGATAAGAAATATTTATATCTTGTCTCGAACGGAATGTTTGAACAAAACTGAAAAAAAGTCTATGAGATCTAGTTTTACTTGAAAAACACCAATTATCAAGTTCTTGTGAAATTAATACTTTTGATATTTATTTAGATACTAAATGTTCAAGTATGATATTTTTGTTTTATATTCAAATTTCAGGGTCAGGAATGTAAATAAGGTCAGCATGCGATATTAAGTGAAAGTTGATATATTGTTGCTAAACTTTTGCAGACGTAATGTGTTAAACAAATAGATTTATCAATTTTTCCACTTAGGAAAGAGATTTTTATCTACTTTTCAAATTTTTCAGCAGCACTTTTGAAATTTCTTTTACAGTTTCATAGTTGTAACTTGTTGAGCAACTATTCATTGCAAGTTTACTCTGCGGTTGTAGTATTCTCCTGACAATGTGTAATTGGTACATATAAGGCAGTGAGAAGCAAAAGGATGTAAGTGGAAAAATTAAAAAAATTTGGAGGTAAACAGTACGCATGGTAGGTGAACCTCTCCTCTGTCTTGGGGCAAGAGATGGTACTAGTAGCCCTGGTAGGTGCTGCTATAGAGCATGATTTAGAAAAAAATCATTGAAAACCTACCTACGATGTTATCTTTAAACGCGTTTTACTTTAAACGTGAAAATGTCCACTTACTTCCCTTTGCTTCTCACTTACTCACATGAGTGTGTGATGAGAAAATTGTGTAATGATACCAAACAGTGGACGCATAACCGCATAACTATACCATATAAACAGGAAAAGTATGAATTTACAAATAGTTAAATCAATAACCATTTTTAATATTAAGGAAATTAAAATATTCGTCAGAATAGCTTTCGCCAACCACACAAAAAACAAATAGTAACTTTTTTTTTTTAATTTTAATCGCAGTTTTAATAGCAGTAATAAAAGCTTCCACATGAAATACTTTTCTGTATCTTCAAATTTTGAAGTCAATACTATTTCCTTTTTCGTTCATTTAATGAGATCTAATTTTTCTAGAAACTGCACTTTGTTTTTTTTTTAAACCTGTTCACTTATTGCTTTAAAAAGGTCTCCGACTACGCGCACATTAAGTCAACGACTTCTTTTTTCACCATCCTGGAGCGTGGAAAGTGCCTATTCTTTTTTGACGTTAAACCAGTATTCATTTCTTTTTCGCGCCAATATGAGCTAAAATAATTAGTAGCCCGCATGTGAGCGGAAAGAAAGTCAATGAGCCGCTGCTGATGTTTGCTTAAGCTAATTGCCAATTATTTCGTTTTAACGAGTTTCGTCATCCGACGAGACACTCGGCTTTAAGCTTCTTTCGAAAACGGGAAACTCTTGCGATTTAATTTGTGTCATTTGCCTAAGTGACACAAATTATTTTCGGCGATTTTCCTCAACACTTAAATTAAAATATTCTGGATATTTTATCGTTTATTTGAAGTATTAAATGCTATGATTGAAAAACTCTGCTTTTAATATAATAAATATTTTATCGCTCTTCGATTCGTTTTAAAAATTATTTGGGACGGGCAACTAGCTTAAAAGTAATGTAAGTGGGCGTAGTAAGCGCAAACTGACGGCTTGATGTGACAGAGTGTGTACTCTTAAGACTGCGGCAGAGGTTTGAAAGAGCACGACATGATATTTAACAACCAGTACAAGATTGGTCGAAAATAAAAAGTTCTGAAGACCTACATTTGGCAGTAACTGCCCGTCATTAAAGGCACAGTTGTGTCAGAGTACTGGTTTCAGCGCTAACGACGGCTAAAGGAGTACAAGTTTTGAGACAAACTGTGTACTGACGACTCAATATTGTTGGCATGTATGCCAGATGACCATTACCTGGAACTCATTCCCCTGACGCCTGTGTTTAAACGCATACGTTAGAACTGGAGTTCGGAACACTATCAATGGAGAATGGCACAGTGGGGGCAATACAATGTATAGTAAAGACTCCCAACACGGGTCCTTGTCAGATAACGATATAAAGGGCACTGGCAAAACTTAATGACCCCACATACGAGTACTTCCACATCTATGAGCGGGACTGTGTTGTGTTAGTGGTACAAGGTACAGAGGCAAAGTACTAGATTCTCATGTTCGCATTTTTCAGGATGAAGTAGGTTCATGATTAAAATTCGTAAATTATAATGCGTCTTGTCACCATGTGGTATAATTTTATACTGGTAGCTAAAAATGTTTTTCATCGCAGTATTAAATTCATGGAAATAATTTTAATTCAGGAAATAATTTAATTTATAGCTTAATTTAAAAATTTTAAATATTTTTTCGCTAAAAAACTTGTTTTCCACAAGAAATGTTGTCTTTTGAAATCTCAAAATGTTACTCAAAAGTAACCAGGACTTTCGGATGACTTTCGCAATTTTTTTAAAGTGGATATAGTATCTTGTCTCTAATTTATGACAGAACTTCGATTTCATTTTGACTGTGAAATATTCAAGTTTTACTTATTTACTTAAAACAAAATTTAATATAAATTTTTAAACACAATAAATTGACTAAATACATACATATGGTATGTGTATGAATATTATTCCATGATTGTGTGAGTGTGTATGCGCATGAATGTTTGAAAATATTCATAAACACACATACTTACAACGAATCCTGTTTCTGAAACCTAGAAAATTATTTCGCATTTAACATAATGGGCTTAAAACATCTCGTCTCGAAAATCACGAGCACATATTCTAAAACATCAATTCCCTCACCAGGCATATGCGATGTTTATCAAATTCCTTAATGATAGAGTTGTGTCGACCATCATAACTCACCAGGGAGTGAAGATGTCAAGATGAAGTGCAAATTCTCATCATTTCGCTATTGCTTACTTATTTAAACGAAATGGTCGGGAAGGTAGAGAAAATTGTATGGAGGTGCTTCGTTGATGGACAAGCAACATTATAAATTTGACATTTGACGATTAGATGCGAGAGTAAAAGTTTGTGATACACAAAATAAGTAGTAGTTCCTTGGGAAATTGAGTCCATATTTGATTTTCAATGATGTTTTCTTTTTTTTTTTCAAATGTTGTTATAAAATTTTTTTTATGCTATTTATGTAAAAACACATTTATTAGCACACTAAATGTAGATGCAAATGTCCAAACATTACCTAATTTGTTCTAAAAGTATTTTTATTAAATAAAAACATGTTAAATATTTCAAAAACCTTCACTAGATTTTAATGATTATGTATGATTTATATAGGATGCTGTTTTAAAAAACGTGCATGAAGGACTTGCTTTTGGGTTTTATATTATTATTTTTTTTAAATGTTCTAAATAGGCTGATGTACAATAAATTAATCAAAATTAATTTTTTTGCTAGATGATTAAAAAAAAAAATTCAATTTACATACTAGAAACAGACTGGTGAACTTGGCTCAGTCAAGAGGAGGGGGGGGGTATAGGTAGGTCATAATCCGCCCTTGATGCAATAAAATTATATCCATGCACACATGTGCTTATGTATAAAGTGGTCGCTAAAATCCGTATCTAGTCCAATAATTTATGAACTATGAAAACTGTAGTCATAAACGTGGAGTCAAGGTTTAATAAAAGTGC
Source organism: Uloborus diversus (assembly GCF_026930045.1). Classification (NCBI taxonomy): domain Eukaryota; kingdom Metazoa; phylum Arthropoda; class Arachnida; order Araneae; family Uloboridae; genus Uloborus; species Uloborus diversus. Next base: position 196,610,356 of record NC_072731.1, on the reverse strand, counting down.
CATTCGCTTCACAATTCAGTTGCTTACAACGTCATCTGGCGGCCAAATTTGTAGTCAGCCTTCTTATCTCAGAAACGCTACAATACACGGGAAAATTACAAAGTTGTTCAGAGTCAACAAATTAAAACAGAAAGGACTCTCTTCACGCAGTAATGTTAAGAATAGTATGATTAAGAGGAACCTCTGATTGCGTTGATGAAACTGCACTTGTTAGAAATGAGACTCATTTGTCTGCAACGTTCAAAATTTTGTATTTCAGCAGAAATACACATCTGGGAAAGGGGTTACACTCCACTCTACACATTGAACAGCGTGGCCGTTGATACGTAAGCATAAGCATACATATTACGGTTTGCATGCCGTCCCTGCAACGTAGATGCAGACGCTGGATATTCTTGCTTTGTGATGTATTCCTATCAAAAGAAGATAAAGTGTTCAAGTCAAATGCGTGTGGAGGCCATTCTTTGCAACGACTTAAAGTGAGAATGCATTTTACATTTACTACTTTTAACATTACTGTGTGCAAGATTTCTTTTCGGGATTAGTTTGGTTATTTTAAACAACTTTGTAATTGACTTATTTCCCGTGTCTCGTACTGTTTCTGAGATAAGAACATTAACTCTGAATTTTGTCACAACATGGCATTTTATGTGGCTATGAATATTGCTCTTGCTGTTCAAAAAATATTGGTGTGGCAATAAACTGTAGCGCGCACCGCTGCTTAAAGTTGATTCCATTCCAATTCCTTCTTGGCTTGGTTTGCCTTAAATTTCATCTACACGCCTATAACTTCCTATGAGAAATCCCTTATTTACAGCCATTCCCTAATGTCAGCAAAGGGTTACGATCGGCAGTAAATATTTGCGAATGGTTGCCATTAAGACAGCCCCAATTTCTAGGACTTCAATTTAAAAAATTTTCTTTGAATGAGAGTCAGTTACCCCTGTTCTCTATTAACTGTCCTCTATTTCAGGACTTTCATTTCGAACAGTTATCGGCAAGGACTCTCCCTTCTTGACCTTTCTTTCTCTTTAACCGCCGAGAATACTTTTCAAACCTTCTTCTCATGCGCCATTAATTGACTCAGTCAGCCTAAGTCCACATTACGAAATTAGACTAAGTAGGCAATTATTAAATACTAGAAAGTCACTCGTCAAGGTATGTGACGGGTGAAAATTGCTTCTACTCTTCTGCATTTGAACGAAGCCATTGCTTGTTTGGTGATATTTTGATAGTTGAAATTGTAACCCTAACTCCAGTGGATTAACCCTAAACTCCAGTAGATAGCGTTCATAGTTGAAAGCTTTTCCATTTCTTCGTTCCACTGAAAAGACACAGTCTTAACAGTAAAACAGTTAAGTTACCGGATCGAGTTCAGCCTTGTCACAATAAAGCCTTTCATTTTCATTGTTGAAACACGCGGGTTACTCGATCATCGATCATATTTATATGAGGATGTTCTCTTATTTTTTATATGAAGATGAGGATTTCTGGAGGGGGGGAGAGGCTCAAATCTGCAACCATTTTCATAATGCTTTCACAGCTTGAAATTAAGGCATTTACGCTGGTGAAACTCTGAACCATTATTTCCCTGACATAGCTTACAGTCGTCTTAATTTAAGAAAAAAATTGAAATCAGTTGGTAACCTCGATCCTCTCTTTCACATTTATTTGCAAACAGAGCCTAAAGTTGCGATTATAAGACTTCGTTGTCTTAAAATTTTTGAAGGGACTCCACCAGAAAAGGTGTTTGAAAACTACTTCTTACAGACTTGAATTCTGAAAAAAAAAAAAAAATCCGAAGAACATTTCCATATCTTATCCTTCCTGTGAGGTCACAAAATATTAGCCAGCAATTCAATTTTACGCTTTTAAATTTTCAACTTAGGAATACCAGTTTGCGAAACCCTCAGTGCTTAAACATTAACAAAGATAACCCAAAATTAACTTTAATTTTTTGGAGGTAACCCCAATCTCTCCCATTCTTTAATTTTACTAAAAACAGCGATTTTTGACGCCAATTACAACCAAGTTTTCTGAGGAATTAAAGAAAAAAGGTCTGATATCGACTCACTTCCCCAAAAGATAAACTAAAAGTGCATCTTAATACTCTCATTTTGAATCTATCTTTCCTTCACAGGAATAAGATGCTCAAAATTGACTCTATCAGTATTCAATTTATATATGTGACTTAATATTTTTTATCTCTTTTTTTAATTTAATTTGGTTGAAAAGCTTGTAAGAGCATTAATTTCAAGACTGTGTCGCCTCCAGAAAGTCGAAGATCTGGCACTGTATATGTATTTGCAGGTATATGACTAAAAGCGTTACCCTCCTCTGAAAAATTCCTCGCTACGCAGCTGCGTATTGCCATGATAATCCACAAGATGGCACAATTCTATTGCCTAATAAATTATTATTAGAAAATACCACTGACGTGTATGTAAAACGATATGCATTAGACTGATCTACAATCTTTAGACCAATCATCCAATTGTTATTTAAAAGTTCCCTTTTCTTGACATTGATTAATTTTTACTGTACAATTTCACGTAGCATTCTTGCATGCATACTTTATATTAGAGTGCAGTAGTGTACATTACTACCTATTTTTTATATCATCTTCATGAGGATAGATTTTAATTTGTTTAAGTTCGGTTTTACGAAGGCATTTAACTCATTGTTTATACAATACAATATTTTGTAACTCTTTTCCCCCTCCTACCACCAAAGTAAACCATAGTCAAGTCTCAATAACTCGAAGTCCCGAAGGATCGGAAAAAGCGTTTGAGTTATTTGTAGTTCGAATTATGGGAAGATTCCAAAAGTCTCAAGAGTTTGGGACCAGATAAAAACTTTGAGATAAAAGAATATTTGAGTTATAAGCTTCGAGTCTTACAGATTCGACTGTACGTCAAAATACTTTGTTTCATGTATTTAAGGTTTAGGTAATCAGTATAATTTTATTATAAACAGTTTATTTCATTTTAGATGCTTTTAGATATACATGTAGATACAGAGAAAGATAAATGTACAAATAATTTATGCATACATAGCTAAAAAATTGATCAATATGAAAGTTAGATCAATTAATAGAGACAAATATACATAAATTGGTACTTAATGTAGAGATAGATATCTAAGGAGATAAAATAGAATAGATTGATAGACATATGCACTGATATGTTTACACTGAAGGTACAAAAAAAGCCGTTTTTTTTTTTTTTTTTTAATAGTTAAAATAATTGTACGAGCTAAAAAAAAAGTACAAAAAAGAAAAAGCTGACGCTCGCGAAAGTTATTCACGTTGATGAATAAAATTTAATGAATAAATAGAATGAAATTAAACTATGGTAAATATGAACGAGCATAATAAATATTGCAGTGTGTTGTTGTGTATTTGAGTAATAGGACCACGTGAGAAATTCTAGTATCCTAACAACAAATTCCAAACATTAAAAGTTTAAAATTAGTTTCCCATAAAGAAAACTTCACAAGCATTCAAGTGTTAAAAGTTTAATTTGACTTTATTATCATTTTAGCGATCATTTAAATTTTTCCCAATTTTCTGTAATCAAACACAAATTACACTTTATTTGTTGGAGTATCCAACCGTGAACTAATCGCGTGTGCCAAAAGTTCCTCATCTTTCAAAATCGATTTTCATCACCCCCTTCCTCCCCGTCAGAACATTTCCTACCTCCCAACGCTCCTTCTAATTAAGAATCAATCATCTCCAAGCGAGGAAAATTTAATTTCGAAACTAAGATGTCTCTCGAAGCAGAAACTTGCGCGGGGACATAATTCAGGGGTCATCTAAGTAAAAGTATGGCCTCAAAATTAATCCAAGTGTGGAGGATTGTGGACAGCTATGATGATGACTCGATGTTTCTCGTTCGTAAAGCCCCAAGTGGAAGCAAAGTAGAAAGAATGGAACTTTGAACTTCCAATACGTGTTTTCATCAGCTGTTTGAAAGAGGCTGTTAATTTTAGACGCTGCTTAAGTCACGCAATAGTTCTTTTCGATAAAGTCTGGTCCAATATGTCCCCTCCGGTAGCAAGTTTAGGACACTAAAATTGATCTGTTTTCACCTTCATTCTATTTTAGCCCATATTATGAGAGTCGGTGCTTTGTATACGCGTATTATTAAGTTGCTAAATTGTATATACCTTTTTCTGAGAGAAACTTACAGCATTCTCAGTGAAATATCTAGAAGTCTACTAGAGTGAAATTTAAAGGCAGTTCTGTTTACTTCATAATTTATTAAATTTTTACCAATAGTCACTTTTGGAATGAATAAAAGGATCGTTTTTCTCCATGTAAACATCTTTTTAGGAAAATGTGTGAGACTGGAAGCAGCTCTATCATTTCTCTTAGAGAGTTATTGAAAAGGGGATAGGTTATTGGTGCTCAGTTGCACTGGGATTATTATTGTAGTAATGCTGCTATGGTGTTCCAATTCTTGAGAGTAGACTCGAAACTGGTTTTGTGCGGTGAATAGATATCGAAAAAAAAAATCGGAAAAAATTGGTTCGAAACTTCACGAGTAACTATATTCTTTTTCGCAATACAGTTATTTTTTTATTCGGTGAATTATGCTGTGAGACAGCATTAAAATCGTCTCAAGTAGAAAATAACCCAAAAGCTAATGAAAGAACTAGAAATTGTTTCTTTAAACGAAATAAAAATAAACCAAGTGATGATAATTTTGCCGAACATTCAGACAAAATTTCCCGAATGAAGACATTTTCGGGAGGTCACAGCGACCTCCTATCAAGGTCACTTGAAGGTAGTACATCACCCTCGTGTTATAAATGATTTTGTCAATTGAGTCATTATCTTAATGAAATTTTCATGCACCGTAAAAAAAAAAGTCAAGACAGAAACAGGTTTCAATATACAGTTAAATTTTTAAGTGACCATTCCAAAATAATGTAAAAACCTACCAAGGCCAGGTTTCATTTTATCTGAACCTTTCAGCAGTCGGCTTAAAGACAACTCTAAGTAAACGCCATTATACAAGGCGCATCATTATTTTTTTAGATTTAATTGATCTCGCTTGCGCTTGTTATTAAATCCCGAAGTGTTAATAGGTGATTTCAATCACCCAATATCCCCCTACGATCAGGACATCTTAAGGTTGTTTTCAAAGAACCCTCTGTATTGAGTTTAATAACATTGGGTAAATAATTTTACAAAAAGAAGAAGAAAAAATATTTGTGACGCTTGTTTGGAGTTTTGAAAATCAATCTTAAATTTACAAAATAAGTATTTTGTTATAAAATGCATAAGCTGTGATATACTCTTTTAATACAATTTACCTATCCGTATTTCTTATTACAGATTTTAAACTAATTATTGGTGAATTCCAAGGAAAAAGGGGACAAGATACTTGAATTTTAAAAATTAATATTCTGTCACTTTCCATATACCATTCTCTTCAGAATAGAATGAATTTCTTGAATCTTAACCTGTTTTTTCCCAATAGTTTAACGACTTTCAGAAAATCAAGTACAACTTCAAGTTTTCATAGAGCAAAATATCTCTTTTTCGTTACGTACTGTAATTTCAATATACTTGTTATCAGCACATAATATTTAGATTAACTTTTATCTTTTGAATGTCTAGTTAAACTTTTCGGTAAGTAGGAGGGGTGATGGAAAAAAGACAGCCATTTTTAATTCTGGTAAAAGTTTATTTTTTAAAATTTTTTTAAACGAAAAGAAATAGTGGGTTATGCAGTTAAGATTAAATACCATGTGCAGGCTTAGTTGGTGGTGTTATGCGATTTTTCTTTTTGATTAATTGATCTTACTATATGCTAATGCGTGTCCAAAAAGCTTATAGGGGACGGTATGTGGCAATTTCATCCTACATTTTAACTCAGCTAACTATACTTGAAAATGGAGAAAACTGCTTAAAATGCAAAACATTAGATATATTTATGAAACAATATGTTTAAAACCAAAAAAGGTGAACAGGCGAAAAACGACGCATCTATTAGTTTGCTGGGATGACAGTTTACAGTTACAGATGACAGCTTGCCTCTAAGAGTCACATAGAAATAAACGAAACAAGCGCTTCAAATGTCATCCCCCTACCCCCATTCCAACACATTATTCTTACCTGATCGCTTACCAGTTCCATGGAGAACGTGAAAAGAATGTATCTGAGACTGCGAGAACAAAGTAGGAGAATGCATGGCAGAGTGAAACAGCGGGGCAAAGTGAAATAGTCAAACTATTACTCTACTTTTTGCGCCACCTATCTGGTAATATTTTAACTATGTAATAACACATGTTGTCTATTCCAATCAATAAAATAACTCTACTTTTTGTGCTACCTGTCTAGTAATATTTTAACTATGTAATAACACATGTTATCTATTCCAATCAGTAAAAAACATCGCCGAAGATTAAAGCATTTGATAATACATACAATTAAAAAAAATAATAATTCTCATAATTGTAACATTTTTTTGTAAGTCAAAAATTATTTTAGTTTCTATAAAATGATAAAGTTATTGTTATTAACATTTGTATAATACTTGACGCCTCCTAATATTCGGTGCAGTATCAATTTAGCTAATATCTAGCATATTAGCATTTAAGATAATTTTAACAACTATAGTTAATTACATGTGGAGCAAAGTGGATGGAACAAAATGAAATGGTTTATTTTGTTTGCTTTTTCATTTACTAAATCACTGAAGTTTTCATTTATTATTCAATTAATTTACATTCATTCATTTAGTAAGTCACTTATTTATTCATTCAATCACTTATTTCCTTATTCATTCATTCTTTTACTTGCTCATTTATTCTACTTCCGATACTAATTAATTATTATTTTAACTATTCATTTATTGTTGTAGTATCTTTTCATTTATTCATTCAACCTTTTATTTACTGATTGTTTTGATCAAAAATATTGTTTATAAATGAATAATTGATAAAAATATTTCACGAAATATTCCACGAGAAAGATATTTTATTTTTCACTTTCTCCCATGAAAAAAAAAGAGAAAAAAAATATAACATTTTTCCACATTTTATTGAAGGCACAAGTTTACAGCCAAAAAAAAAAAAACTGTTTTGCTGCCACTTTTATTATAAAATAAAATGTTTAATCTTTATGTACTGTAATTTTCAAAACATGTTTCCAATTTCTTCATTTTGTAAAAGCGCAGTCATCTATCTATTTCAGTTAGCCCCACACTTACCATTTGGCGTTGTTTTGTTGTATTGTTAATCAATTATCACGTGAACGAAATTAATAACTTTCTTTTTTTTTTTTTTTTTTTTGCAACGTAACATTGGGTTATTGGTGCGTAAAGGTCAATACACACGAAAAAAAGTGAACCAGAATAACATGTTTTAATCGGCCTCATTTCTCGAATGCCATGTTCACATTTTTAGCGTCAAAAATTTCATATCATACGAATTGTGAAATGTGTTTTAAACCCATTCACGTAGAAAGGGCGCAAAAGAATTCTTCTCAAATTCGCTGTCGTATGCTCTAGCCCAGAAATAGATTGATCTCGTTTCTTGTGTTTCTTCTATTCTCGTCCGTGATCCATTAGGGGGATATCTCGGGCACGAAATAGGGTAGCGGAGTTCGAAATAATGCGCATTATATATCTAGAAACTCTATCTACTCTCTCTATCGTCTTTTAGGCATACTGATTTTGTACTTAAAGAGTAATTGAAAAGGGTTTGTCATACTATATGTATATTGATCTGGTGTCCAAAAGTTAAGCATAATTGTTATTTTTGTAATTAAAGAATGAAATATGCATCGGAATAGGGGGAAACAGAATATGCGAGTGCAACACGAAAACAAAACAAGGGAACTACCGAAAAAAACGGTAATATTTACTTTTATTATCCAAAAAATAGTTTGAAAGAAAATTAGGCATATAAAAAGTTTACTTTTTACAGAAAAACATAGAAAAAAAAAAGATGAAAAAAGATGCTGAAGTTTAATAATGTGTATGACTACCTCTGACAGCCAGGCACGCTGCACAGCGATTACTTATTATACTTTCTATGAGATGGCGGATGAGTGGGGGGTTGAAACAGTCCCAAGCATGCTTAACAGATCTTTTTAGCTCCAGAACGGTAGTTGGTGGGGGCGAACGGGCTGCAAGTTGTCTCCCGAGCATATCCCGGACATGCTCGATAGGGTTCAAATCTGGGGAGTTCTCTGGCCACGTCATTTGCTGGATATTTCCTGATTCAAGGAAGTCATCGACCACAGCTGTACGGTGACATGGCACATTATTATCCGTGAATATGAAGTCAGGAACGACAGCACCTCGAAACATGCGAACATAAGGCTTAAGAACTGCGCCTCTGTATCTTTGACCGGTGACTCTCAAAAATAGAAAGTCGTTGCGGTAGTCCAATATAATGCCCGCCCACACCATTACTCCCGCGGACACAAAATGATGTCTTCCTTTTATGTTTCGCGTTGGAAACGAGTTCCCTTTTCTCTCCATATTGTTACCTGATGAGAATCACTCTGTAGAGTAAATCGGGACTAATCACTGAACATCACATTGGCCCACTGACCAACACTCCAATGCCGATGTAGCAAGCTCCAATTTGAACGAGCGCGTTTAGATGCTGACGTGAGAGGAATGCAAACTGCTGGTCTTCACGCATACAGACCAACATGATTGACTCTCCTATTTGCCTCGAAATTGTTAATCCTGTGGTGGCAATGACCACCCAATTCCCTGTCACAGCTATCCCTATGACGTGGCGTAGAAGTTGCCCGAAATCGATCTTGGCTAGCGATTGTGACTCTTGGTCGACTTGGTACTGACCGTCGACTGTCATCTCCCGTATTTTGAAGCCTCTGCCACAGTCTCGAGATTAAACACTGAGACCCATAAAAAATACGATACATTTCGGTTTGTGATCTTTCAGATTCTAGCATTTCATTGATTCTTCCAATGTACAGCAACTGCATTGAACGCGTCTGATCTCCCTAAAGTGTATGAGCCGTTTTATCCACATTCCGACATGTGCAACTGCTTCGTGCATGACGCCATTGACTATAAAATTTTGCATAAACATAATGTTTCTTTTTTAACCAATGAATCTCCATAAATAACTTTATATAATTCTGCTTAACTTTTGGACACCAGTCTATATAAATAAATAATTGGTTCGCAGAAAAGTTGAAATTCTGGTCGCCAGTAAAGTAATAATTTATAGTCTCAAACGGTTCACTATAATTTTACACCAACATGTCGAAAAGGGGGCACGTAATCTATGAAAAACTATACCAATTATCTAGATGTTTCTCCCATATTTAAAAAATCATTGTTAACAGTGTGATTCGAAAAAACGGCTATTTTTGCCATTTAGAAGCAATAGTTTTGGCAATGATAACTAATGAGAGAAAACTCGTTAGAAATTCAAGTCAGCGTGATTGGAATTATTTAGTTCGATCTCCAGGCGACTTCCGAAGACCACATTTGATAATAAAACTATTGTTGAGTGGTTGGGTGTGAAAATAATTCCTTGCCACAGTGAAGAAACTTAAAAGTACGAATAAATTGTCGTCATTTGAAAAAAAAAAATCTGATTTGAATGTCAAAGTTGACGAGTAAAAATAATATAAAAGACTTGGAATGGCCTGGTAAAATGGGAATTCCAATTTTTAAAGGACTCTACTTCAGTAAACACATACAGTTTTATTCCCTACATTTGAATATTAACTAGAGAAATGGCATTTGAAACAATATATTAAAATACAATATGGGATCCTAAATCCGGACTGCACGGGACCGCGACATTTCTGGATTTTGGATCTTAACTCAGAAAAAGTGAAAACTCCCCTGTCGTGCGGTATTCTTTATTTTTTTCTTGGTTTTGCTAATATTCACGCTAAATTTATTAATTTTTTAAAATATCTGAACGAAAGTATACTTCAATATGCTAAAACAAAAGTTTGAGATAATTTACAGCAGCGTAGTCTGGGATGTTGCTTTTTATTATAATGCTATGCACCGATCGATACAGTAAATATATCATATTTTTACTAAACATAATTTTGTTCTTTTGTTATATAATAATTACTTCTTATCACCGTTTATGTCAGTATTTTATTTGATGCTGTTCTTATATTAATCAATGACTATTTTACTTGAGAGAAAAATTCAAATATTTTTTTCCATTGATATTTTCATCAGAAACATATTAGTTTAAATAATTATTAATTGCATACCTTAGTACTAACATTATTTACGAAGTAAACAAAGAACCTCAAAATACCTTGAGTTACTAAAGAAAAAATACTTTCAAAGGAAAAAAACAGCTTTTATGAAACGTTTCCTCATCTAATTCACTTTTCAAAATACCCAAACTGAAAAGTTTTATTTTGAAATAAATTATACTCGTTTCGTAAATCGGCTTTTTATTTCATCTCTTTTGATGAATTATGAATTATGCAAATTTTCAGTTAACGGAGATTTAGATACGAAACATTTTTCACCTTTGTTTGTTCTGGTAATATATTCACTTTGAGTTCCTTCGTAAATTTCAAATAAGTTATTCACTCTATTCTTTTAAAAACTGCATTCAAATTTAAATTTATAAAGAAAAATGCTGAAACTGGTTTGTTTACACCACCAAATAGTTTATATATATTTACCCAGCAGCGTAGTTTATATTTTAAAGAAGAAATAACGAAATCTTCATGCACGCTTAATTTAAGTTTTGAAGTTAATTTCAGTTGCGCGAAAAATACTTATTTAAAGCATACGTTTAATTTATTAATAGATAAACCTCATAAATAATAAAAATATGAACAATTTGTAACGTTATATGTTTTGAAACTGCTTTGGTCATGATCAGTAACTTATGTGAGGAATGTCACAGCACATAGAAAACACCATGCCCCAAAAAGAAAATACTGCATGAAACTACGACTACTATTCGGCGGATTTATTGTTATTTTTGAAACATTCAATACTTAAGTTCTTTGCTAGCCTTTGTTTAAAATGCTGGGGAAAATGCTAAACCTTTCAATCTAAAAAGCAACATATCATAGATAATGCTGGGTGCAATTGTTTTTAAATTACTCCGAATAGTTATTTTCGGTTTTGCTTTGTAAGCATGTAACATTGTACGAAATTGATAAATACCTTTGTGTAAAAAAGTAACAACAACGTAAAAAAAGCACAAATAAGATAATTGTTGTCACCCACGTTAGGAGGGTTTCAAACAACTTCTTTTTTAATGTGCAGAAGTGTGAGTTTAGTATGTAATATAATATCCTAATGTTAACTTCAAGAACACCCTGTAAAAAAGGAGATCCTTGAAAACACTTGTCTGCTATAATTTTGCTTATTTGTGCTTTATATACGTTGCTTACTATGGTTATAATGTGTCATTTTGTTTACAATCAGGCATAAATGTGATTTTAACTGCCATTACGACATGAAATTATGTTTGTGGATTTTTGACGAAACCCAAGTAAGTGTAAATCAGAGTTGTGGAGTCGAAGGGTCGAAGTCGGACTAATTTTGGGGTAAAGAAGTCGGAGTCAGGAGTCAAAGGTTTAAAGTTTCAAGAGTTGAAGTTGGGGACCACCATTTACCCTTAAAGACCGACTTTTCCAGGGCTCGCGGAGTCGGAGTGACAGTCAGAGTTGGACTGGCTTTGAGGTAAAGAAGTTGGAGGTGGAGAAGAAGGTATTAAAGTTTCCAAATTCGGAGTCTGAGCCGGAATCGGTCATTTTCCCTCCAAATTTGATGCCGTGGTATAAATCTTAAGTTCATATTATTTATGTATATTATAAAGGTAATAATGCCGTTTCAAAGGATTTAGATAGTTTATGCAATTCCTACATGCAGGTATCCACTTACACATATATAGCTAGTTACAACTAGCTAGTACAATTTAAACTAGTTAACTTGTAAGTAAGATCAAATTAATGATTACTTACGATTTTTGGAAAATGAAGATTTGCGTAGTTGTTGCTTTAATAATTTAATCCCAATATTTTAAATAACTAGATTATTGGGAAGTTCGAGTTTTTTTACATGATACAGAACCAAAATGAATCTATTGATGTAAAAATTTGACTTCAAAAGCGAGAATCAATAGAATATCGCTAAACAAATAGTAGATTAAAGATTGCAAAATGGTATTTTTATTACTAGATGGTGAGATGAATCGCATTTTTGTGCATTTTTGTGTACCATGTTTTTTTTTTTAATTTTTTTCTACTTCCCTGATCACTCACTTTCTCTTTTGTGAAAGTTAATTTTGAGTGTAATTTCGAATTCCATGAATAATTTATGCCACTCATCCATTTCAGTAATACTTTATTATATTTTCTTTAAACATTTGTTTGTTTCAACTGTACTGAATTTTAGCAAAAACCTTTATCTTGTTTTTAAAACAAATGGTAATTTGTTGTCACCGGTATTGGTTTGTTGTCATGTTTTACTTGACAAAATAATATTTAGAAATTATATAGTGCCTTGAAAATTTGCATAGACATGAAGCGTAACCACTTGAACATGTTTTACGATATTTACATAATTATAATTGTGAAGAATTTTGAAAAGAACGCAAAAACGAGTAAGAGAAACTAACAAGATCAAATTTAGACAAGTTTGTCGTAAATTTCAAACCAAAGGACTAATATTAAAAATCAAACATAAACCTATCCTGCTCAAGAGAAAATGTTGGTATTGGAAAAGTATCGTCTCTTGGAAAGATATTACAGCTAGCTATACATCTAAAAAAATCATACACACAATTCAAAAGTACGCACAAAAGTATTTTTTTCAAAGCAACACGCAAGAGACAGAATTTCTTCAAGATGAGGGACTTCTATTCAATTAGAGAAGATGCCATCGCGCATTGTTAACTGTACCACCGACCTCATGAATTCAAAAAGAATATTTTCAACTGTAGGAAAGTTGAGCACAAAATGAGTTCCAGGCTTAGAGAAAATTCAATAGATGCCTTATGTTTTTTTATTATTATTGAATTTTTATTATGACATTTATTTCTTCATTTTATATTTGTTTTCAATACATTTTCATATGTATAATACAATTTTTGTACAAAATTTTGAAATGTGGCTACGAAACAATATGTTTTCAAGCATTTTTTGAGACATTTCAAATACCAGTATTAATACCAGTATTCCGGGATCACGTTTTAAAAATCCCGAATACCAGTATTGAATTTTTGGTCCGGTAATGCAATCCCCGGTCGAAATTATACATATTAACTCAAAGATCCAATAAGTACGGCAAAATTGTAAGTGATTAAAAGCCTCTTTCGTTAAACAAAATACACTAGCAAAAAAGCAAAATCGCCTTATCTGAAATAGATATAAATGTGTGGATTCCTGAGAACTTATGGATCCATTTCGTGGATCTGCGGAGACACATATCTCGCCTAAATGGGGCGTATAGTGAAACAATCCCATTTCGAGGAGGTGTAAGTTTCACTGCAATTTATTGATCCGTTTTTCTCTGTAGCTTTCAGTACGTGACTCACTCTGTCGGTGGGACACTGGAATATCAAATGCTTCTCAAAGGCGCTGCTCCACAAAGGATCCAACCCCAATAGCAACGCAAGAAATGCATTTGTCACATTTTATGGTTTAAAGTTTGACATTTGCTTGACAAATGGTTTAAAACTAGTTGTATCTACTTTGTAAAAATGCAATGCTTTAAACTTGTGAATGAATTGTTATTTTTGAGCGATTACTTGAATAGGAATATTTCTGAAAGTTCAGTATCTTTAAATGTAAAAAGAAATGCAGCATACAAATGAAATACGCTTTATTTCTGACATATTGGCTTCATGTATAGTTATAGAGAAAAGTGTTATTTTATGGCTCATCTTAAGACTGGCTACGTGAATGTGCTAAGTTTTTTAAGTGGTTCAAAAGAGAGAAGAACTTACAAAAGTTGCTTCCATTAAAAACCTCCAGATTATAATAATGTTTTCAAATTTGTGCGTTTTAAAGCGTTACAGAATTGAACCAGGTATCTCGTAGATGAAAGAAGTCTTCTCCACCAAAAAATAAAAAAAATAAAAAAAAAACCCACAGACATGACAAAAAACAACACGATAGTAAAATTCAATACCTTAAAAAATAAATAAATGAAACAAAATGTATATAACTTTAAATGCTGTCGAATCCCGCCAAGAAACATTTTCACGAAAATCTCATTTTTCGTTGCAAATGCAGATAAAACAAGGAATAAAATAATTCGTCATCATGTAGTGTGCCCCTCAATGCCCTTAAGTAATGATTACGTGTTTTTATCTTGTTCGTTTATACCTGCTGCCAAAATAGTATTTTGCTGAATGCAATGAGTTAATTTATTCCACACCGTGTTTCAGTTGCATCAAGTCGCCAATTAAAGGTTTTGACGTAATTTTGGTTCTTGACGAAGAGTGAACTTTATCTGTGACTCCAAGACAAAATCTCCACCTTTAATCATTCATCGAATGGCCACTACAAAATAGTCCACTGGGCTACTAATAAAAATAGCTCCGTGAAAAGATTTTATTCATGATTAAATAATTAGTTTTAATTATAACTGAATATACACTGAAAAAAACAATGTCATTCACTTCCCCGTCGCATTTTTCTTCATTTTGTGTTACACTTTATGTAAAAATATACATCTGTATTTTTTTGATCACTAAGCTTCCTAATAAAAATAATATACACTTTTACAAACCTATGAATAGAAATAAGTTACTAAAATACAGAATGAAAATTTCAATGAAATGCCACCATTATGACACATGGCATCGAAGAAAAATGGAAACATAAACTAAATAAATTACAAAATATTTAACACGCAAATGTGAATGATTTTTATCATTAAAACTGAAAAGGAATGCCTTCATTATTGAAAATAAAAGAAGTACACCAAGGCTTTTTCGATATTTATTAGTTTTTATTGGCTCCGTTTATTGCCATCCCCCAATTACGCTAGTGGTTATTATGGATAGAGTAATTCTTAATTTGATATTTATGTTTTAAAGAGTAGTATATGAATGAATTAGTTTTAATTACAAAAACGTTTGAATAATGTTTTTATTTTACAGTGAATTTATCTATAATTACTTGTATGAATGCGTCATTATTTACAATTTTGAATCAAATTACTTAGCAACTCAGTGCTGAAAACTAAAATCTTCTTTTTATAAAAAACGAATATTTTAAGGCATCGTTAAATTTCAAGCATTAAAAAGCAATAACGATGCGTCTAATTGATGTTCTTGAAAATCAATGTTTTGATTAACTTATACTTTGAAAAATAAAATGTTTATTTTATAAGCCGCAGATGTGAGCAATATGCAGTTCAAAAACTACAACATTTTCAGCACATAGAATTATTAACTTAAGATTAAGATACTTTAAAAAATTAAATAGTAGCAGTTTCTAAGAAATGATGTGCAACATAAATGTCATTTAACTAGTTTTGACAACGTGACCTTGCCTTGTCAGCGTTTTTAAGTAGATATGCGACGTGTGGTCAATTTTAAAGAGTAAGATATTTATCTAATTTTCAATATTACTAATATTAACGAAAGTTGGTCATAAAATCATAGTGTTACAGGATGAAAAATTTAGTAAAAGAAATGGTTACGCTTTTTCCTTTTCTTTTTTTCCGTTTCAGTATAATGATTGGTTCTTTTTATGCTCAAGTTACTGAAACTTCTTGTAAAACGTGTTCGGAACTTATACTTAATTACGAAATATTGTGCCATTCAGAAAATTAGTACCCTGCAAAAAATAGATGGTATATATTTTCTGGTAGATATGTTCTCAGTAGCATATTTGACTTATTTTCGAAGAATAAAAAATAATTAATTCTTCGTGCTATTTGTCGGATCAGCAATTGGTTTTATCGTACTCGTGATTAATGACAATGAGTTTGTTTTCGATTGCATGCTTAGATTCTCATGAGTTTTCAATTGAATTTGAAATGTTTTAAACTTTAATTTTGTGGATATAATGAAAAGCTTTTCAAACACATATTATGCCCCCCGGAAGACATTCGAAAAATGCAACATCGTGGAAAGGTCATGCAATTTCTACCTGAAATTACACACACGCAATTCTATTAACTATTCCATCCATTAGTTTACCGTTCGGAACACATTGCGATTGTCGAATATCTTACTATGCCTCTTACACCCTCAATTCCGCGCTCGCAGAGCAGAGCAATCGTTTTCGCTAGCTTGCGAAGGAAGATATCTCAACTAAATGGGGCGTGTAGAAAAGCTATTCCATTACCAAAGCCAGAAGATTCGCTCTCGCTCGTCTGCCTCCTTCCTCTGGAAATTTATTGATCCAAAATTCCCTCAGTGTCTGCAGACACGTGATCCGGGATGCTGATGGGGAGCCAAGCCTCGTAAAGTCCTCTACTGGATCGCTGATCCTTTGTGACCTACACGTGCGTCGTTTTCATCACTGCTGCTCGGGCTTCGTTCCCCTGGAATCGTGAGGTCTCCAGAGATGTCCTGGGAAAAACTTGGAAAAAAGTGTGATAAATCAAAGGGAAAAAAATATATACATGAAGGACAAAGTTAAAAAGCCCCAAAAAGCAAATTCATTCGGGAAGTTTTTGTAAAAAAAAAAAAAAAAAAAAAACATTTTTCCCACTCATCCCTCCAACTTCATATTTTATTTCGCTCATATGTCTTTACATTATTTGGTTACTGTATTTTTAACACTAGAACTAAGAAAGGTGTCATCTCGATCCCAAGAAAACCTTTTTCCGCAAACTGCTGCTCCTAATTTTAGAACACTTCTAAACACACATTTCTGAAAAATGTCAAAACAGTTCGGAAAAACAGTTTTCAAAACAATTCTAAGAAACACTTTTCGAAACGTTATTCAGCTCAGCACAAGTATTTTACTCTTTTGACAACGAATTTGAGAACATTTTCTGAATACAGATACTTGTCCCTTCCTTTTGAATACTCTGTAGCACAATTTTGGGACGTTGTTTGCAGCAACTACAACAGAACACTCTTTTGACTATATCAGTAGTGGGGAACAAAGTCTCGTCAAGTCCTCTACAGGATCGCTGATCCTTCGTGACCTACATGCGCGTCGTTTTCATCACTACTACACGGGTCTCGTTCGCCTGGAATCGTGATGTCTCCAGAGATGTTCCGGGAAAAACTTGGGATAAAGTGTGATAAATCAAGGGGGGGGGGGAATTATATACAGGAAAGATGCGATTAAAAAGCCAGAAAAACAAATACATTCGGGAAGTTTTTGTAGAAAAAACTTTTTTTCCTCATTCATCCATATTCGTATTTTATTTCGTTCATATGTCCTTACATTATTTAGTTTCTGTAATTTTAACACTAGAACTAAGGAAGGTATCATTTTGATCCCAAGCGAATTCTTGTTCCTAACTGCTGTTTTAAATTTTCATAAAAAACTAATGTTAAATCCTTCCTTGACTTTTCCTTCATCATGCTGATGCGTTAAATTATGCAGTTTTTAAGGAAATACAGTTTTCTTTTCTTTTTTTTTTAATCGAAACTATTGGGTTTTACCTAGAAGTCTTGGTCAGTGTCATTTTGAGACATTTGAGAAAAAAAATGCATTTACATTTAGTAACGCTGAAACAGAACAGAAACTCAAAAATGCCTGTTGTAACTATCATTGCAAGGACTTTAAACATTCATAATGTTTTTTTTTTTTACATAGAAAGGAACGTTAGCCACTAGTTTTTGAAATGCAACTGAAAAAGCGCTGGTGATTCTAAGGTCATTTTAAACTTTTTTTAATCGCTTCATTCTAAACCTTAAAATCTCTTAATAAACTGCTATTATTATAAAAAAAGTTTATTTTTAATTAATTTTTATAAATATATAATATGATGTAGAAAATATGCATATTTCTTTTCCGATGGTCAAAATTACCCCCGCCGTATTTCTAGATGTACAAAGACTGCCGTAATTATAGTGTTAATATCCAGAAATGAATTTGGATTTCATTGATTTTTGCTTTAGAAATTATTAGATTAATAAACCACACTCATTCTCAAGTTTTTCATTTTGCTGACGTTCATTTCAGAAATTAAATTCAAAAATTGGAAGTATATCGAATACCAACCATTTCCATTGCCTCCAAATATTCTTTTACATCTTTAACAAAAGAAATATGTAGACAAATTTTCTTACCATGATAAACATTGCCGTCCTATTTAAAGTCCATCTTATTGTTATCCAAAACATAAGAAGTTGTGCTATAAAAAAGCTTAGTTGGAAAGTGAAATACAATTGATATAGTTGAACAAATAATGAACTTTGACACTTACTGACACGTCTAACGATTAAGTAGTTACATTAAGAACACCCAGATCCTTACAACATTACGATTTTGATTGAAATTTCCATATTCCGGGGGGAAATGATGAGTTTTTAAGAGAACCGAAAATTTTAATGTTGTTATTTAAGTAAATTTTCAAACTCTTGTAAATTGTATCCATGAAAGCGCCCGTCAATTTAAATACGTTATTTTCCTAGAAAACTTAAATTGGCAATTTAAAAAAAAAGGAAAAGCAAGTGAGCTAGAAACATAATTTTGAGTACTTAACATTCCAATGTTAAATCTTACTAACCCTATTCTGTATAGCTTGAGTAATCAAGAACACATTGATTTGTTCAAGTGCAGAGCATTTAGCTTAAAAGGTATCATAACTGAAAAAAATTCAAAATATTTTGTCAACCCAAAAAGTTTTTTTTTTTTTTTTTTTTTTTTTTTTTAAGAAACCGTTTGACTGCTTGAAAAAAAAGAAACATTTTCAAATGGCAAAAATTACATTTGAAAGGCTTTCTTTTTACTTGACAAACCTAAAAACTGTGTTATGAAGAAATTTAAAAGTATTAGTAAAAGTAAATGCTTTGGCAAGAAATAAATACTTTATTCTCGAATATCAACTTTGGACACCGCTCATGGCGGCTAAAGTGAAATTCGGAAGGCTTTTTTTTTTCCTTACAAACCCGTTAACGCCGCCGACCAAGTGTCATACAAACACGAACCCGTTTTAAAAAACCACAGTTTGAAAAAAAAAGTGAAAGGATTTAAGTCCTCACAACAAGATATCACAGCAATTTTGTTGACTGGTGCTGCAATCGCATACATGTCTTTAGACATTTTTAACACGTTTTAAACTTTTTAAACAAGTGCACTTGTAACCTTTTTAGAACACTTCAAAACACATTTTTTGAAAAAACATCGGAGAAACAGTTTGCAGAACAATTCCAAGAAACTCTTCAAAACATTTATTTGGTTAATCACACTTATTTTACACCACTGAGAATGTATTTGGAAACCTTTTTTTTTTTTAACTATTGGCACGTGTCTCTTCCTCTGAAACACTTTGCAGTACAATTTGTGAGACACTTTTTGCAGCACTTACAGAACTTTTTAAAATTATACTATTAATTTTAATTTTATCAATATTTTGCGGAACAGCCTCTGAGCCATCGATGATCTTTGATCAGGGAACACTATCCTATTTGATGGTATTTATGACACCAACCGACAGAATTCTTTGCAACAAAATTTCCAGTAGTATCATATTGAGATATTCCATTTACTGGTAGTTAAAGAAAGCTGCTGAAATCATATTTGTACAAAATAAATAATTTTTAAAAATAACAAAAGAAAATATAACAAAATAAAACGAATATTTGATAATTGATCGTAAAAGCATTCCAAATCTCTTTTAAAATGCAGTCTCAAGTTAAAACTTAGTAAATATTCTGGACCGGATATATTTGGAGCACATTTTACAAAACGTTTCTTTTAACGAAGCACATTTAAGTACACATTCAGGCAACTAGAACATTTTTTCACAATTAGCGTATTCCAAACGTGTTCCCACTATGTAAGTGGAATTCGCTGCGCAAAACAAGAGCAAACTAGTCAATAACTATATGCTCTTGGCTAAAAAAAACATGAGACAGCAATTAAAAATATTAAACATAGCAAATAAAAAAAAATCTGACTCTCAATAGAGTTTTGTATTTTTTGGAAACTCTTTTACTAACACTTTGGACAAAACACATTACTGTATACTGAAATATGGCATTTTTTTTCTTCACAAATTTAGCTATTTTGTAATAAAGTATTTATTTTTCACGTAAATCTTTCATAAGTGTATGGATTTTTTTATTACAAATTTAAAATTCCCCAATCTAGTTAAGATACTGAGGAAATATAACGATACGTTTTGGCTCCAAAATAATTTCCAGAGGGACTTCTTTAACATAAATATTCTTCAAAGAATATGGTGATTTTATACATGAACAGCTTTTTACTATTTCTTCGTTCTATACATAGGGTAGCGCTTTAATCAACACAAGCTCGAAATTTGTGAAAATAATGATCAACTGAACGTTACTTTAAAAATAAATTTTCTTCAGGCTACCATTTTAACTTGCGTCCATACATTGTAAGACTTATCTGTAATTGCACTTTGAAGAAAACAATATCGTTAGGCTTCCTGATGTTTAAACATCGGCACAGCATTTAACAATTCTACTTTATAAAACGAAGCTTATCTAGCTTCCATTTTGTTGAAGGATTAGCAAAACGGCTCTCAATTGTATCATCAGAAGAAAACGCAGCCCATGAAGATCCAACGCAACGTCTCATTGTGTGTTTACAAAGAGATGGCAAATAGTTAAAAGTCGGAATTGTTTGAACAACTAAGTGCTAGCATTTTTACATTAACGCATCCATATTTATCTTGATACAGAACTATACTTTTTAGCACCCGAACCGAGTAAACATAGTTTATGAGTATTTCCCTTCTCTTGGAAATTCGTTTCGATGAATGAAAAGGTTTCTAGTAATATAAAAATAAATTTTGTTTCTGTAAATGAATTGCTTGAGTTATTTTAGCTAAAGATCGTTTAAAAGGGATGTGTTCCGAGGAAAATAATTTAAAGCGAGAAAACACAAATGGGGAGTTTAAATATTTCCATATTTAAAAAATAATTATTTGTTGTTAAATCAATGCTAAAGCATATATTCAAAATTTTATTTCATTTAACACGATGAGTAATGCAAAACGAAAAAAAAAAAATAGTTTGAATTTTGACATCTTGAATTCAAATTATGTTTTTCGCAATCACGAATGTGTGTGTGTGTGTATGTGTGTGTGTGTAGGAGTGTTTATGTCTGTGTGCAGGCATGAGTGTGTGGGTATGCGTGTGTGTGTGTAGGATATGGACGCAATATCGAGACGGTGCTGGGGGGAAAATAAAATCAAAAGACCTCAAAATCGTCAAGTGAGAACAATAAGCAATTCGTGATTGCTCGAAAAAAAAAAACTTTCAAAATTTATTTAGGTGTTCAAGCTATGCAATTCCCCTAAAACACATTATTATGTTGATTTTGAATAGGTGAAAACATTGTGTATTAATAAAATTTTTGTTTGAACTGAAAATTAGATCTTGTACAGTTAGTACATTCAAAGAGCAGCCTTTATATTTTTAATGTGTGCGAACACGCTACACAAATTCCTGTGAAAAATATGAACAAATAAACCTCACGTTTTTGTCATACTTTTATGACATACTCACAGTAAAGTATTTAACTTTAAGATAAAATCATAAAATACATTCAGAAAAATAGTCATATTAAAAATTAAAACGAATAAATTTAAGAATAGGGATGACGATGAAAGTATATGCCAGGCAAACGGAAATGAATATAAGATAATTAATTTTCTTACGTGGTAAATAGAAGATTAGATTTTTTCTTACGTGGGATTTCGTCCACGCGACTGGTCGAAAAGGACAGGCAGAAAATTTGACTAGCACGACCCATGCATTCGTGCATTGGTTGTACCAGTCGGCATAGATCGTGCATCTCATTACTTCATTTCATATGTATTTAAAAACGGTTGTTACCTTAACCATTTTAAAACGTTTGAACATGACATGTACTTCTTAATTACAATCTCCTAGAATTTCTCGATTGAACGCACAATTGAAATAACATACCGGTCTAATCAATCTTTTCGTAATACATGAACGTGTTGATAAAATAATGAACGTTCACACGATCATGTAATGAGTTACTCAGCCTATTTTTAGACAGAATACATATTTTTTGAGAAAGTACTTTGACGTCAAAATGATTGATAAAATCGTGATAAACTGACTTCTTTAAGATTTTAGTATGAAACAAAAGAACACCGCCGCTGATCATTCAAAACGGCTTGTAAAACCTGTCAAGAGGAAATCTGTATATTAGAACAAATTTGGATGTGCTTGTTTTTATTCAGCTTGTCCCCCTTAAGTCTGTAAATCCTTAATTTTCGCAACTGCGTATCTTAGGTGCACACTTAAAACCACAATAATGGCCAACATAAGAAACAGAGTAAAGGTATGAGAAGTTTAAAGCGAAAAAATAAATACAAATTACGAAATCTTACTTTTTATGATCTCCAAGACCCTTTCATTGTATTTAAGGAAATTACAAGCATGGAACACAATTTGAACACAAAGAATTTAGAACATTTGCGACCGAAATTCATGGAGATGTTCGCGTTCAAATTAATTAGAAATTGAGCAGAAAACGAGTATGGAAAATATTTTTCTTTAAGAAGAATGGCATTTTTTCGAAGTAGAAAAAAAATTCTAACATTTATAACGCTAAGTGAAAAATTAATACATATGTTGTGCTTCAATAGGTAAAATCATACTTTGAAATCTAGTACGATTTGAAAGATCAATCTATGCTCACATAAAATTTAAAATCTGTGTTTACAGCTGTATTTCCCCCCAAATGTGTAATTGATTGCGATTGTTAAATAGTCAAAACGTTGTGTTTCATATCTCCATGAATATTGGTCTCACTAATAACAAATTTTCTATGTTCGAATTGATGTTTTATGCTTGTGGTTTCCCAGTATCGCACATGCATGCAATATTCCAAAATAAATTATGTAAATATAATACAACAGACAAAAAATCAAACTTTATAAAAGTAATAAATATATTAAAGTTCTGCAGTAAAGTTTAATTTATCTTGCATCTTATCCTTGCTTGGTTAATATTAGACTTAGCAAAGAATGGGGGCTCAGACACATTATTTTGTATCGCAATTTAACGTTTGGAAAGAACCATTTTTCATATTTTAAATACTCACTCATTTATCAAACTAGTGTTTTGGGAGAATGCTTTGTTGTAAGCTGTATTACAAAATAAAGCGATGTTAAATACAACGTGTACCATTAATATCTTTTCAAAAGTTTAAGCGATAGGAAAAAAGTATTTCTGAGACAGAGAAAAGCCTTTTGTTTAATAATTAATTCAAAAGAAAATTTGCTTCCATTTGAGATGCCTTTTCTGACACTTGAAATCGTTTAAAATTTGTGTTTATTCCATGACTCTCTTTGTGGATTGTTTCACTAATTTTTAGATGCATATTTTATGTAGTATTGATAGTATGTATGCTAGTTTCAAATGGTTATGAAACACCTAATTAGCAAGAGTGCAATCTAGGGTTTTTCTAATATATCATTAATACATTAATATTTCGTAAACAAAAATTTGCACATTTTAAATTAACATAAGGAGATTACTTCCTTTAAACTTTTTTTTTGTTTACAATATGATTTGTCTCAAATTTATGTTTATAACGTGGACGCACATGTGGTACATCGTATGCAATCTTGAAAAGGAAAAAAAGAAAGAAATTATTTGTTATCTCATACCTTTTTATTTTTTATTTTGTTTTGTTTATGATTTTTTTTTTCTTTTATTAATGAATGTAGCTACTTATTTTTCCCTAAAGATATGTATGTTATTTCGAGTTTTATTTAGCATTTTACGCTTTTAATACATGTTTCATTTTTGTTTGTAAACTAAAAAAATAAAGAATTTCAATTCCTAAGTATAAGAATAATATTATTTACAAATACAATGACAATGCTAATTTTTTCACTTGCAAAAACAAATCTAATTGCAGCAAAAGTTTATACCAATGCTCGCGACCTTAAAACCTTTAAGAAACAATATTTAAATACATTGCACAGTCTGCCTACTTTTTGCATTAAAATACATGTGATACATTTTTATTTTTATACAGGCATACAAAAAGGAGCTTTCAACGTATTTTATCCCAAATGATAAGTTAAATATGCATTTTATAAAAGCATACGCTTTAAAAGCACAATATGTATGCCCAGCATTCACGGTTGTAGATATAAAATATTGAAAACATTTCTCCTTTGCAATCTCGGAAAATCCAACCGTAAGCAGAGACATTCCAATATGCGAGAAAATATCTATTTTGAAAATGTAATATTTCCATTTCCTTGTGCTTCTGTAAGTGATGGATTCTAGACAGGTGTCAGGTATTTTTAAAGTGCATTGTTTTCAAAATATACCTCCCAGAGAAGTGAGCTTTATAGAAAAATATCTAAGTAAGTGCCACAAAGAAGGAATTCATTTTGAAATCTTGACAACCACAGAACATTTCTGTAAACAATTTTGAAAAAAGTACTGCTTGTCTTATCGTTTCGTTTTGTTTCGTTGCTGTTAAAAAAGGAAATCTTAAGAATATTTATGGATATTCTGGTATCATCTTTCATACGTACTTGAATATTGTTGCATAGCTTGCAAAGTTACTTATACAATCGCTATTTTTCTATCAATTTAAAAATCTTTAGTCATTTTAGTAAAAGTCTTTACAACTTACCAGGAGAGAACAAGTTTTATTAGCTCAACTTCGCATTAATCATACAAGGTTCACTCATAAATACCTGTTATGTCGCGAACCTGCTTCAACGTGCATTACATGTAATGCGAATCAGACAGTGTTACATATTTTAAGTAACTGCCCAAATTTTAATCAAATACGTTTTGAATATTTTAATAATGTTAACCCCTTTTTGAAGGAGTTGCTTGGGGACCCACCCCATTGCAATTTATACTCCTTCCTCCAGGAGATTGGATTCTCCTTTTTCATTTAGTGTTTGTGTCGTTAAAATGTGATTTTGTCCTTTTCTTGTTATTCAAGGTGTTTTGTCAACATATTGTTTCATACGTTATTTAAATGTTTTTAATGTCTACATGTTTTGTATTACTTATTTTAAACTATCCATGTTTATACCTTTCTCCTGAAAACACTTTTACTTTTATCATATCCTGACTTTACATTTATCTATATAATTTTTTCTGAAAAATCGTTTGGCGCAGTATAGCCCTCAAGAGCTCTTACGCCATAAAAAATAAATAAACCAATCAACCAATCAAATCTAGATTCCATGTATTGAAACTAAAGGGGTAAATGTATGAGAAAATAACTAAATACTGGTTCAATTCTGCTGCACAATACTTAATTAAAAACACTCAATTCAGCAAAAATCTTGATCTTATACTATTATAATAAGTCATAAGAAGTTTCATTCGCCGGCTGGTGGCGTGATGGTTAGCGCTGGCTTTCTACGCCTGTTGACCCAGGTTATGACGGGTGGCCAGTCGGTGGATTTTCGAGATGCAGAAAATCTTCAACGCCCATGTCGTATGATTATGCGGCATGTAAAAGATCCCTTGGGTATTCGTTTGGTTTAGAAAATCCCTCGGCTAAATTAAGTTCCTAGTGCAATTTTGCATCAAATGAGAGCCTAAGTGCCTCCATCTGGTGGAAATTGGGCGTCAAAAAACACTACTGTCTCATGCATCAGCGCCTTAATGGTGACACACGAAAGACTGATGCATTTGTTGCGAAGCACACTAGGTCTGGTTATGGCCCAGACGCCTCTTGAGGTGAGTCTCTTATACAGTCCCGTTGGCAATAAACATTTGTTGTTATAAAACCCTTTTATTAAACTACACCTGAGTATGTTTCAATAGTTATTAAAGATAAATAATACGAATAATGATGTATACAATGCTGGCCAAATTATTAGACGAAGACTGTTTTAAAAGCAAATTCTTTATTGAATACATAACTATAGACACATTAACGAATAGTGAAATAATTATCTGATATTTTGTATGCATTCCCTTGTTCTTGACGAGCATTTTAAGTCTTTTTGGCATACTTTTCACAAGATTTACACCATTTCTTAACTTTTTAAAAAATGAGGTTAAAGATTGTTTATACTCACCATTATATATACTCACATATACATACTCACTAATTACCTAAAACTAACTTTAAATATACAAAACACACTAATAAAAAGAACTAGTGAACTGTTTAAGCTGATTAAGGTTATGTTCCTGGTAGGTAGATAAACAAAGAACCTAAACAAAGCAGACAGTGCTGCCATCTGCAAACATTAAATTATGCTAAAATAACGTAATGATCAGTGTACAGTATGTACTGTACTTTAACAGTAAAATATAAAGCATTTTATTACAAATAGTGTACAAAAAACAAAAAAAAACTCTTTAGTCTAATAATTCGGCCAGCACTAAATATGTAAAATATAAATAAAAGAAACGAAGCTCTTTTACTGGGATATAGATTTGTCTTATAATTAGAAACACAATTCCTCTGACGCTTTTGGGATCAAAGATGAATAAAGTTTTTGCTCTATATTTCTCTTCGTAACTATTAGTATAAATAATATTCCGTAGGCGGTTTTTATTAGTTATATGGTCTAGGTTTTGGTGATGACTCTGCAGTCTTTATGCATTCGTTGCTTCGAGCAAAGATATGGACCCCGCTGTGCAGCCGCGAATCTTCTTTTCCCTCCAATTCACGTTATTAAGACCACCGCAAGACAAATTATTCCGGAAATTGGTGTCACAAATATGATATTAACCTTATTTCCCTACAGAGCTCGCAGCCAAAGAAACGAAAAGAAGTGATTCTTAACGACAAAGAAAGTATCTGAAAGCAGGGAAAAAAACTTTTTTTTTTGAGAGAGAGAGATAGAAAGTTTCTTATAGGCTTCCATTCTGAGAAGAAAGGCATGATCGAGAATTCTGAAGGGAAACTACCGAGGAGGGAAGACTCAGAATTTAATTTAGCGATCGGTTCATAACTTACATTGGAAATAAAGACATTTTTTGACGAAAACTTGAACGAAAATTGATTGTATGAAAAACTCTTCTTTATTCAGTTTTCTTTCAAAGCTCATTTGAAAAATGTAAAGTCTATTTCAAACTTTTTATTTCCTCAACTATTTTTTGAAATATCTTTATCGATTTTCCAATGCTGTAGATGAATTTTTTGCTGGTTGGTGGCGATTTTTTCTACATTTTGTGCCACTGTATTGCTTGATAGATCAGGAAATTTCTTTCTTAAAATCGATTTTAGATTTTATACATATGTTACAGTGAAAGATCGAAATTGGACAATGCCGACATTCACTGCTGATTCATCGGAAATATTTCGTATTTCGATATATTCTATGTATACGTATGAAGACATCCACACACTCACACACACACACGCATATATATATATATATATATATATATATATATATATATATATATATATATATATATATATATATATATATATAATTAACCATAGAAAGGTTGACTAATAAAAATAATGAAAACTTGAAAAATAATCTCAAACACCCTGGGGCCTCATCAGGGGGACTCCCCTAGGACAAGGAGAACAATGAAATATTTCATGAGTGCTGTTACCCCGAAATCTTACGAAACAAACAAAAAGGATTCTTGTCATGTTTAATTTCTTTATTAATTTTTCCAATTAAAAAAATTATGCTTCTATTAATGGTTCTTTGTATATAAGGGTTCTTTGCTTCTTCGTCAGTTGGACAGAGAGTAGTGAAAGCCTAAGAAGATAAGCCTTCCTAGTTCAAGAAAATGTCACATGTCTTTAATTAAAAATACTCAAAAAATAAAAACAACAAGCGTTAGTAGTATAAAACATTTTAATTTAAAACCAAAGTCTGTGGACCTCAATTTAAAACATAAAAAAGATAGATTTCAACCACTAAACTTACCTATTTCAACTACCATTTATTAAAGAAAGGCAAAATGCTTCATTTATCAGATGTTCTACAAATATAGACGCCATAACTTTTGAGCAACATAAAAGTGTATTGATCAAAGCTAAATTTTAGTTTCTTTAAAAAACATTTAAAATTAAATCATCAATTTTCATACTATGTATTTTTTAAAGACTGATACATGTTTATGTACTATTTGTTACTTGTATGAAATTTTATTTGAATTGATTTCTATTTTAGGAATTCCTTCCCCAATGGTCACATGGTGGCGAGATTCTGTCCTAGTAGATGAGACTTTTTCTCCAACTAGTCAAGGATATGTAAGAAATGAGCTAGTGCTATCTAAATTACACCGTAGTGACCTGCTAATGACTTACACCTGTCAGGCTATTAACACAAACCTTACGGTTCCTGTTTCGGCATCGGTAACCATTGACATAAATTGTAAGTATATATGTTTAAGTGAAACAAATCATATCAATAATAAGTTATCTGTCAATGCCAATAAGAATATGTTTTGCTTTTAAATATGTTGAAAGTTGATATAGACAACAGGAGTATATTGAAGGAGTAATTTAAGAACAACGTCAAAATCTATTCTATCCGAAATTTAAAATTATAGTGATATGTTGACCGTCACTTGTAATCTGATTCACTGTCATTCACATCCTCACGACAGAGAAACCGTAGATCCTTAAACAACTAATGAGAAGGCTTCACTCCGCGGTTGAGGTATATGATCGAGAGTCAATAATTAAACGAATCAGGCTGTTAGACATGTTTCACTAGTCTCTTAAAATGAAGTGGATTGAAAACTCACCCAAAACTGAGAAATATTACTAGAATCTAAGACTTAAGTTAGTACATTTTATGAGCAGCAATATAAAATTTAGTTCTCTGTTCTGATTAAAAACAGATTGAATTTATTTCGTCCAGATTGTTAAAGACGTTACTATCATGATTTAAGAAAGGAATGAAGTACCTGAAGCTTTGGTGGTGGATGCTTTATGATGATCTGGACTGCCTTTTAACAAGACAGTACAAAAGAACTAGCATTTATAAATAGAAAAAACAGAAAACTGTGATTGTTTGCCCTACACACTTCTTCCACCCTACAATGCACTCAGCAAAAACTGCGTGACAATCATTTTAGGGCAGCAAGCACAACATAGCTATGAAATGACTAATAATAATCGTAAGAACATTGATTTTTTCTTTGGAGGGGGGGGGGGCAATAGTTCTCACATTTTATGTAGACAAGAAGCAGTACCAAAAAATAAATGAATGAAATAGGGTAGAACTATCAGTATAGAACTAAGTGCTACTGTAGCAGGTGGAAAAGTAAGTGAAATATATTGTATAATACATTAAATCTCCCTACGTTACCCTAACGTTTACCTTTATGTTACACTCTGCCTGGAGAATATAAGCAATGTCAATCGACGCATTTTCAACCCTCAGGCGTGAACAAAGGAGGATAACATTAGGATGACATTTCCCTTCACAATAATGTTCAGTTCCTAAAAAAGTCCACTTCAGAAAGGGTATTAGTTCATAAAAATTGGCATTTGAATAGGGACTTAAGTCCCTTAAAATGAGGATAAAAGTTCTAAAATAAAGTCATCGCTTCCTTTGCAAATCTCAATCCCTATCAAAATGTAATCCGCACTGCATGGGTTACCTCTGTTGTTACACCGTTCCATGTCAGAGAATGGAACTGAGGTCGCGTGACACATGCCTATTATATTTGACTGAATTGATAAGGAAATATATAGCCAAAATTCGGAAATTAAAATGAAAACATCTATCTAGAAATATTGTCAACACAACTTATGAATCTTCATTGGAACGAAAGACAGCAGTTACCAAGAAGGGGACCTCACAAAAAAAAAATCGTTACTGCACTGACATTAATCTGAACAAAAACCTCATATTAGCTTTAGAACAGCAACCCCTAAAAATCACAGTTAACTTGAGGACAAATGAATCAAAAATAAATCAACGGATTAGTTTAAAACTTTCTTTAGAAAAAAAAAAGACTTCTTCACAAATCCAGTTAAAATGGGGACAGTAGTGTCCAAAACTCTCCATTAGAAAAAAAAAATTTAACTTTCTTAAAATTCCTGCTTTAAATAGGGAAATCGGTTCCGGGTTTCACTCGTCTTACGGGTGACACTAAAAATATGTTTCTAAGTTTATGCAAAATAAAAACTTGAATTCTGAAAAAATGATCCAACATGGGTTTCGGAGTTACTGCATAACATAAATAGGGCATTATTTTCCCATATTTCATGTTATTTTTAAGCCGTGATTCGCAGTAGAATTCTGCGCCAAATGACATCCTTCTGGTAAAGAGCGGGGGGCGAGTTATCACATAAACCGATTTCAGAAATAAAGAAACATATAGTTAAAAAAATACCTGGTGGTTTCTTCACTAGTTTTAATCAAAACCAATCAATCAAACGCAGAAGCATAACTATGAATGGCGTATCACCGGAAGACACCCTTGCGAAGGGTGAGACAAAAATACGTTAAAGAGTTATAGTAAATGAAAAGTACAATATAAATAGTTTAATTCAAAGTTTATTCCCCAAAATGTTAAATTCTTTTTTGAAAAGCTAAACAATTATGCAAAAAAAAAAAAAAAAAAAAAAACGTAAAATAACGTAACACGCGTAAAATAAAATTACAAAAAAATGAAAATTACTTGCATATACGAATGAATTCTTTAAATGGAAAACCTATTTTTAGCAGAAATGGAACACATATGCGCTTT
The DNA here is from genome assembly GCF_026930045.1 of Uloborus diversus. Lineage (NCBI taxonomy): Eukaryota > Metazoa > Arthropoda > Arachnida > Araneae > Uloboridae > Uloborus > Uloborus diversus. The sequence goes on along the minus strand of NC_072731.1, from coordinate 196,579,585 downwards.
GCCAAGTTTTACATAAAATGCAAACAGAATTTAAGATTTTCTTCCGTATATCAGCAAACTTAAAATTTCAAAAACCCACATGAATAAAAACAAAGTTTTTTTCTGAAAATTGTATGACTTTCCTTATTTGCTTTCGGTTGATGGTGGGGGGGGGGGGGGGGGAGTGACCCGGGGCAAACTATTACTCCGAAAACTACCCGTGCTAGGTACCGAAATGAATAATATATATATATATATATATATATATATATATATATATATATATATATATATATATATATATATATATATAAAGAGAGAGAGAGATACAGCGTGTTCCGTTTTAACCTGAAAGACCTTTATTTTCGCAACCGTTAGTCCTATATGTATACTTCCAATTCCAAAAATGTCAAAATCAGATGCAGAGATAAGAAATTGAAAGTTTGAAGTTAAAAAAAAAAGTCAAAAAATACCAAATTTAACTTTTTACACGGGCCCCATGTCCCCTAACTTATGTTTATGGAAATAATCTCCATTGAAAAACAATTCTAACGCAAAAAGTTTGGAATTAGTACGACCAATATTCACCGAGATGTGAAAAGCAGCGTTTTGTGACTTGCGCCACTTTTCACTCGCCGTCAATAACGCCTTTTGGGGGAAAATATAGCAGTTAACATGTGTTTAAAATCATACATGTGCATAGAGTGTGGTTTTTCAAATTGTTCGGGGTTTAGTCGTGTGCTTTTGCGTATCACGGCATAACATTTGCATAGCAATGAAAAATATAAATACCTTGTTTTCTTACTTTGGCGACCTGTCGTTGTTCTGAAAGGGCGGTAAGTTCCAATCTCATCTTTTGTATGATTCCTCAAAACTATAAACTGGAATATCTCCCTGAGTTTTGGTCGGACAAATGTCAAATTTTTAGGGTTAGTAATATCTCTATAGAGATTATTTCCCTAAATATAAGTTTGGGGACCTGTGGCCCGTATAAAAAGTTATTATTTTTATTTTTTGACTCTTTTTTATTTTTGCTTCAAACTTTCAATATAATTCTCTGCATCTGATTTTGAACATTTTTGTAATTGGAAGTATATACCTAGGACTAACGGTCGCGAAAATAAATTGTCTTGAATGTTAAAACGGAACACCCTGTATTGTTGTTGTGGAGCTTATGTATATATGTAGTTATAAATAAATAAATAAATAAATAAATAAATAAATAAATATAAATATATATATATATATATATATATATATATATATATATAATTGTCAATACGTGAAATAAAAGTATTACATTTAAACAGCGCAAAATTGCAGCTAAAGTAGTTCAATGTATGTTGTTAAATGTAATGTCACACCCGCAGGTAGCACAAAAGTGTATGTAACAACAAGAAAATTCAACAACGTTAAATGGAAAGAACCATTGTTCTGTTCAACCACGGATTGCATGGAATTTTCAAACGTCCAGATAAGGCGAATCTATGTGAATAAGGGGGAAAAGTAAAAATTTGATGCGCGTATTCCGCTCATTTTATGAGACTCTGCTTCTGCAAAAGCTGACATCGGTAAAAAATAATAGATTCGTCCGTTTCTGGCTGTAAAACGGATGTTTGTCTTTCCCTACAATTCGTAGTCTGACAGTAAATAGAAAAACCTTTGAACATGAAATAGGAATATCATGGGCAGTAACTGCTACGTTTTCAAAGAGCTGGAGCAGTTGGAATATTAATTAATTTACAGGTTTCTATAGAGATCTCTATAGAAACCTGCAGCAGTTACTGCCCATGATATTACTCTTTCATGTTCCATGGTTTTTCGATTTACGATGGTTCTTTCTATTTATATTGCGGAATTTTCTTGTTGTTACACACACTTACTTTTGTGCTACCTGCGGGTGTGACATTACATTTAACAACAAATATATATATATATATATATATATATATATATATATATATATATATATATATATATATATATATATATAGAGAGAGAGAGAGAGAGAGAGAGAGGGGGGGGGGGGTAGTTTAAATGAATTTTTGGTTTGTAAGAATTTCTTTATTTTTTCGTCTATGCCTTTTCTTCAACTAAGAAAGCTTTACTTTCTCACTATATGTTTATTAGGACGTCTTAAAATTTCCCTTTTATCTAGGAACATTCTGTGCGCTGCTTAGTATTCCCATACCGATTCTTTGAAAGAGAAAGGAAAAAAAGAGCATTTGTGAAAGAGCGGTTAAATTCAAATCAAACGCTTTCAAAATCAAATAAAAACACTTCCTACTTGTCTTTGGCACTTTTTTGTTTCCCAGAGAGAATTCTAATGAGATTAAAATGGCTTTAACTTTACGACTTTAAGCCTTTTCTTCTCTTGGATTGAAAACCAGGTTTTGCGTGCCTTCTGCTCTGAATGAAAAAACGAAACGTATTATGTTTCCTACGTTTCGCAGAGTGAGCTTAGCTCGACCTTATTTCAGTACTTTTTGCTTTAGTTGGCAGATAAACGCAATATTTGTTTCGAAGGATGGATCTTTTTTCGTATATTGATTTTTGAAGTGAAAAGTGAAAAGTGCCCCGATATCTCGATACACGAGGCATCCCTCTCGACGAAATGCAATTACCACGAAACCGTAGAATCCCAGCTTCCCCACCAGATGGAGATACCTGTGCTCTTTTGATACGAAACCGTACTAGGGACTTCATTTTTCCGAGAGGGTCATTCCATAGTGACTAACGTAACATTCGCAGCTGATTTTCAAACTCTTTTTACTTATACCGGGAGTAGAAATAAATGTGTTTTGGTTTAATATGCAGATCTAAAATTTACAAGGTGACTATTTTTTTTTTCTACCAAGAATTTGAAGCAAAATAAATGCTAGCAGGTGTTTTTTCACCAAAAAAGGCATCGTGACTAACGTAACATTTTTTCAACCCTGAGAAACAATGATTATGTTACGAGCTAATTTTTTCTGAAACTTACGCAGGCGTTTAAAGTTGACCGATATATTTGTAAGAGGTAAACAATATATTTTTATAATTGTACTACAGATTTGTTACAGACGAATCTTTTTTGGCCCTAACTGGTACTTTTCCGAAAAACTGCGTGTGACTAACGTAACGTGACTAACGTAACCATCGAATAACAAGCAATTAATGCATATAAAAAACTTTTTATAATTAATTTATTGCTCTTATATTACTTTTACACTTTTCAGGAACCTTCTTTGTGTTGTATTATGGTTTTTTCTTTACTTTTTTTCTATATTAGTGTAAGAAATTGAATGGTAGGATTCAGTTTAATTAACTCAATTTGAATGTGCGAAAAAGAAACAAATAAAAAAACTGCTTTTACAAACTGAATAACATCATTCTTGGTCTAATTAAATCCTAAATATCTCGCTTTTAAAAAATTATCTTTTTGCAAGGTCGTAGTTTCACTGAATTCTAGTGTTCTGCTGATATACTAGTTATCGTTATAAGAAACTCCGTAGTACTTTTCAATGGCATATTATTTTTTAAGGTTTACTTATTCATCGAACGAATAGTGTAGTACATCCCTTTGAATTAAAATGTAATATTGAAAAAAAATATTTGAACGTTTCATCAGAATGCATTTTAATTCCAGATATCACCGCAGATGTTTGAATTTCTAAATGATCATTCTTGCATTTTCTGAAATATATGACAGCAGCGCTTATTGTCACTGTATCATGTAACATCTTCAAATGTTTTCCAACGAGCAGCCGTTACTTCATTTTAATAATAGGTGGAGATGTATTTTCTAAAAAATAGAGACGTTCTTCTTTGTTAAGACTGTATTTCTATTATATTAATTCTTAAGCTTGGATTCTTGTCTTGAATGCACATTCAGCAGAGTACTCGTTTTGCTTCACTCACTTTTTTTCTTTTTTAATATTTCTTTAAATTGGAAATATCTTCATAAAGACCTTTAAAAAAGTATTTTTCTAAGTAAACAGAAGGTCTACAATGTAATATTACTGGTATTTTTTACCCTTTATTTTTTTAATCAATATAGAATGCCTAAATATTCAAAATTGTTCATGAAAATTTACATTAAATTAAGTAAATTTTAAATATTAGCAGTCATTTTTAAAATGTTACGTTAGTCACATGCAAACCGTTACGTTAGTCACAGCTCAAATGTTACGTTAGTCACACTAATTATTTTACATCTACTGATACTAAAATGTATATTTTGCACTTTTTAAGTAGATATGACACAGATGTAAGAAAATAAAAAGTGCTGTTTGGTTCAATCATCTGGTTTAGTTTTTAAGCAGAAAATAGTACATTTTCGTGCCTAACATAACGTAAATATTTTCAGTGAAATAACCAAACTAATTAAAAGACTTATCTTATAATGCATGCAAAAAGAACAGTCAATTTTATTGGGCCAACATCTATTCATTTAGAATAAACATAGTTCTTTTAAAAATTTGCAAAATTTTTTTACATTACACAAGAAAACGTAGACGCATGTTTTTTGCACATCCTAAGCCTTTTCTTAAACCTCGCACGTTTTGAGTCAGAAGAAAAACACCGAATGAAATTTTTGCAAACTGTTATTGGATTTATATACTAGAAAGTATGCTGAATGAAATGATAGGTCACAATTAAGGCTTTGTGGAAAAAAAAATTCTGAGGTTGAGGTTGACATTTCTATGGAATGACCCGAGATCATTCCAAAGGCAAACAAAATACCCAAGGTATATTTTGCATGTCACATAACCATGCGACATGGTACTGACATTTTTTTTCATCCTTACCACCAATTCACCCAACCGACTTAAAATGTAGTGCCATTTGTGAAAAAAAATAATATATTATTCCTTTGCACAGAAGGGGCTACTTTTTAGAAAAACAACGAGTTATTCCTTTATTTTACCTCTTACACAGAAGGCGCTACTTTTTAGAAAGCTGATTACATTAAATTTTGTTTCCAGAAAAAAGAAAAGATTAAAATTTTCTATTTCAAAATAGCAACATATTCTTTTATCCACTAGACCCATTAATTACATTTACTTTCCGGTCCGTTTTGAAATTCCATTGACTATTTAGAAACTTCCTACAAATCTTCAACCTTATCTCATTCCCTTCAAGTGTTTCTGCTTAATACTTACTCTTATTACAAATTAAAGGACACCTCAATCCATTAAGGGCTTTTCCTTAATACGTTCATGCCTCCAAGTACTTTAAATCTAGCAGAAAGCTCTGATATTCCTGCACCGGGGCTTCTTGGGGATCATGTCCGAGCAATTATTTTGAGAAATCCTCAAGGAATGAGCCGCATCTTATCACATTTCTCGTTTCGTGACACTGCTCAAGCTATCTGCAGGAAATTCGTCAAATGGAATTACTTAAGAACGATAGCAGTAAATAAATTGCGTAGCTAAGCAGTGTAAATCTGCCGTAAAATGTTGGTTAACCACACATCAGGTATAAAAGTTGCTCTGCTACTGAGTGTTGTTTTGTTAAGATTAGTGTATCGATTAAAATACAGAACATCTTTAATTGAGATTGCATTTATTTTCTTGAAACAAGTTGTTCTCTTTTACCTAATACAAGTAAAGTAAGCAAAGATAATTTTTCGCAGTGCATTTGAAGAAGTTCTTCAAGTGTATGGAATGTCCGAGTTAAAAACATATTCCAAGAAAAAAAAAATGCGGAGCGCATAAAATAAGACGTTAAAACCTTTTAAATTATTCGAGGTTATACTATTAATTTCTGTTTAAAACATTTTTATATTTTATGCGCAGTTACAATTATTAATTTATATGATGAATCACACAATTAAAATAAGTATTACTTTTTATGCCATACAACATCCGCGATACGGAAAAAAAATGTTTTTCTTCTAATTTCTGTGTGATTTTTTTTTCTGTCGAAATTTCTCATTTCTTCTTGATTTTCTGTTTTTTTTTTAAATAAAACAGTACAAAATAATTTAGATAAACCAATATTATAAACGAAAGAGCAAGAGCATAGACTTTTTGAATGCGGAAACGTGTGTCGATTTTATTTGCTTTCTGAATAACATAGTCCAATTCGACCGAGTATTTTTTAGCGTGAAAGATCTTGGGCGGAGAAAACTAACTCCTATATTAAATTTCTTGAATTTGAATTATTTTTCGTTCAATGTTGAAAATCTCAGAAAAGAAAGAAAAACCAACTTACATTACGCTGACCTGTTCATTTTGGAGTACATGCATGTATTTGTTAAGTATTTAGTTGGTGTGTTGAGGGAAAATTCGAACGCAGTTGAAATTTCTTCAGAATGTTTTTCTTGAAAAATGCCCAGTTTCGCTTAAAGTAATTCTTATTCAACTCTTTGTGCAAAAATATTCATTTTGGAGTTTATGTCTAGGACAATTTGTGCCTTGATGCCTTATCATTTTCACTGATTTTAGTGTCAAACATTCACCTTGATCCATACATGTAAATGTTGTATTCAGAAAGTTCACCGGATAATCCTTTCATATTTTTTATTTTCATTTGTGTTTAAAAATTATTGGTATTATTGGTATCGTCCCTTCTGTTTTTACCTTCATCGGACACTACACAACACATTGATTTGCAAAACATTTTGATGACGTTTATTGATTCTCCTCGTTACAGGTAAAAGTTAATTTTGCTTGATGGCTTGTTTAAAATGTATGACCTGGTGTAGTCACTCTTCTTGGTTTTGCCTTATCAACAAGAATTAACATATCTACATTTTTTACAAATTTACTTATTTAATGTTTATGTATTCTTTCCTCTTTTTAGCACAAATGTACTCGTTTAATCATTACTCAATTTTATGATAATAAGTTTAAAATTTAAACGGTTAGATTTTCTTTCTCTTTCTCAAAATTCCCCTTGAAGCCAAATTGTTTACCTAAGTGCCTTCGTGTAAAATTTAGTAAAGATCTCGAAAACAGTAAATTTGCATAAAAACCAAAGATGTAATCAACCACGCGCTTATTTATATGGATTATTTCGCATTATTGTTACGTAAGTTATTTATAGATATCGAGATTAATATGCTCCCAATGTGTTATATAAAGTAAGGAAAAATAAAAAAAAAAAGAGTTAAACCTATTGTTTACAGTATTTCAACTATTTTATAAGGATCGATTGTTTACAATTTTAAGAATCTGTAGAATTTAAAGTATAACAATTTAACCTTAGTTCTTCTAATTCGCAACTCCAGAGCTTGAATACGCTACCTTGCTATGATTAACAATATTACAGAAAAAAGTAAAACATTCCATTCCACGTGTTTTCTTTGGGGTAAATTACAGGCTTCAGACAGTTTGTGGTGTAATGTAATTTCAGAAGAATAGAAAAGAAAGCTTTCCACAAACATGATGAAAAATTACCGTCATTCACTAAGCGTCAACGCAAGTTATAAGTTACGGCATTTGTTTGTTTAACCTTGGGGGCTGCAGCTCTCCCTATAGTTTATTGGAGTTGCGAAATTTTTTATGATAGTTAATAACTATCATAATTGTGATAGTTAATAACTATCACAACTGATCACTTTATAGCTTTACAACTTTCCACTTTCACTGCGAGGTAATAGTTATTTTAGACAAACACATTTTAACCTTTATATTCACCGAAACAAAATTCTAAAAGGGTATCAATTTATAGCTTCTAAGCAATGCTTTAGGCCAGTTACTTAATTACAATGAGTGATGTGTTAATTTTGTGCAGCAGACAGGTCTTTCTTGGGGAGCAAAACGAGCTTAATCACGACACTTAAATAAGCAGATACTGATGGCTGCCTTAATGAGCAGAGAGCTCACATTGTTCACATTCTTCTGCAAACAAAGGCTTCAGGAATATGGCTTAGTAAACAATTGACCGTATCTCCGGTACTTCGTCTAGTTACGGTGGCGCAATCTGGAGTAATCAAACTTGCATTAACAAGAAGGTTCGGGTACAAGTTGAGAAACGTCGTAATAAGGTGATGTGAATTAACATTGATACTCGATTCTATTATTCTGTGTATTCGCAAAACGGATTTTCAAATTAGAGTAAAGTGTGTAAATGAATACTTCTGTGTATATAGTAGTAATGTATAGTAAGGAATGACTAGTTTAATTTGTATTACAGCTACAGAGGTGTCATTGAATATTTTATATGTTAAGAGTAATTGCTATTTTTTGTTTCTTAATATGTATTAGAGAAAGTTAAAACTAAGCAAACCTTGAGAACTGAATGTTTAAATTAAAGAAGCTGAGAACTGAAAACTCAAAAATAAGTTTAAATTGTTTATAAATATGCATCAAAAACAAAAATGCTAAAAAACAGTTTAAAAATATGAAATAAAAATTAGGAAAGTAAAATTGAAAAAAACGAATTTTAAAAATTATTTGTAAATCTCTTCAAAAATAATGATTTGCTTTTAGATATCAATAGTATATGCACTTATAAAACATATCGTCAACACCTTGCTAAACTAAAAAAAAAATAAAAAATTCCGAATCGTGTTTATAAATTCGATGGATTGTTGTAGCACTCAAAAAGGGCAACCTACTAGTTATAACTATTTCAAAAAAAAAAAAAAAAAAAAGTTACACTTAAAGTTATCCATAAAAATTAAAACATTTAAAACAAGTAAACTCGTCAGGTGGGAAACAAATATTGTTTTGGCTCTCCTGAAAAGTGTCAGTTTTCACATTCGTTAGTTTGACATGGTGCCGACAACATGTAACAACCTCAATCTTAACACTTTGAAATCTGAATAACTTACTGTGATTACTTACTGAGTATACATGTTTTTAATTCTTAACCAAAACAGTAGGTATTAGAGTGTGGAGTTACTTGAATTTACGTGGGTTCAGCTAGTAATTATTATTATATGGCGAGACATCAGAATTACATTAGAATAGACGTATGTCTCATGATGACATTCTTCCTTGTATCATTTTATGACTGACCCCTATCTAAAATGATTAATAACTGCACTTACATTTTTTTTAACCCATACAACGTCAATTTTTTGCTGTGACTTTGTTTCATGTACATATATCTTTCAACATCATAAAATTACATCAATTAGTGCACTTTATGATTAATATGCACTTTTCTTCCCTTCCAGTAAAACCTTTAGATGTCAGAATCACAAGTATCCAACGTCCTTTCTCTGCTGGCCGGAAGATACAGCTGTCCTGTGAAAGTTCAGGTGCCCGACCACGAGCTCAATTGACGTGGTGGATAGACAACAAGCGAATTCAATCCGGAAAGGAAACTTTCTCTGATAACTTGACGTCCAGTTCTTTGTCTTTCCTGCCAAAAGCGGAAGATAACGGGAAGATATTGTCATGCAGAGCACAAAATCCGTCAATATCAACCAGTGCAATAGAGGACGGCTGGACACTGACTGTTTACTGTAAGTATCAACAATCAATTAACAGCTCTTGCATCAATTGAAAATGCACCAAAAGTTATAATGAAAGTTTACATTCAAAATTATAGGATTAAAAACTATTTTTGATTCGTCAATTTAAGTTTTCGGTTCTTGTAGATAATTTCCAGTGTTACGAGTTTACTAAAAGAAAATTAAACATCTTTACTAATAATAAAGCTGAAAATATCTCTTTCTGGATGTCCGGAGGATGTCTGGCTGTCTGTAGGATGTCTGGATCTCTGTGACGCGAATAGCACCTAAACCGTTCGGCCAATTTTCATGAAATTTGGCACACATTTAGTTTGTAGCATGGGAGTGTGCACCTTGAAGCGATTTTTTGAAAATTCGATGTGGTTCTTTTTCTATTCCAATTTTAAGAACAAAATCATCAAAAGATGGACGAGTAAATTACGAAATTATCATAACGTGGAACCGTAACATGGGCACAAGCCAATTGGCGAGATACAAAATTATCGTGACGTGGAACTGTAACATGGGTACAAGCCAATTGGCTAGATAATTCACCATACATTATTTGTAAATGTACAGGCGAACCAAAAGATCTTTTGATTTTTCTATTACGGGCAAAGCCGTGAAGGTACCACTGGTACCCATCGAGACTCCCCGCCCTGCTCCACCCGAAGGCTTTTCAGGGAACTAGCGAAAGCTAGGGAGTCTGGTATGAAATAAATTAATCGTGCAACTTACCGACCGCCCGGTTATCCTGTCCTGAGATTGCAGCTTTGTCCTTCACCAGTCGGAAATACCGAGCTGGAGGCATGCTTTGAAATAGTTAAAAATCATCAATTTGTTTAGTTAATGAAATGTATCTAATGAGCTGGATTTTATTTTATACACAACGACTATAGTATAGCCATAGCAAGATGACTTATCTCCCGAAGTTGGTACAATCACACCCAGTTCATTTCAGAACGATAGTGCAGCTATTCAATCACCTGCTGGATTATGTAAACTAGTCACCAAACACTTAGTACCTTATACCTACCCTATCGAATATATAAAAAAGCTGCACCATGTGTGTTTAAACTAGTTTTTGAACAAAAAATTGGTACCTACGGCTGAGCATTATGTCCATTCAAAAGATAAGTACAGCTAGGAAATTAAAAAAATAATGATCATGGCGTAAGTAAAGCTGTAGTAATTGCCTACTTCACCTGAGTATAAGAAGGAAATAAGTAGTGCTTCTCAACATATAAGAAGTAGCAACCAATTATCAACCAATGATGATGACACTGTCTCTAGGCTATAATCATCCAATTTCGGTAAGTATTGCTTATAAAAAGATGCAGGAAAAACAGTAATTGCAGAAAAAATGTAACTGCTAAAGCAATTAGTATAAGTATCAAGAATTTACATGAATATATGAAAATTATGGAGAGTATGATTTCTGCACCCCAAAGTCAGGCTATGTGCGGCAAGAAGTTCCTCCAGAAATAAACGAACCTACTTTAAGGTAAACCAGCATAGTATTTTTAGAATCAGATCAATATTATCTCAATTATCTAAGGTTGCAACTTATGTCAAGCATACATTTTCAGTTTTAAAAACTTATTACAAGAAACAAAATATGGCTATTTCATAAAGAGATGAATTAGAATTTTCATCGAATATAGTTTAAGAAAAAAATATATGTATATTTTTTTTCTTTGAGTAAATTTCAAACGTCCATTAATTTCGATTTATCCGATATACCTCTGATTCCGTCAGTGTTAATTCTACTAGAATTATCGTTCAGATTTTTATTATTAATTATTTTCCTGTTTCTTGAAAACTATTAGTACCGACTAACCTAAAAAGGCCAGTCGGTGGTATTTCTAGATGCAAAAAATCGTCAGCGCTCATGCCGCATGATTATGCGACATGTAAACGATCCCTTGGGTATTCATTTAGCTCTGAATTCCCTCGGCAAAATTAAATCCCTAGTGCAGATTCGCATTGAATAGAGCCCAAGTTCCTCCATCTGGTGGAAACTGGGCTTAAAAGTAATCCGTGCATTGACATCCACGCCTTAACGGTGGCACATGAAAGACCGCATGCTGTGTTGCAGGATACTACGTCTGCTAAAAGCTAAATAGCCTAAAGCAGCCCCATTAGAAAAAAAAATCTTGAAAACAAAAAGTATGAATGTATTCATAATCTGCACAATAATCTCAATTTTTTATTACTGTTTCTTTTTATTTTTTAGTATATCTGAATTTTTAGATAAAAGGGTGTGAAATTCCATTGAGACGACGATGTTTATTGTTTTTAGTTGTTCAAAATTAAATAGAAAATTGCTCAAAATAAAAATGCAATACGGGAATGAGAACCGACGTACAGACGGACCACACATTTTGCTCATCTAAAAACCTTACTTCACAGTTTTTAATTTTCTTTAAATCTTTTTTTTTATTCTATTTAATTTTATTATTATTATTTTTTTTGTTTCCGATTTTTTAACAATGCACTACGCGTTCTTTCATGATTTTTTCACTTCTTTTATTTTTGCAGGAAAGAAGGCTAAAAGTAGCAAATTCGAAGTTATTGTATATTTTACGTAGAGTTGTATTCTACATTGAACTATAACAATGTTATTTGGCAAAAAAAAAAAAAAAAGAAAGAAAGAAGAAAAAAACTTTATAATTATACTTCTAAGTGTTACGGGAACGCTAGTCTTATGTTTTATAACACCAGATAACTGTTTTAGCTTTTTTAAAGAAAGAATACAATATACATGAACGACATTAATCACCACAAAAATGACAATAAAAGTCTTACGCTCTAGTCTTTCTTTGAGATACAGATGTATGTCACAGCTCCTACAGTTTCTCATATAATGCATTTCCTGCATAATGTTATTCATCTCGCTCATATATTAAAATTAAACACCAACATTCTTATAAGAAAATAATAAATATAGTTATTGGTGTTTTAAATAATAACTGCTCAATAAATAACTTTTATAAAAGCTATTAAACTTTATTAAGAAACTTTTTTTTTTTCAAATAATGCGTCTAAACTCAATTAATTATATTTTTAGATATCTTTAAAACTACATTTAGAAATGTTTTTTCTGAAATGTTACTTATAAATTAGATTAGTTTATTTATTTATTTATTTGTTTATTTTTTGAAATAACAACAAACACTTTAGAACTACATTTAGAAAAAGTTTTGACTTAAATGTCTCTTCTAAATTACATTAATTTTTACAAATTTTAGAACTACATTTATAAAAAGATTTAATTTAAATTTTTCTTCCGAATTTTATTTTAATTAAACTATTCAAATTCAATATATGTTTGATGATAACTCGTTTTAATTTAATTGCAAAATAAGTTGTAATTATATTATGTACCACAACTTTATTTTCTAAACCCATAGCTGAACTTCATGAAATAGCCAATTTTGTTCATATACCTGAGAGAGATAATAAGATTTCTTCGACTCGAAGCACAGTGGGATTTATTTTATGATAAAACTCGGTCTGGCGCTAATGCAATGATGGATTGTACGCCGAGAAATGCATGATGGAACAGGAGGTGAATTATGATAAATGATGAAAGAGCTTTTATAATGAAGAGAGTTTCATGTATTGATTTTACATCGATCTGTTTAAGAAAGATGTATTTATACTATTTTAGAGTTATTATCGACTCAAAAATCATTTGGAAGTTCAAAGAATTTTGAGAAAGTGAATTCGTAATAAGTGCTTAAATGTATGATTAATGAAAAGTCATTATTTATTGGTAAAAATAAATGAATGTATTATTGATTTGATGAAAATTTAGACTTTTGATGAAAAGTTAGAAAATGTGTTGCATGAAATATCGCTTTAAATATAATCTATCTTTAATTAACAAAACTTAATTTATGCACGTCGCTTAAGTTTAAAATTAGAATCGGAAGTAAACTGTTTAAATTAGCTCAGAGTTAAAAGCATTTAACAAGAATTTTATTTCAATTACTATATACAAATAATTAAACTCTTCTTTTCTTTTAAATTATGTAGAAAACATTGATTGCGTATTCATACTTGTTATATTTTTTAATTTAGCTTATTTAGTAGTTTTTGTTTTTTTAAATCATTCTTGAAAAAAAAATCATTTGTGTTTTTTTCCCCCACAAAATAACTGCTTTGTAAATTGTTTACACTGGTAATAATAACCGTAAATAAATGCATATTAGTAAATTTAGACTTTTTTATTTTGCATAAAAAGCAATACTGGAATAAGTTACTTGAAAAACAGTCATTTTTTCCCCTATGTTAATTGTTTTGTTTTTCATTTTTACAGTAAAGCAGCGTAAGCAAGTTCAAAATTTGTCTTTTCCCGTAACCTAATTTTATTTCCGTCTCATTAAATTAAAAGACGCATCTTTATTTTTTTTTCAAACCAATGTAGTACACAAATTAACGTCGTCATCATCATATTCTACAGCAACTGGACTAGAACCCTGTTCTTGCTTCTAAGTCCAACCCCCGTTCTCGTTTGGTTTTTGGCTTGTAGTAGAAGCCAACGTTCTATACAGTGGTGGTCAAAATTATAAGGACCAAAGAAATATCCCAGATCTTGGCTGCATTTGGTCGGGAAGTTAAGCAAATTTTATGACTAGAAATTAATGGTAAAAGACACTATTTTTAGTTCTTTTATTGGAAATGCATAGAAATTTCGTATTCATAGAATGAAGTTTGAGTTTATACATCCTTGTTACTTAGACAAACTTATAAGGTCAATTAAATTTGGGTGTTCTAAAAAGCAAAATTTGCTTGTTTTTTGTTCTTCACACTGCGCAACATAACAATATAAATGCTCAGTAAACGATGGTAGACGTCACATTCTATTTTTACAGTCATGCTGTTTGGTACTAAACTTAAAGAATTTGAGAAAATGAAAGTGGTTACTTGAAAAACTTCACGACTAGCTGTAAGTCAAATAGCAACAAATCTGAATAGATAGAGATCGGCCATTTAGAGTTTTCTCAAAAATCCCGGCAAATAAGGACCACAAAGACGAACAGGTAGGAAATCTTCTGTTTCTGTACGTGTGAAACACATGATAATGAGACGAGCTTGTTCCAAAAAACAAACATCAAGACATATTAAATGGCAATTCAAGTTACAAAGCAGTTCTCGAGCTGTTCAACATGTTTTACAAAAAAAAAAAAAAAAGAAAAAGAAAAGAAAAGAAAAGAAAAAAAAAGAAAAATTTTAATGATGTGAAACCAATGTCACGACCGACTCATAGAAGATCAAGAGTTGAGCGTTGATAAAAATGCGTTGTTTTGGGTAAAAAGTGAGGCAATTTTATCATTTCTGATGCGAAAAAGTTTAATTAGGATAGACTAGATGGTTTTTTTCTACTTCTGGCACGATCTCTGTGAATTAAAAAAAAACTCAACACGTACATTTGGAGGCGGCTCATTAATAGTCTGAAAGTTTCGCTATGGACGGAAACAATACCAATGTTTCTTGTGCATAGCAGAATTAATTTTGAGAGTGATGTTGACGTACTGAGCAGTATTTTTTTTTTAACCAAAAGCACTGTTAATCATTATTTTTAACAATTGTTCCAGTAGGATAATGCCTAATTGCATGTTTTTAGCCTACTTTCCCAGTAAAAGTCAGAGAAAGACGAAAAAAGCATGAAAGAAGGCTTAATGCATCTTGAAAATATTACAAAAAACAAAAAAAAAGTCAAAAAAAAAAAATAAAAATATAAAAAAAATAAATAAAGAAATAAATATCGAAAAATTAAAATTTGGAAAGTAGGGTATTGAGATGGGGAAAAATGACTGTCGGTCTGTCTGTCGATCTGTCGGTCTGTCTGTCTGTCAATTTGAAACAATTTGCGATTTTAGCTGTTTTTGAGAATATTGATCAAGTACTAGAAAGTAGTATGGGTATACGGAAAAAGTAGGTTCGTTTAGTTCTAGACGGAACTTCTTGTTTAAACCTCAAAATCATTATTTAATGCTTATTTCGTGAAATTTCTGTACTGGCTCGACAAAAGGCTCGATCTTAGTTTAATGGCAACTTTGTAAGGCATTCTGGTACCCGAAGTATGAAAAAAACGGCATTCAGTATCGAAACAAGAAAAAACTTATTTTCACCTTCGAAAAAGCCAGGATAAAATTTTTCATGAATGTTCTTCAACTTCCATGACAACAAAACTGATAAAATTGATTGAAAAGAAGAGGGAAATTATTGGTTACTTTGTTTTTTCAGAGCAAAATAATCGTTGTCCTTATAATTTTGTCCAGTTTTAACAGTGAAATTTTTTTATTAATCCCGGCAAAATATTTACAATTTATATTTTCAAATATTCTACTTTCTGCAACGATTTCTAGCATAAAAAGGTACTTTGTGTATAAATTTCATTGAATTATTTCAGAAATATTTTTTTTCTGTGCAATTTTATGCTGTGTTTATAATTCTGACTACCCCTGTATTAGTTGCGTTATTTATCACTGTAAACGTTAACGTCAGTTCAAAATCTTTAGCTATAACATAGTGTGCTAAAGTTTTAGATTTTAGTTTAACTGATCAGTTTTGTTTTGCGTAATATAGAAACATTCACTTTAATTAAAATAAGCCGAAACACCAGTTTCGCTCAAATGTGCTTTTCGGTCGAGACTATGGATGATTGTTAAACACTCCGGTAGTCATTGAAACGAAGTTTTGAAATTTAACATTATTTATAGTTTATATTAAAATATTGTTTGGGTCATGATTTTAAGCTACATATAAATCTTTAAATTCAATATATAAACATTCAAAAAATACTGTTTTATCAGATAAATAAAATAAATTAATAAAATAAATGATCTCAAAATTCAATAAAAATAACTACTACATCAACAAAAATAAATAACCAAATGAATTAAAAAGTTGATAAATTAATAAAAATTAAAAACATATAAAAATATAAAGATAAATAAATTAGCTTAAAAAACTTAATGTGTGATATTTTGATACGTTACATTTTTTAATAATTGTTAGTCAGAAAAATCTCCGTCTTGGCAGAAATGCAGTAAAATCTAATGATAATGATAAATAACAATTTTAATGAATCAAGATTTGCACTTCTAAGATAATTTATTGTGACTTTTTTCTGTTGGCAATTCGAAGTTTTATTTCTGCTTTTTAGTTGTCCCAGAGTTAAAGCTATCTCTTGGAGCCAATATACAACCTGACGCTATCAAAGAAGGGACTGACGTGTTTTTCGAATGCAACGTTCGAGCAAATCCATGGGTCAACGAAGTGAAGTGGAGATTCGAAGGCGCCCCTCTTCACGGAAATACTTCAGCTGGTGTTATCATCTCCAACTACTCTTTAGTATTACAGAAGGTTCGGAAAGAGCATAGAGGGTGTTATCAATGCATTGCTCACAACCCTGAAGGAGAAGGACGAAGTGAAGAAGTCATGCTAAAAGTAAAATGTAAGTAATTGGCATAAATTAATCAGCTCAATTTGAAAAAAAAATCATTGAAGAGGAAAAAAATACACCACAATCAACAATTAATTTAGAAATTAAATTGCTTGCAGTACCTAATTTTGGGTAAAAAATGAAGCATCTCATCTTTATTTTGTTGACAAATATGAAAAAAATACGTCAAAAGAAAGAATAGTATTGAGAAATATTAAAGAATAAAAATTAAAAGTGTTCATCTCATTAAAGGGCATTTCCATTTTTTTTTTTTTTTGGTTCGGGGAAAAATAAGTCTAATAACATAATTAAAACATCTGCAATTTCCTCGATTTTTCTGCGTCAAAAAATAGTTTTAGTTTAATTAGCTGGTCACTTTTCATTCTTTGTTTTTTGGATAACAAGGTTTGATCAAAAATATTTATGAAATAACGAAATCATCACAACTTTTTAAAATGTGTTCTGCATCAAAGGTTTTCTTAAAAACACTTGGCATGGAATTAAATCGCCTTTAAATGTTCAAAATAAAGCAAAAGAAATGTCAATAGTGAAATATGGGAATGAGATTTATATCTTTCTCAAAGCTAGCAAAAGGGTGAGGCTTAGCAAACACGAGAGAGGAAATTATTCTTTTGGTTTTGTAAATCACAAAGAAAGATTTTGATGTGAAAAGCTAAATAAGGATTTAAAATGTCTTTCTCAATGTTAGTTATTTCCTCAAAATATGTCAATGAACAGAATTATAAATTGAAGAGAAAACCAAATCAAACTACTTTTGTTTTCACATCAGATATTAAAAAATCATAAAAGTGAAAATTCAGTCAAAACCAGTAAAATAAAATAAAATAAAGTAATAAATAAAAGAAATATGCGATGTAACCAAATTATTTTTCCTCCTTTTTAATTTCAGTTCATGTGGGTTTTCATGCCTGTGCAGTTCCGAATGTAAACACAGTTTGGAAAATAAAAATTTGATAAAAAAATTTTTTTTTGGAAAGATTTTACAACTTCAAAGCTCGGAAAATATTTTTGATAACAAATTCGTATAAAGTAAAAAACTGCAGTAATATGATTTAATGCGAAAAGAAATCGTAAAAAACTCATAAACTTGTTTTGATAATTGCAATTTTGTACAGTTGTTTATCATACAAATTTTTGAGTTTAGATTTCACCTAAAAAATTGTTTTTCAACAGCGAAACTATTTTCAGAATTTAATTATCAGGAGGGAACTTTGCTGAGTAAACATTGCGATTAATCTTCTACTTTAAAAATAGAATGGCACAGTTCAGAAAAAAAATAGAGAACGCTGTTTTGTGCAATCTGTTTTCTGAAGGACCTATTTAATCGAAAATATCTCATTCTTTAGTGTAGGTTTATTCTTATTGCGGTGGAAGTCAACTCACATATAAAAAAATAAAATCACGCAATATGATGGTAGCTTCCAATATGGAGTACTGGCGTATTTGTATCTACGTGAATCATTCGACATCTACGGAGAATGTCCGAAATAGTTTCTCATAAGTTAAATGCTCTTTTTTTTATTATTTGGGATCAGAAACATGGGTTGAGATGCAGTTTGGGTTGCTATAGGTAGTAGCTTGTTTTACATGTCCAACATTTTTTTTACAGTACTGCAGTAATCAGTTTACATCGCGCTTATGCAACGAAATTTGTAACTTTAAAAGTTAATTTCATTTGAGTAAAGGATAACACGTCTTTTTTTTTTCAGTATTTCTTTGAATCTAAGTAAAATTAATGCATGTGGTTAAAAATGAAGAACATGTAGTATAAGCGCGTACTACGGGGTCGAGCACAATACCAAAATGAGGCAAGCAAGTTTATTTTTCTTCAGAAAAGAAATTCTTGCCTTAAATATACTTATATAGACTTCCTGGTAATCGAATAAAATAGTATTATTTGAATTAAGTGTATACAGTTGACTTATGAAATGCATCTTGCTAATGCCATTATATTCTTCTCCCTATTAGGAGACATACCACCAAATCAAATATTTTCCAGATTTTTTTAAAATCCAAAATTTATAGCTAAAAGTTTTGCTTTAAGCTATAAATAAAACTGGCATGATACTAATGCCAGAATCATGAATTTTATTATTAGCTTAACTTTATTTTGTTTTCTTAATCATGGCCATTGTAGGTGACAACTCAAAGGCACCCTATTTTCGGCGTTTTTACCCCATAACATCTTTAAACACATTACACATTTGAATGCAAAAGATTCAAAAGCACATAAAACCTTCGGCTTAAAGAAAAAAGAAAAAAAAAGAAACTAACATAAAAAAAGTAAAAGAACATTTTATAAAAGACACAAATTAGTTTGAACATTTCTTTTGCGACCTTCAAAAAAGCTCAAATATCCAACCCGTATTCAAGATTCTTCATAGTAAACAATGCGATAGCAAACTGTATTATTATCCAATAAAGAAAGAAGGTCTTCGCTTGGAAGAAATATGAAAGATATTTTTGAAAGAGAAGGCTTACTCTCCCCACAGCTAATGTCACGATTACATTTGACAACCCCTTTGGGTCGATCGTCTGCGGCCATAACGGGCAGCGTGGAATAGATGGCGCCACTCAATGTTGGCGCCTATATGAAATTCAAATCGTTGTGTGTTGGTGACTTTGCCATGATGGACAGTCCAAAAGATTCTTGTGATGGCGAAATGTTTTCTGACAATTGTAGCTAATAAATAACTGAATTCTTTGTAGAATGTTTTTCTTCTCTAGATTTTTGTGCTTCTTTTTGCGTGTTATGTTATTTATTAGGTTTTTCCTTCTTTTAACTTTCAAGTTGTTTATGTGATACAAGAATGTTTTTAGTTTTATGAAAGAGTGCCGTTTTGTTCATTCAATTTATTCTGTGTTTATTGACTTCTGGTTTTTCCACATTTCTCTGCTTTACGTTTTTCGCCATTATTAATAAATGTAAGTTGGCCAAATACGAGCAAAAAAGAACGAAAATTGCAATCAGTGAAAGAGTAGTTTTCAACCGACTGTGAAATAAAAGGGAAACATAAAAAATTCTGAAATGTAGATTTGATAAAGAATTTTAAAATTCTGTAATGAGGTTTCAAGCCTTATGGTAACTTACATTTTCCAAGAGTATATTTAACAATGAGATTAATGTTTAATAGTTGAACTCTACAGTTAAGTTTTAAAACCATTATATATTAACATTCGTGTTTAAATTGAGAATAATATGATTTTTTAAATACTTTTAATTCAGTAGCATTACATAATTTCGAAAAAGGTTTTATCTTTCGATAGCGTTATTTCCTAACGGTAAAGGATTTTTATTTTATTTAAATGACGAATCAAGACAAAATGTGGAATAGTAATATAGCATATGTACGTTACCACAATTACGTTAATACACACCTACGCACACGCACACACACACGTGTGTGTGTAGTAACGCAGCGTAATACGCGCATTTAAAAAGGCAGCATACATGTACCTCCTTCCAATTATTACATAATGATTATTTGAACTTAAGATTTAAAGCGTGCTGACATACCTTTGTGTAGGAAATCTATACCTACAAAGAGCGTTATTGAAGCACAGAAATGGCAAATTATTATATACTTATATTTCAAGGGAAGAAGAAACTTTCTTTCGTGCAAAAGACGTGAGCTCTTAAATGAAATTGAATCCGACAAAATGCATCATTTATCTTTGAATAGATATTTATTCTCATTTAATTGCAACTTTGATAAAAACTAATTTATTGCAACGACATTTAAATAAGGTAAATGTACAATGGTTATATCGATAGTGCTTATACCTAAATTCGGAGCATTAAGTATTGAAATCGTATTAAGTATTTTTCACTCATATGTTCATGGAATTTTTTTTGTCATCTATCTGTTTTCGCAGATGCTCCAGTATGTCGTCATTCGTCTGTCGTAGTGCACGGTGTTGCCAGATACGAACCAGTTAATGTGAGCTGCGAAGTCGAGGCTGACCCACCTTTAGTAAATTTTCGCTGGGCCTTGAACAATACGGTCGAGAACATTGATATACCTACACAGACGAACGAGGGTACTTTCAGCTCTGTTATGTACACTCCGAGAACTATGCTGGGCTACGGAGCATTGTTGTGTTGGGCCCACAATGCTATAGGACATCAGAAAGATCCTTGCGTTGTACGAATTATACCAGCAGGTGAGTGTTGATGTAAATATTTATTTCCGCAAATTTTCCTTTTCTTGTAGTGTTCAATTTATTTGCACAAATAATACATTTTTACCCCGACATTTGTACTTTAGCCCACAAATTCTTAAACTTTGGCGTAGGGCTGGACGGGATATCCGGACTAACTGAGACCAAGGCAATACGGATAAAGAAAAATCTGGATAATCTGGAAAATAGGAAAAAAACATTTATTATCTTTTATCTTTGCAAAAAACAACACTTGAAAATGAAACTAGATAGTGCCATTTCTCGAAAATACTTTATCATTTATGGTTTAGCAGCAGTGGTATTGGACTGAGGTTCCAATTATTATTTATAATTATTATTTAATATTATTATTAAAATAAATTATTATTTAAAATTATTATTAAAATAAATATATATCTTCATAATATAATTCTACAAATTTATTTCCAGTTAACCAGCAATCCGAATAAAAGAGGCTCTACTGTACTACGATGCATAATGGTGGTTTATACTGTAACTAGTGGTACCCGCACGGCTTTGCCCGTAGTTGAAAAATTAAAAGGTCATTTTGTTCGCCTGTATACTTACAAAAGATGGATGAAGAATTTCTTGCCAATTTGCTATGTTCATTTGCTCGACAATGTTACAGTTCCTCGTTATAATTTTTTTGTAATTTAACTCTTCCATGTTGTGATAATTTCCTCGGTAAAGTTTTCTTAAAATTGGAATTGAAAAATAACAAAATCGAATTTTCGAAAAATCGCTTCGAGGTGTACACCCCCATGCTACAAACTAACTTTGTGCCGAATTTCATGCAAATCGACAGAACGGTCTAGGCGCTATGCGCATCACAGTGATCCAGACATCCAGACAGACTTTCAGCTTTATTATTAGTAAAACATGTAAAATTTAAAATGAATTTTGTAGTAATTCCGCAAAAAAATATAATCAATAAAAAGTAATGTTTATGTAACAAAAGGTGACATGCGTTACATTCCCTTAGTTAAGTAAAACGATATGACGTGATATAACGTTTATATGCTCAAATAAAGTGTTGCGAGCATTTTTTAAAAAAATATAATGCATTTTTCTGCACAAAATTCCTATGTCAGTTCAAATGTAACACTCGTATGTCTAATATAAAAATTATCTTTTATCCTTTTTTCTATGTTAACATTTAAAGTTATTTGTTTATTATTTTTGAAATGAAAATATTGCTCATTTTTCATTATTCTTAACTACACATACTTTGAGCGTAATCTTATTACGTCCTTCAAACTAACGGAAGCGTAAATCTACACTCCTTAAACAGTCGGCAAAAGTATACAACGCTTCATGCTTCTCAAAATATAGAAATTTCTGGATTATACTGGTTTCGCTTACTCATCACAACATTAGTTGTAATTATTCCTAACAATATTTTTCGAAAAATTATTTGGTGATTTTAAAAGTTTTTGTTACTATCATAAGTTTACGAAAATTAAATAACAAGCAAAGCATTGAGTTCAATACTTTATACCCTGCAAGATTTAATATTTCAAAATTATTAAGTTGCACAAAGTTTAAAAATGTTTGCACAATGTATGTATAATTAAAACATTATTAACAGACATTTAATTTTTAACAAAATCGAAATTCATTTCTAGGCAGCAATTAGGAAAATAAAAAGAAACAACTTCATACATGTTTTTTGCTGTTTGATTAAAAATGGATTAGACATTTAAAAAAAACTGCAAAAAGTGCAAAATAGGAAAAAATAAATAAATAAAAAATAAAATAAAATTAAATTAAAAATAAATAAATAAAAATAAATAAATAAATAAAAATTAAAATAAAAAATGCATAACCTGTCTTGATGTTACAGAGATTACTCTTTGCATGCATATGTTAGCTCATGGATGATAAAAACTCTAATGCTTTTCTCTATTATTTTTTTCAAACTATATCATTTAAAAATTCAGTTTAAAGAAAAAATATTTCTTACTTTAAAAGAATATTGAATTAAACAATACATTTACTGTTTTTATATATTTGACTAAAATAAAAGAAATTTCTTGGTATGACATGAAAATAATTAACATGCTACTTAGTTCCTTAGTAAAAATAACAAAAACAAATGAAATAATGAAATAACGACCTTAATTTAACAATTTCACTGAAACACCAGTAAAACATTACACAATGCTTCAAAATAAAGATTTTACAAATAGTTGTTTCTTTTCTTCCCAGATTCTTTTTTCTTGTTCCAATCTTTAATTAATTCAAGATAGGAAGCCCATTATACTCGAAAACTCAAGCACAAATATATCTAAATGCTGTTGTGGCTGGTTGTTAAGATAGAATTGTTTAAAATTTAATTAGAAAATCTTGATTTTAGTCTAGCAGCTGTAAAGTGAAGTGGATTAGTTTTAAACTCTATTAGCAGCTGCTTCAGACTTAGTTTTCTTCCTTTCTCCTATAGGTTTAAGAAAAAAATTAAATAGTTTGGGGACATTTTTATTTTATAAGGTTTGTTCCATTTTTTATTTCAGATTTAGTTTTTTTTTTTTTTTAAACACATCACATATAATTTAAGTCTTAGATGTAATTTATTTTAAGTGTTACAAAATGCAGTTTTTATACAAATAGTTGCTGCTCTTAAATGGTTTTACTCTGTACGTGTATTTTAGATACTTCAACAAAATTTGCATCAAAATAAAAATTTCAAATTGCGATTTTAAAGATTCAGTTACATATCCCTTACATAAAAACAAAACTGAAAAAAAAAATCAGTTCATTTTCCTGTACTTTAAAATTAATGGATAAAAAGAGCAAAGACAGCAAAACAACAAAACAGTTTTTAAGTTGTACATGGTATTTAAAAAGAAAACACTATTTTTTTTATTTATTGCAGCTGATTGTGTACATAATTCACTAATCTGAAGTTAATTGTCTATTCCTTGTAGTTAGATTAAATGCTCATTAAAAGCATAATACTCATTAATATTCAATAGCTATAGCATTAAAAACCTTTTAAAGTTAGCGCTGTTTTATCGGATTATTTATTTGAAATTAGTTTTAGGATATAAACATTTTGTGAATAACTCTTACTACTTAAACAATGACATAAGCAGTAGAAACTAGATTTTCCAGCGCTCAGAACTAAATTTGTCTTACACACTCCTGAATCAGTGTTGACTGTGCTTTTAATTTATCCCTAAATTTAAAAAAGGCGACAACATTAAAAGAAAAGCTCAAATGATTTGCGAACCGGCTGGCGAATCACAAATTTCGAAAGTGGCGAGGAAAATATTTTTAACAAAGTCCAAATTTAGAATAAC
This sequence comes from Uloborus diversus, assembly GCF_026930045.1. Lineage (NCBI taxonomy): Eukaryota > Metazoa > Arthropoda > Arachnida > Araneae > Uloboridae > Uloborus > Uloborus diversus. Next base: position 196,555,257 of record NC_072731.1, on the reverse strand, counting down.
TCTAATTGCAGAAGCTTTGCTATTTTCGTTTGCTTAGTTACATAGTGCAAAACCCATTTGTCTTTGGACTATGAATTAATTTATCACTTTCAAAATTGAACTAACATCAATAAGAGCTATAGAATAAAGTGCAAACATTTTCCGAAATTTCTTCAGTAATACAATCGTAAACTACTGTCTGTTATTAATGATTCTTATTCTAATTACACTGTAAAAACGATTTAGAAACGTTACTGGAAAATAATGGGCAGCTGATGTGCCCAATTTCTTCCAGTAACATATCTTACAAAAGTCAGGAACGTTTTCCGCCAAAATTCAGTAACCTTCCTGAAAGTATTCTGGAAACCTCCTGAAATATTCAGAAATCTTCCTATTTAAAGCCAGTCGTGTCTGTGGAACTTTGGAGTCAAGTTAGGGTGGTATAATATAACAACTTGGCACTTTCCTGCGAAATTCAGAAAATCTCCAAAAGCAGTATCGTAAGCATGGACAAAGACAGAATTGCAAGCACGTGACAATAATTTCACTCGCCTAGCAATTCTTGCAAAGAAATGTAGTCCATAGCCTGATTTGCGCCCTTTGGACGTTTTATCAGTCTGGACCGGCCGCAAACAAACGGAAGCCGATACACTTTATAAATACGCTTAGTTAATCTTTAAACTGGGAGCTAAAAATAGTTTTTACCGCAGTGAGAAGTGTGAATGCGTGCGACTATTAGCAATTCGGGAAACTTTTTGACATTGATACTTGATTTTTCCAGGAAGTAGATAAAAATCACTGAAATCCCGGAATATTACACGAAATTATTCAGTAACGTTTCGGAATTTTTTTACAGTGTAGGGAGATAAAAGTCGTAAGACAATTTTTTTTAAATATCTTCATGAGATTAAAAGATGCCTTTTATTGATAACACATCATAAATTGCAAACTATATGCAGATACTATTATTTTACAAGTCATGACGATGTGTTTACCTTTCAATAGGACCTCCGGAATCGGTCAAAAGCTGCACAGTTTCAAACCAGTCAGTATCGCTTCTCGTTGTTGAATGTGAGCCAGGATATGATGGCGGCATGCGGCAAGTGTTTCACCTGGAAGTTTACAACTCTGCAATAGATCATCTCCAAGCAAATGTTTCTTCCATGGAGCATCCTGTGTTCCAAGTCGGTGGTCTCCCACCAGCAACATCTTTTATCCTAGTTTTGTATGCTTCGAATTCCAAAGGAAGAAGTAACTCAGTTGCTCTTATGGCCAATACACTTATGCCAGCAGAAAGACGAACGGATAAGGAAACTTCCAACAGTAAGATATTTTCTTTTTCTCTAAAGAACCATCCCAAGAAATATTCATCATTGTGGAAAACTATTTTTTTTTTCAAGTTTAAAAGTTATTCTTATAAAAATCGCTTTTCGAAGAATAATAACTCATTGGGATACACACATTCATGAAATATATTATCGTAAAAATTATCCGTTATGTGATAAAACGACTCACCAGAAATCATTTTATTTTATGCCTTAATCACCATGAATAAGCAGTGAAGTTCTCTTAACTATGACTTCAGAAAAGTAATTACAAATAATAAAAACAATCATTATTCAAATTTTAACCATTAGAGGTCGCCATATAATAAGACGTGTAAAAATTGAACAATTGTGTTTGTTGTAGATTCTGCATATAGGTAGTAAAAAGTTAATTTCTAAACTTTATGAATTCCAATACTATGTATGGCAACGCTATTTTAGAATTCACAAAGATGTGAATACATCTGCAGTATTTTTAGATATAAATGTATTGTTAGTTAAAGATTAAAAACACAATCTCTTTACCATTCATCAAGTTCTATTAATTAGCTTTTAAACCTAGCTAAATAATTGACTATTTGTACAAATGCATTTTTTCGAGGTTCTTACTGTGTAAATATTGCCTTTTAGATTCACACTGTAGTAATTAGTTCCAAAAACCGGTAATCAAGTGTTTTATTGATTGCAATGTTTTTGCATTGTACTAAAACTTGACGATAGACACATTTTCTTCAAAAAATGCATTTTTTCTCTTTGTTTCAGTTCCAAGAGAAGAACCAGCAAACATCAGTCCTATCTTAGCAATCTTGATCGGTGTAGTAGCTGTACTAGTGATTGTCGCAATCGCAATTATAATTGTTATGAAAAAGCAAGGTCGAGATCCAGAAAAAGGTTTGTAAATCCTTAATAACCACATTATAATTGATTTCAATACTAACTTAGTCGAATTTACATATCACAAAAAAAAGTGGGAAATAAACTTATTTATTGACTGACGCGATTAATCCCTACTACGCTATGTTATTGACAATCGACGAAAAATATCCAACATATTTTAAGATTCTTCTTATCATGTTATGTTATCATATAAAATTATGATAGTTTAAAAAAAATCATAATTGAGAAATCAACAATTCTACTGCACAGTTAAACGCTGTTTGTCTTGAAAATCAGCTTATTTAACTTAGTTACTTGATCCGCGCTTGTAATCATGAAACTATTAGATAGTAATTGCAGTTGTGTTTTATAATTTCGTTCTGCGTACGCATGGCATGTTTAAAACTGCAACAGGGAGCAAAGGGGGGGGGGGGAGGATTTAAGTGCAAATAAACTCTCAAGTTTTCTTCTCCTTTTTGGAGAGATGCATTCATTACATTTCTCAAAAAGATCATTTTTGTTTCGAAAATATTATTGAAGTTGAACTTTATATATTTCGTCAGTTTAAATTGTTCAATAAGAAAATTTTCCATAAATGTATAACTGCTCACTGACAAATTTTAAAGTCCCGTAGCCAGTTCTGATCACTGTATGGGAACAAAAATGTATAAAACTACATAGTGAAAAGATATTTTCATTATCTCAAGATTATTCCAAACATGTATCACTTTTATGCGTAATACAGAGTTTGCTAACGCATTTAAAAAGATTTGAAACTTAAGTTTTTAACTAAATGTGATTTTTTGTGCCTTTTTATTTGTTGTAAGTATTAAATAACACGAAATTGCAGAAAAACTAATTTAGTAACATAAGAATGTAAAAAGTAATAAATTATAATAACAAAAAGTAAAAAAAAAATATTGAAAATTAACAATAAGTAACAATGAATTTACAATCCTTTGATCAAATAATAATTATAAATATTTAAACACTTTTTTAACACTTATAATATGCAACATTAATGTAAATATTGCGGAATGGATATGGGAACTGTTCACATGTGCTCAAGATGTTATGTTCACAAACGTCCAACTGTCCATCTGTCGGTCTTGGAACAAAGTAGGAAAAGAGAGAAAGAGAGAGAATTTTTAATTCAATAAAAAAATGCATAAATTATTTAAAAAAAATAGTAAGTATCATACACTCAGGAACATTGAAAATAGCGTCCCAAGAAAGAAGAAAGGTACAATTGCGAAATTTTGCATATAAGATGAGTGACATCTAATATGCAAATGATCCAAGTTTGGTGTCAATGCGCATGACCGTTTACCCTATAGGACCAGTGAAATCGGAAAAAAAGATGCTAGATAAACCAGTGCATAATATAAGATTTATAAACGTTAAGATTACATCCGGATAGTCGAAGAACCTTAATGAGTGAAGGATGCCAGGTAGACGAGTTAGAAAGCGTTTCTCACAGTAAAGCGAGCTTAAGAGCGGTTCCACAATCGGCCAGAAAATTGCAGGCTGGTCGACAAACCTTGTTGCTGCCCAGGTGAATCGTACGGAGTGTTCCGTTAGAAACTGTTGGAGGAAGTGGACACGAGATGGTACCCACGTGCAAAAAAAGGGTCTGGAGTGACCAGGAAGACCACGAGGAAAAATAATGGAAGGATCGTGCGGCAAGCGTTTGTGGATCCCACATTGACTCGTTTTACCATATACAAGCAGATGCAGGGGTAGTAGTTTTTCCCCGAACCATTTCTAAACGTCTTGCGGAAATAAATCAGCAGTCCAAGCGCATTTTTAATGTACTCCCTTTAACACCAAAACATGGCAACTCTGTCTGCAATGGTGCGAAGCCAGAGCGTTGGTCAAAGGGTATCCACGCACGGATGAGGAGGCGCCCTGAAGAAAGGTACCACACCACCCATTCTCTCGTACGACACACTGGCCGCACAGCGGGCATAGTGGTCTGGGAGGCTATTGCCTATGATAGCTGGCCCACTCTAGTTGTGGTACGTGGAACCTTAATGGGTCAGCGTTATGTTAATGACATTCTGCAACCACATCTTGGACCGTTTCTAAATGCCCTCCCAGGAGTAATTTTCCAGCCAGATAATGATCGCCCGCATACAGCTAGATTTGCTCAAGACTTCTTACGTCCGTTTGAAATTCTTCCATGCCCATCCCGCTTTCCAGACTTGTGCCTTATAGAGCATTTATGGGATCAGCTGAATTGCCAATGTCGCCGTGATACACTGTGCAAGATTTAGAAGTGGCTGTTAAAAATTTGGGAAAACATCGGTCTCAGAACAACATCAGACGTTTAATTGGCTCAATGTCGGACCGTATTGCGGCATGTATTGCAGCAAAAGGGGGTCCAACGCGCTATTGATGTAGCACTGTATTTATCTCATTTCTTAGCTTGTAGTTGTTTAATTGTCTAGATTTTGGGATCTCATCTGTATTATTCTGTACATTAAATTTCCCTTCAATCCAATGCTTTTTTCTTGGGGCGCTATTTTCAATCTTTCTGAGTGTATATACACATAGTGTTAATTATAGTAAGTCATGTGAGAGAGTTTTTGATAGTTTTGTTTAGAAAATAGTGAATACTTATGCTAAAAAAAAAAAAAAAAATCACACATTTTCATTTTGCTTTCATGAAAATAGAAATTAAAAAATAATAATAAATTCGTAACTTTTATGATGTTTTAAATAACGTTATGTGTGGCTCTATAACTTTTCATTACAAATGACAACTTAGTTCATATTGAAATTCAAATTACTATTTTTTTTTTCAGGTCCACCTCTGCAAGATCATGTGATTAAGTAAGCATATTATTTTTTTCTCATATTAAGCTGAAATTAAAATTATATATAGAACAAATTTCGAAACTTTCAAAAATATTCTCGTTATTTTGAAATATTTTTTCTAGGTGTGAAATTCCATTGAAAAAAGATACGGATGACATTCCTGACTCAACAGTCGAAAGCCCTGACGTAATTCCGAATACAAATGACTCTCAAGGTGAATTATTTTACTTATGTTAATCATACAGTAGTTTTGAACACTGTCTCAAATAGTTTATCTACATGCATCTACTTATTAACATTTGTATTGCAAAATATTGCATTAAAAATACCGAATTTATATTAAATGTTGTGGATTTTCAGTCATCTCTAACAAACATTCAAAAAAAGAAAGGAAGAAAAAAAAAGTTTATATTAAGAAATTCGAGACTAAAATCCTAGTAGTGGTTGCGTGCCTAAGATAATATAGCTCCGTGGTATTTCTTGATTCATTTATAATGAGAGATACGTATGAACTAACTCCTCAACATTCCCCATCACGATTACTTTACCTCATATTTTAAAGGATTTATCATTTGTGGAGTAGCAAAACAATAATAAATATATTAGTGCAAATACAAATTCCACTAATAAATAATATCTGAAAAGAAAAGCAAATTTTTTGTTGATATAAACAGTTAAAATGCATTGTGATAAAAAAAGTGAAGGAAAAAAATGCTAATACGTCCAAGTTTGTAAATATGACAAAATGTCAGGTGTCAGAACAGAAAAAAACGGCTACTATAAATACAATCAAATGCATTATCCATCACAGGAGAATCAGTAAAACTAATCAGAAAATGTAATGAAAAAAATAGAGTCTGCCCTAATTCTTTGAATTCTTAATGCCCTAATTATTGCCCTAATTCTTGGACGCTTGATTGATACTTAATTATATTGTTCAGTTATTGGCAGATACATTTTTTGTGTGAGAATGCTACGATATGCATAATAAACATTTTAGAAAAACGGGTATGGTTTTTAACAATTTTAAAATTTTAATGTATTTTAACATATTTTAAAATTTATCAACAGCCCCGAAACCTTTTTAGGAGGTAGTAATAGACATTTTGTTAAATAAAATTAAACTATAAAAAACCGATGCACACATTTAATTTAGGTATATTCCTGCATGAAAAACATTGCACAAAATTCTGATCAATATTTCTTTACCTAATGTATAACACTTGATTTTGTTTTTCTCAGTTTACATTGCAGACACAGGAGAAATTTCCAGTAAAGACGAAACGACTTATGAGTTTTTCAAGACAAAAGATTATCCGTATGATTATATAACTGCAGTAAGATCACAGAAAGCAGCATCGGTAAGTACAACTAAATATCCGCTGTCTACATTACTTTAAATGATCTTAAAGTAGAGAATTTAACTGATTATTCGTGAATGGTACATATACAACTGATTTATAGAAAGTAGAAATACTATAAATTGATTGTAGAATTTAAACAAAACGAATAACTGAAGAATATTCTTGCTGCATAAAAATATCGTTAAAGAAAACCATTTTGAATAATATTAGCATTAAACGAACGATGTGCATTTGAGTAATCGTTCAGAGATGGATACTTTATGCATAATCACTGTTGTAACAAACAATGTAAGTTTCATTCAACTGGAATATTTCAAACTTATTTTAAAGTGCATGATTTTTTTTTTTACTGAATAGAAACGGTAAACACTTGGTTGTTTTTAAGATTTTTTTGGATTTTTATGGTGAAAAGATTAGTAATTATGCAGTAAGTTTGCATGATTTAAAGTTAAGTTAACTTTAGAGTAATGCACGGTTAATCCGATCTTGAAATAATGACTAAATGATTTTTTCCTCACAAAACTTAGATAGTTTTTTTGTGTGTTTTTAAGTGTTTTAGGATAAATATTAGCGGCAGTTTTAGATTATAACAATCAATGAAAATTATGAAATTCGGCCTAATACTTTTGTGCATCGTTTGGTAGCGTAACCTAAATAGTCTTCTCAAATTGCCTAGCCTATAAACAGATTTTTTACCCATTTGACTTACAGGTATTAGTTATTAGCAATTCAGAAATTAACCGCATCTTTTGTAAATACTTTGGTTTCGTTTAGAAGATTAATTAACTGCTGGCCTTAGAAAAGCACTTTAAAGAACTGTTTTCAGAGTAATAAAATCAATTTTCACAAACTATTTTCTTGGAATTGTTGTCACAATGGTGCAATTTTTTTTAAAAACAACGTGATAAGGAGTATCACGGGAAGAATAAAAAGAATACTGATCATCAAATAAGCATTTTAACAAGGAAAGCTTAGCTGGATTTAAAAACTATACTCCTGGTCGTTTCATCAAACAAATATTTTTGTATATTCCTTATCTCTTTAGCTAATTAAGGACATGATTTTATATATGATTATTGGTAGCAATATTCAGGCTTTTTAACAATTTATATTATTTTCTTAGAGACAAGAAGAAATTACGTATGCTGAACTGGCGCATAAAGAAGCCAGTTGTCCTGTTGTGAATCGTCTTCAGCCTGCGACAGAGTATGCCGAGCTTGACTTTCAGAGGAGGCTTGGTCCATCCTATCCATGGCCACCACCTAGAGACGAAGCCATGAGGGCTTCTTTAGAGGCTGGAGAGTTTCCCCTAATTGGAGCTACTTCGCATAAGAGCAAGGTAACTTCAAGTTTTGTTTTACGAACTTACCACATTATTTTTAATTTCGCCTCAAAAATCTTTTACGTACCAGTAAAATATTTGAAAAGTAACCGTAGCTAGTCTTAGAATGATGCTTTTGCAATGAAATGCGTAGGGATTGTTTAGTGGCCGTGGCAAACTCTGTTAACTAACGCTGACGATTGTTAAAGGAATCTTTCCTTTCAATAACAAATGGAAAATTCATGATCTGAGGAAATATCCATCAGATTTGAATTTTTTACACAAAATTAATGTCTTTATTCATTGTAAATATATATCGCACTATCGAGATTTTTTTTTTTTAAATTAAAGATGCTTTTTGCGAACATGGTATGCTAGTATAGTTTTACAGAAGTAATATTGTAGACATATTTATAAAATTACAAATTACAGGCACCATAGCCAGTGCTAAGGCAAAATTACAAGCGCACATAATTCATTTATAGCATCAGGGACTGCAGTTTCATCCCTTGATTTGAGCATCTGTAAAACTTAGGATGCTGTAACTGAGCTGTTTAGAAACTGTTCCCTTCTTACTTAATGATTACAGTTATATCAAGTCAAAAATTAGTGACATATTTTAATTGAAACTAATGAAATCAAAATATAACACATTGGAAAATATGGGACAGGATCGATTTACTGTTAAAAAAGTCACAGAAAACTAAATATGAAATAAACTTTGCTGAAAAAAAAACACATTTAAAGCTTGTAAAACAAGTAGTAATGTTCAGCCGTGAATAATGAAAGATAAAACGAATTAAGAGAGTATGGAAAAAACAAAATACTCATTTCTGCCCAAAGGCCGAAGCAGAAAGGGCTATTCTGCGCGAAAAACTAGTCCACCTCAAGATTCGTCCTCAAAAAGAAAAAAAAATATTTTGGAAATGCTGATAAAGATATGCAATTGTAAATAGACTTGAATATAAAAATAATAAATATTTCTAAAGTGTATTAAAAATGCAGGAAATAAAATACTATAACTTACTTTAGATGCTGAAATATAAATTAAATTCCAAGATGATAAAGGTATACAATAAATCAACTAAGGGGCGCTCTAGAGTTGTCAATATCGGTCATTTCAGCAGTTCCTTTGTGGTCATTTATTCGTCACAAAGTGCCTCACCAGTTGGCTCAATCCAACAGCAGAAATGAAGGGATGTTTCGTACCTTCCGCTGTTCTATTCCACCCCGTCTTCCCCTACATTCCACAAATAACTTTCTTCACTTAAAATGTAGTACAAATATAGAAAAATCAAGAACATTATTATTTGAGTATTCTTTATTTATTGCTAAATGTATTTTATTTTTTTTCAAGGAAAGTTTGCACATTCCCGAAACTACAACGGAAACGACGCCTTTGTGAGAAACTTCACAGCTTTTATACGAAGTAATCCAGACTGAAATACCACTGTCACGTGATTACGGTGTTGAACACTTGTTTGTGGCCGATTCCTGTTGAAAGACTACATTTTTATTGACGAAATCAGAACGAAATGCTCACCTGACTTTTCGAAACTCCCCGTCCCATGCAGCAAGACGTGTGATTTCAGCAGATGCTGTTTTCTTGAAAAGCACAAATTATGCTACAAAATACAAGTGCAAATTTGCATTTGACAAAACGCCAAACATTTCGACGATTTGATTCAGAACAAGCCGTCTTTGAAACATTGCCAAAATAAAGAGTATTTTGTAAAGAGCTTTTATTGTAAACGGAACCGGTGAAGAAATAATCAATGTTGTAATGCTAAGATAAGAAATATGACTGTTAAATTTGAAGAGAGAAAGAAATATAATATTTATGTTTCTCTATTACGTTGGTTTTATAGATTTTCTACAGTTTTATAATGAAACATGAAAAAAATTGTCTCATTAAGAAAAAAATTGGAAGATTATAAAAATCAAATTAATAATTTATTGGTGATTTCGAAAAAATATATGATAAAACTTTAAGCATCAATACACTACGAATTTATGAGTTTGTTCAATCATTTATGTGAAAACTTTCACAAACAGCTACAGCTAAAACAATACTACCTTATTAAATATTAAATGCCACTATCTTTTTGGAAGCCATCTTGATAAATTAAAGTAAGTAATGATTATGAAACAAGAAATATATTATCTTGGATTTAAGTTGACGTATGTGCTGTGTTTTCAACTTAATGCCAAACATACAGCCCTATTTCAGGGAATAAATTTACAGAAAAATTCATATCAGAATGCATTAATAAAGCTTTTAACCCTAATTAACTTCCTTAATTATTCATTACGTGGTCTTATTTTGGTTTGTGAATAAAGTACAGAGTTAGAAATGTCAAAGGTAAAAATACATGAAATAGGAGCTCAAGGTTGTGATTTTCTTTGCTGCAAAGTGGGTCTTTTTTCTAACAAACAAAATACAAGATTTTTGTCTTCAGGAAAATATGAATAGAACAGGAATTCAGTTCCTCTCGTCATGGAAGAAGAATGTAGAAAGTATTCCTGTGTGTGTGTAATATCGATGTGAGGATTTCCATGGCTAAGAAATAAACTTATTTTTCTTCCACGGAAGAAAATTCTTTAGCTCTAATTGTACATCTCAAGATGGAATAGGACAGGAACAAAAGACTTGATTTTTAATAAAAGGTGAGTTTGGAGTAAAATATCTCTCTTTCCTTTATTTAATGCTTGCTTCTGTTTCAGATTAAAATCAAATAATGCACATGCTATAAAAACATACATTTCATTAACTTATAAGACACATATATTGCAAAATTGAACTTTAAACAGTAAAACGCATTGGAAATGCGCAGAGTGCTTCACGTATTTGGTAAAGTGATAATTTTCAACTTTTACTTGAAGGCTCAAATTTGCTATCAGAAATAAAAATAGTTATTTCAAATCAAGTTATATTATAAAAGACATTATTTTTTCTTTATGTATTCCTTTTCTGTTTTTCAAAATAAAATTCCCATTAGTTCATTTCAAAAAACGCTAATGACTTTGACAATTTCCTTTTGAATTACATTTCCATGCTGTTTTCAGGTACTCTTTATTATTTAAATGTAAATTTCCACCTAAAATACACTAAGAGTCTTGTTTTCAATCATATTTATAATTTAAAGAAAGTAACTGCATTATTTTGTTCAATGTTCTGTAGGCAACGTCATTAAAATAAAAAAAAGGTTTAAATGTTTTTATTTGTTTTGAAACATGTTTTTATATATTTCGTCTATACTTTATGCTTTTCTACCACTTTAGGCTGTAATGCGTCAACAAATTCAGAGCATTATGTTTAAACCACGTAAGTCATTAAAAAAAAAAGCGTTGGACTTCGGTTAGTGTAACTTAATCAGTATTAATTTACTGGATAGACCTAATGCTAAACCGTCTACATTACATTCTCGTCCAAAATACTAATTGGCAAAATGCAAACATTTTTACAAGGAAAAAAAAACAATGTTAAAGTAAATACATACAGTAAAATTTTTGTAATTAGGACGTGTTGTAGGTAAAATTTAACAGATGGTTCCAACAAAGAAAATTTCTTTACATTTTACTCATTACAGTTGAGCCCGCTTATTGTAATATCGGTTAAAAGAATATCCCGCTTAATGTAGTAAACTTTCAAAGCACCAAACCGTTGCTGCTTGTCATTTTTGTACCGGATAATGTAATATCCCGCTTATTAGAATATTTTTTGTGAAAAATTGGTTATTCCATTAAGCGGGCTCGACTGTACTTATTTTTGTCCTTTGTATTTTTTTATATTTAGTATTTGCCATTAAAAAATGATATTTTTTGAAGCGATATTTCGGAAGATTATGTGATCTGAGATCTTTAACATTAAGTCCATATAGCAGAAAAAGACCAAGGATCATCCTTAAAGGAAGTTGACGCATTGAGTACTCAAACTGTCTTTCTATTCATATACGATACACAACTTATTTGCTGAAGTATATCGTTATTTTGAAGGCCACAAATTTTATCTCAACTCTATGAAGGTTTTCAGCCTTTAACATTCATTGAATAATTTCTATAACGGCTTTAACATGAAAAGATAATAACACGAGATCATATTATTACAAGCTTATTTTCGAACGTTTCTGACACAATTGTACTTAAATACAAAAGAACGTAGAAGTACTCACTTTTAAATACTTCCTTTTTAGCAGTGTGTAAAACAGTCTTTTCTTGATTTCTTTTTTCTTACAATGGAGAAACTTTCCAAGCTTTTTCTCAAACTGGCCTTTTAGTAAAAAAGAAATAACAGCGTTAATTTGCACAAATTGCAGCACATGTTGTGCATATTATGCAGTAAACTGCAATTTGTTCAATTTAACGTTGTAATTTCGTTTTCCACTTCTCAAGCACAACGGTATCAATTAAACTTCATTGGCTGCAATTATGTTTTGAAAATATTTAAAATAAGTATGAAATTAGATTTAATTATGTTTCCTAAAAAATAGAGTTTAATTTCTGAATAATGTTTGTTTTTCAAATTTCAGCTGAACAGATTGTGAAGAAGTCGGAAAAAAATCATCTTCACTATTATTGTCAACACTAATGTGAAGATACATCGACTAAACCTGAAACACTATCACATGCATGGAACCCTCATCTCATTGATAAAAAAAAATTTTAATTAATCGACTTAACAAACGTCAGATGTTTTATTTCTTAATCACGTTTTTCATATTTTCGTCGTTATTACTGTCCCAATATTTAATTTGTAAAATTAAAAACTGCTTTCTAGGAAAAAAATATCTTTGTAATTTCTTTGCATTTTGGATGATAATTTCCTGAACAAAAAATTCTAATCAAATTGGAAAATTTTAACTTAAAATATGTGTTATAGTCAGATAAATTTACTGTTTGCGATGATCAAATATTTAAAATTATGAATATTTTGTTAAGGTGATTACAACCATTTGAGTCTTTTGATATTATGAATTAGTAGCTGCTAACTAAGAGGCAAAGAATAAAAAGGAAAATGGATGAAAACACACAAGCGCGCATCATGTTATAGTTACATATTAATTATACTGCTTCTTCACTACATTAAGTAAATTCAAAGTTCTTTCAGAAATAAACAATCCTACGTCCTTGTATGCCAACATCGGGTTCAAGTCCAATGTCTTTTTTTTCTCTCTCTCTCTCTCAATAGGCAACTAATTATAAGCATACTTTATAAGGATTACTTTAAATAGCAGTTTTTTTCCTCGTTTTCATAAGAGCATGAACTGAAAACTAAGTAAATTGTAGAACTAAACTAAAAAGAAAATATACTACTACTGACTTTCAACACATTATCCTAACACGTACAGTTTTATTTAAACACGTAAAGCAAATAAATATTTATAAATTAGCAAAAAAAATGAATAAATAAATAAATAATTTTTCTGCAATACTCCTGAACGGCTTTTCTGTGTTCTTTTTTTCACTTCTATTAGTAGTTTCCAATAAGAAAATACAAAAGATCAAACAAATAATATTAATAAGTATACTTAAATATTTATATTTATAATAAAATCAATAAAAATAATTATGATAGATAATAAAAATAATAATAAACAAATACTACTACTACTATTAGTACTACTAGTATAAATAATAATATATTAAGGATTAAAATGAAATACATCAAAATAAATCGAAGGAAGCTTTTTTAAATATTTCTGTTAGAAAATAAAGCGCCCCTTCTTACTGATTCATTAAAACTTTACCGTGTTTAATGTTAACCTTACCATTGTTAAAAAATTATGTTTAAAAGGAGGGTTTATGTGTACTGAAACAATATTAAATACATTCATTTAATAACTAACTACCGATGTACATTTTAACATTTTAAATGTAATCAGGAAGCCGCGTAATACAGTAGAACCTCAGAATACCACAGAGATTGGGAGACAGATTTTGTTCCCGCTTTATTAACTAGCAGCAGTATATTGAAACTTAACCTTTATCATGTTTAAATTATCTGCAATAATATAACACAGTTTAGCATTAAAAGACTTTCAATTAAATATGCAGTGAAAAGTTACAGAAACATGCATTATTGGAAGAGGAATATTTTGATAAATTACTTTTAAAAAATGTACGGACACTAACTCATAATAATTATGGCCTAAATATTCTAAAAATTCATACTTATGTGGCAGATAGTATATTTTTTTAGGGTAAAAATATCTTTAAAATAATCTGAGACGTTATAGCAACCGTGTAAAAACAATTCAACGTTACAGCGAGGTTATGACGTGATTTTACTGTGTATCTTTTGTTCAATTGTTAGTGAATTTATGAAATTAATAATAAATGTTGATATTTATACATAAATCTACTAACTTATTTTCCTTTGTATTCTGAGAATGTAACGGTATCCTTCAAAATTACGAATAACGTATGGTTCTGAAAATATTAAATTCCCTTAAATATTCATAGTCAAATCTGCCCCACTCAGCAATCCTTTTTGGAAATATTGGGATACTAACTATAAAATATTTCTGAATGTGTATAATTGTTATGTGTGCTATAGTTGTTATTTCTGTGATAATAATTGATTTATTTGTTTGCTATGTCATGTAAAACAATCGTTTTGTCAGTTTAACGCAACTAGATGGGTTTCTTCTTCACTATGTGTGGTGAAAGTATCACCTTTCTTTTGCGGTGTGAATTTACCGAGTGCCTTCATCAAGTTTTACGCAAAGAGGACATTAAAATCACTGATGTAAATTACGGACAATAATGGAATTATAATACGTCCATATGATAATGAATGACTGGTGTATAAACTGTAGAGACATTTTTCATCTGTACGGTTTTGTATATACATATATAAAATTTTAAATATTGAATTGTGTGGTGTCTTCTTTCTCACTTTTACTTAAATCAAGAAATTCGAACAAGTGGCAATAAATTCTTATGATATTCGTATCTAAATCACACTAAGTAAGTCGTAAATCATTATTAATATAAACATACAATATTCTCTTTTTTTCTTTTGGAACTTTTCTTTCTGTACTAAAAAATTGAGCTGCATGGATTGACAATTCGATGAACGTTTTCCACTTTTTTTGGTTTATATATGTTAAAGTTTTTTGAATTATGAAATATGCCCATTGAAATGAACGTTAAAACCACTTGCAGTTTACTGCATTAAGTTATCATTTTTATTCCATTTTTTTTTAAATCTAAAAGTGTTTTATCAATAGATTTCAAAGTTTTCGAGTTTTGAGAGAAAAAATGTTTTTTGAAGTAAAAGCTTATTAAATAAAATAGATGTTTCGTTATTTATGTTCAGTTCTGAAAAAAACACATGCAATCACACGTACATTTCTTAATAAACAATCATCCTGCTCATTCAGAAAAATGTCAATCTGCAAAGATAAAACACTACGTTTGCGTAATTAGAATAACATTTTCATAGAAGCCATTTTCACATAAACAATATTCTAAATACGAAACTGGAATGGCCTACTTTAGCAACAAAAAGGAATTTAGTGCTCAAATTAGCCAGTAACACATTATGCCAACATATTCTGGTCCCACAAACAGGGTATAGTCACAAAACAATTACCATGTCTTACAGTCCATATTACATGTAGAAGTTAGAACTACTGACAATAAATATTCACGTTCGTATTCATCTGAACATGGGTGTCCAAAAACGGCCAACGTGTCATTAGCTGCATGGGAAGCTAATTCAAGTGATTCGTTGTTCTGTTCAACGTCAAAAATAGAAAAATATGCTACTGTCCAACCACGGATTGCATGGAATTTTCAAACATCCAGGTGAGACGAATCTATGTGAATAAGGGGGAAAAGTAAAAATTTAATGCGCGTATTCCGCTCATTTGAACGAGACTCTGCTTCTGCAAAAGCTGACATTGGTAAAAAATAATACATTTGTCCATTTCCGGCTGTAAAACGTATGTTTGTCTTTCCATACAATCCGTGGTCAGACAGTAAAGTAGCTACAATTTGTCCTGAAAAGAACTGACTGTTTTGAAAATTGTACTTAAAAAAAACGGTTAATGTTAAAAATATAATTCTCGCAGAAAATTCATGTGGTGGGCGGTTATTTTTTTCCTCTTAAGTAAAAAATTTTAGTTCAAGAATTTTAAGATAGATGGCGGTGCAGATAGTAAACCCGTGAACCAAAGAAAGATTTAATATAACATCATAATTTTTCGAAAATAGTTTTTAATAAACAAAATTACATAACATTTTTTTTCAAAATGTCGACCATCGGCTACAAACAAAAAAAAAAAGTTAGTCACCACTGCACCAGACGATTCGAGCATCTGCTCGGTAGCCAAACCGCAATCCAAAGACTTCTGTATCAATAAGAAAACGTCAATAGACGGTTTGATTGCTTGATGGTAGTTTGAAACGGTTGTTGAATTTGACAATAAGGTGCTTTAAGGGAAAATATTGTATACTATCGATTACAATCAACGTTCTAAGAAACCCCATTAGAAATGCTCTCGTATTTTTATGATTTCTTACAAGGTTCTGCAATAAACGCGAGCGTCCAAAATGTTAGATAAATTATTTTAAAAAATCTATCAAACACCTATATAAAAATTTACATATTTGTTTTCAAATATCCTCTTCATATGTCATCTGCATCACAAACGCATTATGTAAACAAGTTCTTACGGAAGAACTACATATTATAGCTTAACAGTTTCACGCCGATCCTAATATATAATCATTGGAAAATTTCAAAATTTAAGCATTTAAAAATTAAAAAAATAATTATTTTTAGCCGAACAACTAAGAGAAAAACTATTTAAAAGTAATATTATATGCTAAAATAAATCATTTCTTACAAAAAATCTTCAAAAGAAGAAAATAAAATAACCGTTACTCGATAAAATAATTATTTCCTTGCCTCGAGCTATATGTCGTGAAGATTATTTATTTTTTTATTATTTTTATTTCTAAATTTTACGAGTGATGCAAAAATTTGAAAATTTAAAATGCTTTCACTAAATCATGAGAACACTTCAAATTTTGCAAGAAAAGAAATAAGAATAAAATGAAATGTTTTTACTTGTTTATTTTTCGCTTTTTTTAAAAAATCAAATTACGATTTTGAAGTCATACTTAGCAATCGTGTAGGGAGAAAACAATTATTTAGCTTACAAATGTGCAGCCATTGACTCATTGCTCTTAGCAAGATTCTTTTTTTTCTATTGTAATTTTTAATGTATGTACTCAAATAGTTTAATTTTGGCTTTTTACATTAGAACACTAATATTCGTTTACCTGAAAGTTAATTAGCATAAAAAAATACTAACAAGCAAAGAATTAGGTCGATATTCGACCTTTTCTTGCCTCTTTGCTTTTCAATCCTACTGGTTTTATATTTCCAACAAAATATTTCAGCTGTTAGGAAATCGAAATCGCATGGAGAAAACCGTCGAAAAATTGCTTAACATTGATATATTCGTAAAACAAATTATTTCTGCTATAGCGGATTCTGCTAAGCTAGCTCTTCAAAACAAAAAATTCAGCATTTTATTGACAATAAATAAATAAATAAAATGAAACATTAATAAATCAAAATTAAAATAAAATAATATAAATAAGAAAATTTAGGAAATAAATTAAAAAAAAAAAGACGTATTTTCTATCGTTTCTTAATTTAAAGCGTGTGAACCTTTTTTCTACTTAATTGGGAAGTAAAATTGAAAATTCCTCTTAAGAATGAAATTTGATAACACAAAACGAAAAAAAAAAAGTCAATGGTCGGTGCACACTACTGCGCATCCCCATAGTCCGAGCATTTTGGACCATGTTTTATGACTAATGATGAAAAAAGAAATGTGAACCAAAATGGCCAGAAGTAAAAACGTTTAATATAATCTGAATCTGTAACCGAAATTGTATCAAAAAAGATTAGTAGGAAAAGGTAGACGAAAACCCTAAACATATTTGTCCTTTAATATTCATTCCACCTTCTTAAAACTTAACATTTTCATTCGACTATCATATAAGAGTAAAAACTCTTTTACTATTGTTATTTTCGTTCAAAAAAAAAAAAAAAAAAATCTGAAAAGGAAAAAAAATAACACATTTTTTCATATTTCCAGCGTCAATTTTTTTTTTTCCGATTTTCAAGATTTTTATGTCTGACTCTTTGTTACATATCAGAAAATACGACTGTAACTATAAGTATCTAAAAACAAAATTCAGATCATTTAACACTTGGAACACCTGATTTAAAGAAAATCAAGAATAAAGAAATTACCATTAGTTGAAAATAGTATAACCGTCGCTGAATTTATGCTAGATTTCATAATAATTTATTCAATGACATTTTCACACAACAATGTTGCACTCTGATATTATTTTAATCACTATTATATTTTCAGTGAAAAAATCTATATTATTTCACTTGAAATTGAGCAGATGCGAATAACTTGTCTGTTAGAATTTTTTGCAACGCAGGTTTTTTTTTTCTAAATATTTATGTATTTATATTTTAATAAATAACTGAAAATATGCTTTAAAACTATGTGTGTGAACGATGAAACGTTTACTAACAGAACGAACATTAATTACAACCGAAATCAGCCAAAAGTTACGCTTTATAATTGGGATATAAAAGCCCCAAAGGCGCTTTGTAGCAGTAATTTAGGCCTAAGGTACTACGGTATAGCATACAATACTGTTGTTTTTGTTGTTTGCCAGTTAGGATGCCAATTTTGGGGTGCGCTTCTTCACTTTTCCAACTGTGCCGTAATTTAGTGCGAAGTCCGACTTCTACAGTACACGCATGCCATGAGACACCCGTTTATAGACTAGGCAAACATTACGGCATAACAACACATTCACACAAAGAAAGGACAAGGACAGGACAGAGAAAGTATGTCCATGCCCGAGCCAAGATTCAAACCCGGACCTTCCGGTTGCAGTGAGACTCTCTGACCACTAGACAAGGCAGGTGGCATAATATGCAATGATATATGCAATAGAAATCTTATGTCACCATTCGCACAGTATTGGATATTTATCGCTAGTTTCCATAGCGGAATTACATGATGCGGCATAGATATATATTAAAAAGATTGCTACTATGTAAGGAAAGAAGATTTAAATATTATAAAATACAGTCGACTATTGTATCATATTGAGCAGTGACAATGGTTATGAAATTGTAGATTTTAAGCATTGTTTTACAACATCCAATCGGAGGAAAGGCTTACCTAAAGGCACAGTTTGAAAACTCTTTAACGAGCTGAAAACGCTGCTATCTAAAATGCTTTTGTAATATTTTATAGCTTAATTCTGTTTTTAACAAACAAAATTCCGAACACGAACAATGTAGCAAAAAATACATTTAAAACGCGTCTTAAATGCCCCTTTTTCTTTAAAATTATGCTCTTACAAAAAAAAAAAAAAAAACATGACAATGCGTTTCGTTCTGATCAAGCGAAATAAATAAAATCAGGTCGTTTCTACATGGGCACGGCACAAACAGAATGCATATTCACTGTTTTGGGACATTGTTTGGAATAAAAATGAAAATGCTTAGTATTCAGAACTTCAACTTCTTCCCGTGTTATACAGACTGAAAATTCAGCTAAGGGAGCAAGAAAAGAACCATTTTCGAATCAAGTATTTCTTTCTGAAACCAAAATCTATTCTAATGGCTCCTTTCGAAGAATAGAAAATTTAATATTAAGAAAAAACAACGTTGTTTTTGTTTGCATCCACATTTAAATTTCCCTGAAAGCATTTCCATGAGCAATGCTTTTTCTACATGCTTATATACTTTGGGAAATGAAATGAATCGATTTTTTTTACTCTGCTTTCGAAGAGTTTTTCTTCCTTGGAACGTGACTTTCAAGTTTGTCTTTTTCCTTTTTCGACCATAGTGAAATTTATATACTTTACAAATGAAGCGACGAAGTCAAGAATTCAATGTGATTTGTTAGATTTTTTAAAACAATATTTTTTTTTTAATACAAAACCATGCTGACACTGTATTTGACTCTTTTCTTATATGTCCTTTTTCATGCCGAATTCATATAAATGAAATTTTTTTTTAAATTATTCATTCCTTAATTTATCAAAAACTATTCTGTCGTGCTAAGCACAAAAGTCTTATCTGCAGCATAGTTCAAAATGAGAAATTTCCTTTAAAGTTTTGCGCCTCCATGTATTTGATTCAGATGTATTTTTTTCAGATTTTTTAAAAAATATTTCCCATTGGCAAATGACCATAAAACATTGTATTTAGGTGAAACATGTGACAAAGAACTACCTGGTGACCGTAATTTAATTTCGGTAAATAGTGTAGATACAACTTTTGTGCTTAGCACGGCAGTATTTTCAATTTCTCAGAGCAAAAGTGTACCCATGAATAAATATTCTTTTCTTTGCGCTCCGAAATTTTTCAGAGTTTTTTTTTTTTTTTTAAATAGTTCTTTGCTTCATTTAATCTTTAAAAAATGCCTTCTACTTTTTACATGTGCCCCTTTAGAGAGGCGCATGTGAACAAGCCTGAGTCACATATGAACACGACTGAAAAATACAGGAGAAACATCATATATTAACGAAAAATTCTTTAATGTGGAACACATGCGTACGTATCTTTTCAATGTATCCCATGAAAATAGTAATTTAAAAAACTCCCCTGACACATTATATTGAAGGGTTTGTAACCCAGTGTCAGTTGTTTATGTCGGTTTAAATTATATAGTAACTCTCAATAATAAAAAAAAATCCTGACTTATATAACTTTCTTCACCGTCAAATTTTAAAGTTTCGTCGTATGTTCTAATCACAGAATCATCAAGAAAAAAATTTATAAGACCAAACAATAAAAATGATATTCTATTATTTTAAGTAGTATTACATTATTTTAAGTAGTGCGTTTAAGCTTCTTACATAATATGATGATGAATTATAAAACTAGTTAAAACTACATGTGACAAACAACTCATTGCTGAGTCTAAACTGGATAATTCTACAGGAAAAGAACAAACACAAGCTGTTTGAAAGGCAGTTTTAGATTGGAATCTCGAAGACAAAGTTCAAAACTCTTTGTTGTGATACTACGACTTCCAAAACAGGTCCTTTAAGTGGTTCTTCCGCATTGCGCTATTCTTGAGCAAATATTTGATAGAGAACTGCTTTCTTTTGCTTGCCGCCATCATATATATGAACTGATCTATCCCACTAAAATACAGTGCTATGGAGGAGCTGTGGAGTTGTTCCTAACCTCCGGAGTTGTACCCTAACTTGGAAAATTTACTTGACTTTTACCGTGCTGAACTCACTAATATTGCGGTCAGGGATGACTATCAAAAGTTGATAGAACGGTCTATCATATTTTTAGGTGGAGATACAGGAAATGAATTTAAAATAAGACCACCGGGAGCCATGCACCAAGCTCGATGGATGGCTCGAGCGATTTACTCCCTAAAACTATTACTATTTAGTTCACAACAAAAATTAGATACGAAGGAAAATGAAACATTGTTTGATGTCTGCTTGTTTGTAGAAACAATATAAGTGAAACCATGGCTTCAATGCATTTTGGCAGTCAAAGCACCCAACAAAGATTCGTGCTTTTTGAAAAAATGTACGAAAATGTGGACCGAATTATTTCAAAAGCTGTTCTACTAAAATTCGTCCAGCTTTTATGGTATGGTCAATAGCATTTCATTCTTTGATGTGAGAAAGACTGTCTCAATGTTTACAGCAGTAAACGATGCAGCTGAAAAAGCGGTAAAAATGATGCAGAACTTTCATGGTTTGCTTACAGCTGATGAGGAACAAAAACAATTTATGTTACGTTGCATTCAAGAGCACCAGAAGCTCTATCCTGACTGCAAAAAGCAAACATTGAAATAAAAATATGTACAGCAATGTTTCTTGCAGTCATGTAAATATCTGCTTTAAATAAATTTATGTCACGTGTAGTAAGGAATTATACAGTTAGCAATCTTTCCACTGTAGTCGCCGTACAGGATTTCATGTCCGAATTTGACCTCAAGTCGGCCCGGGTTCCCATTATTTTATTGCAATAAAACTTTTTTCTTATGTTTCTGAGGTGAAAAGGAAAAATATTTGGAGGGTATGCGTATTCGATTTAAGAAATTTTTTCCCCATTATATATATATATATATGGCTGACTT
Source organism: Uloborus diversus (assembly GCF_026930045.1). Lineage (NCBI taxonomy): Eukaryota > Metazoa > Arthropoda > Arachnida > Araneae > Uloboridae > Uloborus > Uloborus diversus. The sequence goes on along the minus strand of NC_072731.1, from coordinate 196,533,395 downwards.
AGGCCCAGTCGGCAAAAGAGTATTTTGGCCCACCTCTGTAAATTAAAAAAAAACAATTAACCAAAACCGGATCTCGATTCTTCCGAGCCAAGCAAAGACATTAAACTACCGCTATAGTTCCTATTTCCCTTTAAATTTCTAAATCAAGTTTTAAAATTTAGAAAAAAGAAAATTGTGAAACGTAAAATAAAGCTAACTCTGACACAATTTTTATGTGCCTTCAAAGGATACTAATGGTATAAGTCTGAAAAGGCACATCTTTAGGCTTCTATACTGACAACATAGGAAGGGCACGATGAAAGGGAGGAATCAGGCAAATTCCCCCGGAAATTTTTCGAAATTGGTTGATCTGTATAGGCATAAGGAGAAAAGAAATTTTCAAAGTTGATGTCAAAAAGCGTAATTTTACAGTTTTCGGTAACGTTGAAAACAGGAAAAAGAGGGGGGGGGGGCGATTTTGTTTTCTTAACTTTTTTTTTTTCAAAATTGAAGTCTATTTTTGGCTATCTTTGTTTACAACAGAATGTCGAGGGATCTTCCCAAAAATTCTCCAAAATGGGAAGTTTTAGAAATACAATTTTAGGTTATCCTTGGTAAAATTAATGGAACAGCGAAGCACCAGGAGCTCTCTACAAAACCGTTTCGAATTTGAACTATTAAAAAACGAAACACTATCATTGGTCACGCTTGAGAGAGGAGGAGGCTCAGTGATCTCATTTAGAAGCATTTAAAAACTGAAGTATACTCTACCCAATTTTAAACTGCATTTAGTTACTACAGGGAATTCGGCGACTCTCCTTCTTAATTTTTCGACATTGAAATTTTAAAAACACAATCTTATAGCATGTATGAAAACATTAAAAGGAAAGGAGACAGGTTTCTCGAGTGTTTCCCCCCAGATTTTTCAGACGGACGCTGTGCCCTTCCGCTTTTAAGCTAACCTTTGACCCTAAACTTAATCAACCCTCCTTGCCCCTTTAAAGTTGAAACGAAACTTCACAAAAGCGATTTTTTTCCAAAAGGTAAAGATTCACACAAACCTGTCCTTGAAACGTCACTCTCTCGCATCAATAACTTATCCACAAGAATCTGATTAAAATATGTATCTGAATGTTTTTGCGTTACCTTTAGAACTAAACATCAAAAAGCTTTTCAATATTTTAAAAATGATTACTATGAAAATACATTGTATGTACCTAGAAAACCAAAAAGTAAAAGAATCACCTTTTGTGTTTTACAAAACTTCTCTAAACAGTACTCTTTTATCTGAAAGCGCACTGCCCTTTTTTTGGTCTGGGGGAAATACTGTTTCCCTCAGGGCATTTTTTCTGAAACTGAAATCAATTTTTGGCTATAGTGCTTATAAAAGGGTTACAGAACTCTCCCACAAAAATTTCAAAGTGTGAAATTTTAGGCTATTTTTAGTGACTTTGAGGGAACGGCGAAGGTTCAAAGACTTTGTTTGGAAATTTTTCGATATTTAAATCTGAAAAACACAATTGAGGGCCTTGATTCAAGAACCAAGAACTAAGTAAGTCCACACTTACTCATTTTTGGTAAGACCAACAAATAACATCAGTGTCCGCTAAAAAGGCTAATATCTTTCCCACATTATTTACTAGAAAGCAGAGGTCTGATCTTACTTTTGGTTCCCGTTGTAGCACCAATCGAAACTTCTATACTATCGGCCACACGCAAAAATGAATTTAAAAAAAAAGTTTGGACTGAACTGGTTCTTGCATCAAAATCCTCAATTGTAGACTTAAGGCTAGTATCGTCGGTAACTCTTAGACTACAGAGGAACCTCATATCTGCAATACCTTAGGTAACCCGTTAAGCATAAATCTGGCCCTCATTACAACCGAGGACTAATTTATCAAAATTGAATATATCCAAAATTTGAGGATTTTGGACATGTGTTCCTTTCGATCTAAAAGTTTTCGTACTACAGATTCTTTCAGAATATGCCCCCTTTTGTTCAAAATAAAACGTGCAGAGGACGGACTTGTTACCTTTTCATTAAAAAGCCACACTTTACCCTTAAATAAAATAGGATTTTCCACTTTCGGACTTCTTGAGAGTAACTGATTTGATAAAGGTCGTCTGAAAGATTTAGAAAATATTACAAAATAAATTTTTCAAAAAAATTGACATGTTCCCTTTTGATAAATTACTCCTCAACTAATGTAGCTCAAAAAAAAAAAAAAAAAGAAAGAAAGAAAGAAAGGAAAAGAAAAGAAACCTTGCCCTCCCCAGCACCCCGGAACTCAGTCCTAAATCCGCCTGTGTTTAGGAACTCTCTCGAAGTCGAAATTTTGTTCTGTTTCAGATTCAGTTTATCGTAATCCAGACTTGCTTTAGCTTTCCCGTATGCGATTCGGAGATGAAAATATTCGTATAGCGATAATTTACAATAGAGCAATGAAATACATTGCCAACTCATAGCATTTAGTTGAATCTGTCACAACCAGTGAATACCAGGGGCGTGCACAGAAATTTTGGGGCATGTCACAAATGACTTTTACTGGCCCCTCTCTATTTTGTTTACCCCCTACGTCCCTACATATAGTTCACCCCTCATTTAAAAAATCTCGGGCCTTCTTCAGGATCAGAACCGGGCCAATAGCTGTCCCTTCTCTCCCCCGCGCCCCCTGTGTATGCCCCTGCTCGTGCTCATGTATCAATACCCCAAAGCATGATCCACACATTTATAGCAGTGCCTGGGCCGCTTTGTCTAATGGTGCAAATCCCTTCCATTTTTGTTAAACGAAGTACAAATACGAGTTTTTAGCCCGCTTTTTTCGCCCCGGGCGCTTTTCCAGACCGCGTCGGACCATAATTTTTCTTACCCCCTACCGTTTCCACAATGTGGGAGCCATGGCCCCCAGAGCTCTAAAAACTAGAAGAAAGTTGATAAAAGAGAGGAAAGCGTTCGTACGTGGTGAACTTCGGCTACTGACTTTGGTCTCTGCTTAGGGTTGAAAAAAATTAAACCTGTTTCCAAAAGTTTCTTTTTTTACATAGATTAAACGAATTACATGTTTTTATTTTATTTTATTTAATGACACTCTAAAAAATGTTAGGTGTGAATTTAAATTAATTAAGTTCATTAAAAAAAGCTTGAAGTGGCCCACCGGGCGGTTGGCCTAGTCGGGGATCCACGACTAGCCGACCTGGCCAGTCCGCCCCTGTATATATATATATATATATATATATATATATATATCTTATACATATAAAATCTGAGTATCTATCTATCTATCTATCTATGTCCAAGCTTCTTCTCCCGAACGACAGTGAACTGACCATCGAACCAGGTATCGATGGATTCGTAATCCTCCCGTCTTCATGTTTAGCTATTTAACATAATCCTCCGATAATAATTAGCGGAGATATCAATTAAAAACTATTAATTATGACTCTTAGATTTCAAAATCAAATCCATATTTTTCGAAGGCTTTCCTCCATTCAAATTATTATTCAGTGCTTCATCTCAACTTTCGGCAACAACGCTTTTATTAAAATGTATAGCGTGAAGAAAATCATTAAGATAAAAGATCTGTTGCCATTTTTTTTCTCGAATATGAACAGGTAAAATTATTAACGTTGATGAGGTATATTCAGTTATATCGTTCAATCTTTGAGTTGAACCGAACCATTGCTTCGGTCACTCGTCTGGTGTGCTAATTCTATATTGCTACCTGTTTGTTATGCACTCTTGGCTTCCTTAAGAGGTTTTCCATCTCCAGCTCAGTCGCTTTCCTATGCCGGGCTGATGAGTGCTAATAAGCACGAAACTGCAGTCCTCGGCTGGAAATGACTGAGCTGGCGGTGTATTTCACGTGTTGATGAGGTGTTTTGGCAAAAATATGTTTTACTGGTGTTTTGCAAACCTTGCTTTACGCGCATTTATTTATTCCTTAACGCGTTAGAAACTAGTGTCAGTGTACTACAAAAGCATCAACTGGACTGCTCTTACATTTTTTAGGTAGCCCGTGCAACGCCGGGCACGCAGCTAGTATATATATAAATTTTGAAATTTTGATTTTTTTTATGGAATGAATTTTTAATCAAACTATATCACACTTTACAGTTTATGAAAACTACGATAATGCAACTTCACAGAAAAATTTAAAACAAGATGGATGTGTGTGTTTGGGGAGAGCGGGCGGCATTATAAATCTTTGCTCCACCTCGGGAAATTCCTAGATCCGGCACTGGATCATATAATGTTTTGCAATAACTAAGTTTAGTTTATAAGTTCGTTTAAAATATGTTTTCACATTGCAGAAACAGAAAAAAAATTACATATAACACCAGCTTAAACGAAGAAGTTGTCACGACAGAAACATAAACTGGCTCATTGTTGTAAAAATTAGGCCAAGGACTAGGGCTGGTACTGCCATTACTTGAGAATTTTTAAAGATTTTTTCATCTATGTTATCATAGAAAAACATGCCTGGTTCACATTTGCCCCGTAATCAAATGTGTATCCCCTTTGCCCTTATATTTTTCAATACGAATGAAAATAAAGATTTTGTATCTCATTATTCATTTTTTATACTAAAAACATCATGTGACCCTCTTCCTTTTGTAGAAAAAAAATACTTTGATTCCATCGACCAATCTCTTTAACCAGTGTTGAATCCTTAAAGAGATTAATTTCAGTTTTTACGAAAAACCGAACGTTATTTTCTTTAAACTAACAAACAAAACTTAATTCTATAACTGCAATTTTTGCTGTTTCATTTTTTAAATATAATTTTTAGAGATATTGAGGTACATATGGTTATATTGCTCTGTCTTTAAATTTCTCCTACATCCGCTACTGCTAAAATTTCATTAATTTTCCAAGAATGACCTTTAGTGTAACTAAATAAGAAATTTTTTTCTTAGACGTATTTTACATCAAACTTACTTTCTGGTGACCTTTTTAAAAAAGAAATCCAACCACCTAATTGTTCTTGATTACTACATGCTTCAGTTTTCTGCGTGGATGGAAATAATAAAATTTTTTCCTCCATCTTTATAAAAATTATATTTGTTACAGACAAACCTGTTTTCCAAAATATTTGGGAAGGTGGGAACAAACAAACAGCGTGACAAATAAACTCACATTTACAAATATCATAACCATACTTTAAATGTTTTTAATTTCGCTACATTTGATTTGTTACTGAACTAATTATTTTTTTTATTATTTTCCCTTAAAAACATTTTAGCGACGCAATTTCAGTAATGCAAGCTTTTAAAGGTTTTTTTCTCTTATTTTTCTGCTTCTAATTATTGCTTGCTGTATTTAAGAGAAAGTAGTATCAAAAGAAGAGCGCTAGTCTCTTGAAAGAATATTTTGTACCAAGCAAAAAATATGTTTTTGATCATAGGTACGATATTTTTTTAGACCTAGATTTTATCAGACTTTGAAGTTAGAGCACATAAAATGAGCTTTATTTCATAGCTCTGCTATCACTGTATTTTTAAAATCAAAACGTGTTTTTTTTTCTTTGTTGTGTTACCTTTGTTTGCATTCGTTTTTCTCTGTTTAGCAATGTATCCCCAATCTATCTTTAAAGTGGAACTGCAGTAGTCCTTGCGTAAAAAAGTAAGAGTTAAAAAAAATATATAATAAACAAATATTGCATTCATCGACGAGGCATTTAAAATTGGTTACGAATTCTTGCTTACTTTTACGTATACTATGTGATTATAAAATAAGTATGCATTTGAAAAATAGTACGCGGAGTAATGTTTGTAGGTAGTTCAAAATGAACAAACATGCTTAAATTACATGGGGTTTTATTGCAACTACGAAAAAAGAAAATATGATGAGAAATTAGCTTTGGATGTTATGTTTTAGCAACTCTATTGATATCGGTCGATCGTGATAGACTTGTCTTCAGGTATCCCACGAGCCAATAACTACACGGAGGATATCTGGGGATCAGGTAGGTCAATGCGTTCTTTTTTAAACTACGCACGCAAGAGATCTGTCACATGTCTAACAGTATGTGGTAGAGCACCATTCTGCATTTATTTTTCATGGATACAATAAAAGTTGTCAATTCAATCTACGAACATTATTCTATACAATAAATTTATCAATAAATGTTATTTTGTGCGTAATTATTTTTTAAAATATATACTCCTTTTCTGATCACCTAGTGCATATGCAAGCATCAGGTGCCCATTATGATTGGAAGAACTCTATGCTGCTATATTTCTATTTTCAATGGCAATAGGTAAGCCAAATGTTGCCTAGTACTCCCAAGGAAAATCATCCTCACAAAGCTGAATTAATTTCATTTTTATCACAAAATGGCAATACTGTTTATCACAGATGTATCTGCAGTGAAATGACCGAATTTGAAGAGATTACCATGATCGATCGCTATTGTATGTAGGGACTTGATTTTTGAGGATGAGTAGCTCTAATTGCAGGTAATATTTCAACTTAAAAATGTTTAAATTATTAGAATTTTGATTTAAGATACGTTTTTGAAAAGATCACATCTTTCTCTTTAACAACGTTAATTTTAATTCCCTACGAGTTTCACGCCGTGCAAATAAGCGCCATATGCACGTTCCTAACATGGCCACCTTAAGGAAAAAGAACAACTAAACTAATGTAGTATGACAACGTAGGCTCGAAAGATTTCTTATTGTAAATTTTTTTTCTCTTAATTTTCATGTATTTAATTTTTTTCTTTTATTTCAACGTAGTGCTATTTTTCTAAAAGTATCTTGTCGATATGTATTTATTTTTACTTTTATTTTTATTTTTGTTTTATTTTATTTTATTTTAGTTTTAGCATTTTAGAGTGATCACAGCACATGCACCATCTTTGGCATAATATGCACTTAAGGTGGCTCACAAGTTACAATTTTAAAAGTGTATGTTTAAAAAAACAATTTTATCTTTTGCGAAACACTGCATGTAATATGTGTTACAGATAAATTTAAAATTGATCTATAAATTAATTCAGCTAAATACACCTAACAGGAAAATTATGAAATATCATCGCGCATACGACCGACTGAATCTTTACGACCGAGCTGAATCTTTACGATTACATAGACTGGACCGTTTTTGAAACAATGCTAGAACAAAATTACGACGTGATTGTCCGGTTGCCTTTAAAAAACCTTTATTAGAAACAATGAACACTGGTGCTTGTAAAATTCTAAATAAAATGAAGTTCGAAATATTTTCACATGAAAGCATGTATTCAAGCGTCATGAATTAGTTGTTTGTGCATTTTTAACCATCGTTATGTCTGCAAAAGCACATGCGCCATGTCAAAGACAAAAAAAAAAAAAATCGATTTTTTCTAAAGCATGAGTCTCGATTAGCAAGTTTTTTTCGGATCGTAGCATTGGTAAAAACCAAAAGTTGAGCTGCTTCAAAAAAAAAAAAAAAGCACGCACTGGATATGACAGCATACGTTTTATCTAGCATTTTTCTTGAAACTGTTGTATTAGTCGGAAATGTACATTTCTCAAAGCATTTTTTATGTATTCGAAACAACAGTGGTTATGCAGCTAATACAGTCTTTATGGACATCTGTAAAAAAAGTGTGTGTGGGTATTTTTAATTTAGCAAGCAGGTAAGGATTATTTACTAAAAAAAACTGAAGGATTTATTTGTCTTTAAGTACATAAATAGAAAAAAAAACACAAAAGGTTTGCATTAATATTTATTCTTCAGAAGCTTTTGCAAACGTTTTTACTTTTTTGCTTCTTGTACGATTTTATTTTATCGGATTACTTACTGTAACGCAACTGAATTGAGAAATAGGCTGAAACAAAATTCAGCAGCTTTTACGTAAGCTTTAATGTCATGAAATATTAGTAGAGTTTTTTTAGGGGTTGGGGGAATGGAAAAGATTCTGGCTAGAAAAACACTTGACGGTGTTTTAAAACTGAACTTTTTCATTATTTTCAGTAAAATATAAACAAATATATGGATAATTGTCCATAGTTTTATGGGTACAAGATCAAACAGTACTCCACAAGCAATATTTGGCAAAATTATTATTATTAGTTATTTTTCACTCGTTTTAACCCCCTAATGTATTGCACATCGTGTTTTTGACGAGATTATTAGATACTCAGCGGCATCTTCTTCTAATTCCTCTGTAAAAAAATCTGTCGTCATTCGTCATCGGTGTAAGCTGCGTATAGTTGCCGTCGGAGGTATGATCATTTTTCTATTTTTAACCTCAACACTGCGTTATTTCTTTAGCCACAGATGCTGATGCATGAGTTGTGAAGGAACGGTTCTTAAAGCATTTTTATGCACTCGAAACATAAATTCTGGTTCTGCAGTTTGTCCAGTTCTACACCTGTCGCAACCAGCCACTGTCTCCCCTCCCTGTTACATCATTTAGTGCCTTCGTCCCAACTATTGTTCTACTACTTTCCAAACTGCTGATGATACCCACAGAAATATTCAATCCCAGTAGTTCCTTCGGCTTTGAATTGAAAATTTCTTCTTGTGTTAAATAGTCCATTTATTGAGGAAGGCTATAGGCTGAGATTAGCACATTCAAACAAACAAACAAACAAACTTTTCAGCTTTACATTATTTGTACATAACATCATTTCTTAATTACTTTGATAAGTGGAATCCTTTTGAATGAACAATTTTTTTGGAGGAACCCTTGCTTTTTCATAAGTCAAATAGTTTGAATGGACATGCTTGAAATGCATGCAATGTATCAGACAGCCCGGTTATCACATCCAGAGACTGCAGTACCGTTCTGGTTAGAACTTTTCAGTCTGGAATAGTGAATAACCAAGCCGGAGGCAGTTGTCATATAATTGAATGTGGGAGCCCAAACAAACTGGCAGATAAAATAGATTCAACTCACGAGCGGGTGTCTGTAGCACGAAGCGGTTCCACGAGTCGGGAGCGAAATAAGAATAGAGAAGTGAAATGGAGAATGAAAAAAGTCTAATAACACTGAAACTGCAGTTTCTGATAACCAGGCTGTCTGTTATACTGCATATGGTACTTGCTTAGCCATGGCTTAGAGGCGATAACTTACTGTAAATTCTTTAAATGGTTTACTTGCAGCAAAAGTAAAAACTATTTTATTGTACTATCATTTTTTTAACTCCTGAGAAGTCGCGTTTCCTTTTGTTACGCTAGTGCTCGCGCTTCGGTCTTTTCCCCGCCGTAGCGATCCGTTAGATGAAAGCAGAAAAAGGAAGTGCCGGGAAGAAATTGACACCTGACTAGGATGTTGCGCTATTGGTCTAAATGGCCAACATAAATTTCAAAAAGCTATGCAACCTTGAAATATCGAAGAAAATTTTCAGAAATAAGTGTGTGGGCTGGGGAGAGTCTGACCTTCAGCTACACAGATGGGCCCCATTATTAGAATAAGGGGAGGTGGGATAGAGCGAAATATCTAACAACGGGCTGGGAATCGATTGAAGCGCGACTTCTCTAGGGTTAATTTCAAAATGTAAAATTAAAAATTAATCAAAAAAAAACCCTCAAAACAGTTTTGAAAACATTATTTTGTATTAACACAACTTTTTTAAATTAAAAATTTAAGTTTAAGTTTTGTAAAATCATTATTTCAATAGATTTTTAAGTGTTTAAAAATAACGTAAGGTATGAAAAGAACGAGAATTTCGTGGAACCCTTGTTTGATCGCCATGTAACCCTTGGTTTCCGCGGAACACAATTTAAGAAACGCTGGTATAGATGATGTGTTTGTAGTACCACATAGCATAAAGCATCTCGAGTAGACAAACTTTTTCCCGATCGTTTTCAAAATTTAAATTTGTTACAATAAAATTTGATTAAGCTTTTGAATTGAAAAGATCCTAATCACAGAGCTCTTAATTTTATTTATTTATTTTTTTCTTGTGTGTTTTTTTTTTTTTTTTTTTTTTTGATCGTGTCAGTTGTCGAAAAAAAAAACAGAAGCTACTCCATATTCGTTTCTTTTACACAACATTACTTTAATTTTTCAACTGAAAAAAAACTGTTTTTGCCATATAGGAATAAAGTAACGTTGGAATTCCAGTCAATAGAAATCTTAGATACAAGATTAATTTTTGATGTGTTTGTTCTAAAACATTTTGCTTGCATATTAGTTTCATGAAATATATTTCATTGAATAATTTTCAAAAGATATTGAATAATTTCTTGGGAACCATGTATCTTTATTTAAATTGCATTTGAAGTGTGAAAAAAGGTTTAAAAAAAGTTAGAAAAGTAACAAGCTTTCGTCAAAAATTTTGCGCAAGTTGTCCACATAACGTATTTTGTATTCATGCACGAAAACTAAGTATTTCTAGTGCAATCTGATGTTCCAATTCATCATGTAACTTCCGAACAAACTGCAAACGATCCATCATCATTATGAATAAAGCTGAGACCGAAACGGAATCCACTTCAAATCGGTGTCACGGAAATTTAAAAGCTAATTGCAGTTAAAACTGTGATGTCAACTCAACCATGAAATATTTTCTGATATTTAGGATTTAAAACGTCTCCCTCTTTAGTTTAGAAAGTTAAACATTTGTTTTAACCATAGATTGGTAAGAAAACTTTCTGGGTGACATAAACGGAGAAAGGATATTAATGTCTTTCAAGAGCGCTATGATAAGATGCACATGTTATAAATTACATTCACTTATATAGTAATGCGTATTTGAACAATTATTATTATGTTCATTTTCAGTTAACTAATTTTACTATTTTATTTTTATGTAGAATATTTTTTTAAAGCCAAGGCAATTTTAAAAAGATAAAGAAGAAAATGCATTTCTCACTGAATTTGATCTATTTATACTCTTTTGCTCGATTGCAATGCATTACAATATGAATCAAATTTATAAAACGAAATTTAATGTGAGTGTTACAGCCAATAGTAATGAAGAGTACTCTGAAACAAAAGGATTTTTTTTAAAGTATTCATTTGTTAAATATATATTGTTTTGAAAAACAACCATATCCCCTTAAAAATACGCGCAATTACAACATTTGCTTCACCGGTCCTCCCACTGTTTAAGCAATTTTTTAACTCATCTAAAAAGGTGGCTGGACAGATCCTCTCTCTCTTTATTTTTTCAAATTTATTTTTGAGAAACGTTTTGTATGCTTATTCTTTTGTGGGAAGGCAAAGCGCAGTATCCGCAGAAATGAAGTTTAGAGATAAATTAAGAAGCTTGATTTGGATTCTGTACTAACAATTAAAAAATGCTTAAATATGACCCCCCCCCCCCCTTTTTTTAGCGGCAAATGACGGAATGGCAATAAAAAAAATGAAAAAGAAAGCTGTTACTCGCTTTTCTCATATATGCAGTTACTGCTCTTCACCTGTATATTTGTTATATAAACATGATAAAAGGCAGATATAATTTAAGGAGGTCCAGGACACAAAAATCGTCAAATTTAGCTTTTTTAAATCATTTAAAAATAAATCCGTATTTTTCTTCTTAAAAGGACGTTTGATTCTTGTTTCTCTCTTAATTAGAAGGAAAGCATTAGCATCAGTATGAGCATCTACTTTCTAAAAATGAAAGAGGGGTATCACACCATCAAATTATTTACGAACCCATGACGAATTTTCAACTGACGAACGCTTAGCGATTGAAATCGTAATATCCAATGCAAATTATACCGTCAAAAACAAATCAGTTGATAAATATACGATTCCTTGATGGTTACAGCACCGAGTTGGAAATAAGTAAGCCAAGTATAAACACAATTTGTTTTGAATTTGCAAGTGTTTGTAAAGACAAATTTTTTTTCTCTAATTGGACTTTTTCTCTAACAGAGGCACTTTTTTTGCAGACCTAGTTACGATCCCCAGTATAACCTCCATTCGTACATGTAACACCGCTATCGATCGATGTCATTACCACGATAATTTCGACGAAAATTTTGTGAAACTGCGCTAAGAGTAAATTTGCAAAGACAATTCCAAGCCTAACGAGTACTCGAGGAATCTTTTACAAGCTGCACAATCATACGTCATGGGCACTGCCGATTTTCTGCATCTTGAAAATCCACTGACTGGAGCCAGGTTCCAACCTGCGCTTTTGGATGTAGAGATTAGCGTCTAACCACTACAACACTCTGTAGGCTGTAAAAGCGTCATTACAATGGTCAGCATTACTACCGATGTGATAATTGCAACTAAATGAATATTTATCAATTTTTGTAAAACATTAATTTTCATATTAATAGAACAGTTTGGGTACCATAGCTTTTTTATGTCCCGATTATTCTTCGGAGACATATCCCTGATAACGGAAAACATTAGTGGTAAACACTTGGCACATTTTGGCTAGTCTCTTATCTAATTAGCTAACGTACGTAGGCTTATGATACACCCTCGTCATGGTCTATCACGGAATCTCCAAAAAGCACAATTAATAAGTCAACAACGTAATCAGCTTTACAAACTCGTACTACATAATAAATAGTACTAGTATCAATCTTCACTGTTAACATATGTAAAATGCTCTACATTTTGTCTGCAACTTTATGTAATGTTGCTTTGAACCTTAGCTATACTTATACGAGAATGTGTGTTTCACATCAAAATGAGTTGAAATTTCAGATGACAACAATGCGCCAAAATACCGTGTTTAAAAAAAAAATTAAAAAAAAAAACATATTTGCGATTTGTATCAATAATATGGAACCGTACAGTGAAAAATATTGAATAAAAAAGCCAGAAGTATGCAGAAAAAAAACGTTTTTTTTTTTTTGTTTTTTTTTTCAAATCCCGAAAAACAAAACAAATGTTTTAGATGTAAGTGATAAAATAAGTGAGAAAAATTAAATAGAAACGGAAGAAAAGTAATTACTGCAATATTGTCACTATAAAAAGAACTAACTGCAAACTAATTGCTTAAAGACGTGTATTAAATGTTCTTGCATTTAATACAATTCTTTAGATGCAGAAGCAAATAAAATTTTTAAAGTGATCTTCAAATAATTGCACTTAGTAAAATTTATTATAATTCGTTTTGCTATAACATCTGAATTCATTTAGTTACAGAGAAAATTCAGTTTACACAATTTAATTAACGTGTTTAATCTAAAGCTCAGCAATACCCTCTAGCAAGTCTGGAAGTTTCAAAATGTGTAACGCATGTAAATCCGTAAACAATAAGTAATTAAGTATTACCTAGAGGGTAAACTTAGAATGTTTTAACTTTTAAAGCTTATTTAGAGACGTGTTTTAACTCGAACTTTTAACTGTATTATTGAGAGGACATCATTATTTTGAGCGTAGATTCTTGTTGATTAATTACTACCATTGGATTTCTGTTTTTTTTTTTTTTTTTTTGAATTACTGCCGAATCAAAGAGCTCGTGCCACAAAATATTCCTTTAAATACCTAAGAATATACACCTATGTGTCTCTTTAAAGGACGCCTCTTGTAGTATCATTTATGAAATTGTTTGTGAAATTAATATTTCAATCACTAATCAATTTTAAGAACATCATACTTGTTCTTAGTGGTTCTATCCCGAAATCTTACATGAATTTCCAATACACTTGACGACCCCCCCCCCCCCCTATTTTTCACAAATTGTCATCCCACCTGCTCCGACCACCTAACTTCTCTCAGCCACATGTCACGCTGTTTCAGAAAATTACATTGCTATTAAAAAAAAAAAAAAAACCTACCCTATCCCTCCCCTTCAAAGCATGAAATCATTTGTGGAATACCGTTTATTGGTTTTTGTTTGTTTTTATTTTTGATACAAAATTCGTTGGCAAAACATTTTCTTACAATATTTCTTTAAATTTAAACTTATGAGACTTAAACAAACTTTGAAATTTCATGGAAATACAACGATCGCTCGATTAGTACGTAATGTTAGATTACTTTGAAATTACTAGTATGCTAAATGTTAAACATATGATTCAAAATTTGCCTAGCTAATTATTTTCTTAAAGGCTCTAACGTGAGAGAAAGTTTCACAGGGCAAGGTTTTTCCAAGATTATGCAATGATACTTACACACATATCTACGCTTCAGAGTTGTCATTGAGGAATTTTGGAGAGTCAATTTCTCGCAATTTAAAAAGCGAAAGCAAAAGTCAAATTTTGCGCACTCCTTAAGGCAAACTTTTAAAGTTATTTTTTTTTCTTCGTTAAATCGATATTTTTGATTCTGATTGGCATCCTCTGTTACCGATTTGATGCGTACAGCTTACACCTAACTGTGCTTCAATAAAACGAGCTGATGTGTGCATAACATGACTTCTTTTTACGTAGATTTAATGATAATAGGGCCTTTGGCGTGTAAAGGCCCAAGGTGATTAGGCAAAGAAGCATTTTAAATATTTTCACCCCACGTTTGTTGCGAACCGAAGCAAAAAAAAAAAAAACACTTGATATAGATTAATTTTCCCAATATTGCCAATTTTAATGTGATTCAATGGTAAACTCTCTAAATATCGCCAACAGGGGCCAAAGTAAATCTAGATCTAAAAAATATAATAATAAAAAAACGCCAAAGTTGTCGCTAAATTGGAGACAAAACTTGGCGACAAAAAGGTTGGCGATATATTGCCAAGTGTTTGCCAAATTATGACACCACTTGAGTTTGCAATGAAATAACAATGATTTCCACTCAAAAAAAAAGCGTAGAAGACGCCCTTCGGGACATCCGAATGCAACCAAAAAGAGAGGTGCACAACTAGACCCATTTAGGAGTCTACGTAACAAATTTCAATTTTCTAGGACATACCGTTCTTGAGTTACGCGAGATACATACGCACATACGGAGTTCAAGAGAAAACTCGTTCTAATTAACTTAGGGATCATCAAAATGGATATTTCGGGTGTCTATAATCTAATGTAATGCAATTAGCACCGAGGTGGTGTACCTTGGTACCGGTGGTGTATCTTGGGTCTCGGGATGGTGTACCTGGGACCAATGATTAACAGGTAAATAAAATATGATTTTCAGTAAGAACATCACTATTTATTAAACAGTAAACCACACACAATTTTAGAAATACATTTTTCTTGTTTCTAAGATAAATAAAAATTTAGATATTATTATCTTATTACAGTTCCCTTTTTTAATAAAGTAACAAAACGCTCTAGCTTCTGAAAATCAAACTAAAGATTATTTTTTTGAGCTACTCTTATTTCTAACTGATTGTAATCGGATAAGTCGATTCCAAATGTTAACTTCTCAAGCTGCCTTTCAGATCCACCAGCTATTGGGTGTGGTTGCTTGAATATGATATTCTTTTTGCCAACTTCATAAAGGGTAGGATCTTCTCTGGTGAACTTCTGACAGTTTCGATCTTTCTTCAGATATTTAACTTCAAATCCATCATCAGCTATAGAAATAATTTCTGCAAGAAAATATTTGATAGTTTTCTTGCCATCGAATTTCACCAATACAAAAACACCAATCTGAATATTGACGTTATCTGGATCTTCTAGCTCATTAAAATGTTGATCTGAAATACCGAATTCCTCATATAAATCTTCAATGTTCTCAATTTTAGATTCTGAGGAATAATAAAGTTTTCTTTTAGCTGGCTTGGTAGGGGGTTTTACTGTCTTAGTTTGCTTTACTTCTTTCATTGCCATTTTAGCATTTTCTACTTCAAAACGCTCTTTCTCGGGTTTGTCGGTTAAAATACAAGACTTTCTTTTAGGTAATCCCCTATGAAATTGTTTCCTCGGTAGGGCCTTTGGATATGGCCTTATTTCTTCGGGGTGACAAAACTTGGTAAAGAAATACTAACTTCAGATGTTGACACACCAGTAAAATCATTTTGTGTGTTATTTTGTCGTTGCTTTGCATTGAGAGATCAGTGACATTTGATAGGAGGAAATCAAAATCTTGAGAAATATTTTCACTCAGTATATGTAAGTCAGTGACCTTAATGCCATTGATTAGCACAGGGCAACATTTTTTTTTCTTTGGTGGCCAGAGTTTGAGAACTGATTTTAGATATGTTTGGGACTCTGAATCGAAATATGAAATTAGTTTTTCTCTAGCAGCTCTACTTTTTTAGATAAGTGCTGCTGTTTTACCCAAAATCAGTTTTAACTACATTTTGCGCACTTCTAAAGCAAGTGTAGGATTCTTAAGCAAGGATTGCTTCTGGCATATTTACGCTATTGTCAGCCTACAGTCTAGTAACTTAAAGGAAAATTCATCAGATGCAGTAATAGTTTGACAAGTTTAGTAATAACGCGTCAACAAGTTAAGGTCAATTTGTAAGTTCTTGGCTTGCATATATTCGCTTCGCGCGATGTGTGAGGAGCTGGATCTTTGTATACAATATTTTTCTGGGCCTGATTAATATAGCGGGTAACCCGAAATAAACATTTTTTGGGGGGTCTCTGAAGTCAAACCTTATAAGCATAAACAATAATGAGGAACCACCATTTCAGGGGTGATGAGTTGTTTTACCACTCGTTCAAAATATTTGTTGGGAGGAAGAGTATCCCACACTTAAGTACACTTAAAAAAGGTCAATAAATAAAGCAGAAAACTTAAGAAAATAAAAGAAAATAAAGGTAAAGTTTTTCTTAAGTAAGACTATTACAATTTTAGTCATTTTGAGGCTCTTAAAAATTAGATAACTATGTACAGGAACCTAATTGGACTGTTTGGTAATCAATCTCTTTTATTTGTACAATACAATAGTAACAAAAAATCCCTGTTTTGTGTTTTACTTGATCTATAAATGTAGCTTAAACCTGTTTTATGTATATTTAAATGTTATTACTTAGAAATTAGAGCATCTGAGCAAAAACTGATGTCATATTTGAACGCAGGGTATCAAATTTATACGAAATCAGTTCCAAAATCCCCAGCCCCAAAATCATTGTTACCTAGTGTTATATTTGATGGTGGGAAGGCCAGTGGGAATGCTCGTCCAACCAGTCCATCAAACTGAAGAACATGAAGTTTTAGGAGTTGTAATAACTATGCAGAAGTGTGTACCTTGGACCAGTCCAAGGTACACCACTTGTATTGGGTTCGTGGTACACCACTTGGTTATAAAAAACAAAATAGCAGACCATTATGTTAGAGTTAGGCCTAACCTTGTTTCAAGCACATGGTGTTATAGCTAGAACATGACTGTATAATACATGACCTTCATTTCAGAATAAACAATAAATGTTTCATAATAAAAAAAAAACTTAAAAGTATCTGGAAAGAACTTACTTTTGAATGGTATATTTCGTTTTTTAATAATACTTCAATCAGATGAGCTTTCAACAAAACAAAAAGGTATGCACTGAGACGTCTAGCGGCAAATACTTTAACTACACATGTTGCTATTCAAATATTTTAATAAGCAGAGCTGTAATCATCCTAGGTCCAAGATTCACACCGTGTTCGAGGTACACCACTTACCCCTATATTTGCATACGCAATGTTTTGTAATAAAATTAGCTGGTGTCAGTTGCGTAAGACCACTGTATAAATTTCTATCACGTACCGTTTTTTGTTTTTTCAAAATCCAGAAGTAATTTTTTATACACTCTAAAAAATAAGAACGGTAACAAGTGCAATCATATTAACAACAGACTTTGCAATTATTATCATAACGGGGAAGAACAGCTTGAAACAAACCGAATGATATGTATATATTTTTTCAAGTTCTAAAATGAATGTCTTAGTTTGCAGCACAGCAATACTTTTCTGAAAACTTTGTCCTAGTAATTCTGTAAGTGTAAAGGTAGAACTTAATAATTTCTCGTCATGTTTCAGGTCTAAGTATTTCCATTAGAATTGTGTATTCAATTCATCATAGGACTTCGAAACAAACTACTGACGATCCATCATCATTATGAATACACTTGGACCTAAACGATCTATCCACTTTAGATCCGTGCCATGACTTCTGAAAAGTTAATTGAAGTTACAAATGTAATGTCAACTTAACTAAGAAATATTTACATAGATTTAAAGTGTATATAGAACAGCATTTTGTCCACAAATTAAAACATTTGTTTAAAGATGCATTATCTACATAATCTCTAAATTATTCTAGGTAACAGAAATGAGAAGAAAAATCCATTGAATGTTTTGAAAGGATAAAAAGGTGTTAATTAGTATTCTTATAGTTTTCAGTTTGTACCTAACGTATTCAAGGTATGGATACACAAAGTAGTATTTAATTCAATTGCAATTGCACATACAAGTATTTACGCTAGTCCAATTTATATAAAATTTCCAAGAATTCATCAACCAAGATTAAAATATCGAAATAGCAAAAATAGGGGAAAAATATATTATGTACCCTTTCCCACTTCACACCAAGTAAATGTCAGAAATAAATCGGAAACAGTGTTTTGGATTTAAAAAGATATCATTCATTATCAACTTTGTTAGTTACATTGAGAAGGAATACTAATGGAGGGAGCGACAGCAAATGTCTCAATGAGATAAGCTTGGCACCCGATGTTTCCCAAGTCAGGTGACTAGTTTGGCTGGGAAGTTGTCGCGTTTTGGCACGCAATCGCTTTTTTGGCTTTAAACATTTTTCATGCGACGGCGCTATGATGTCGGGGCTACAAATCAGAGCAGAAGAGTTGTAGAAAAAATAACAAACTCTGGCTCCAACTCCTTGACCCAAAACACAGTCCGACTATGATTTCAACTCGGAGTTTAAAAGCCGTGACTCTTTGCATCAAAATCAGTCCGGCTCAGAGTCCGACTTCACAGCCCTGCTACTAATTAGGGATGCGGAGTTGGAAGTAAAATGACCAACTCCGAGAATTTAGAGCATTCGAATCCGACTATTTTACTTAAAAATCAGTCCGACTCCGCAGCCCTGCTACGAATTAGGGTTGTGGAGTCGGAAAAAAATGACCGACTCCGACTCAGGGAACTTTAGAGCCTTCAACTCCGACTCCGAATCATTTACGCAAAAAGTAGTCCGACTCAGATTTTCACTTGGAGTTTCGAAACCTTTTATCTCTGACTCCGACTTTTTAACGCGAAAATCAGTCCGGCTCCGACTTCGACTCCGCAGTCCTGCAGCAAATTAGGGTTGCAGAGTGGAAAGAAAAAGAACCGACTCCAACTCAGAAAATTTTAGAGCCTTTTTTGACTCCGACTCCAACTCTTTCATTCCAAAAGCAAACTGACTCCGAATTTAACTCGGGAGTTTCAAAACCTTCAAACTCTGGCTACGACCATTTTGCTTCAAACTCAGTCTGACCCCAAATCCGGGAATTTTAGAGCCGACTCTGATTCTGAACACGCAAAACTAGCAATCAGTAGTTGTACACCAAGCTTACCAAAGTAGCAAATAATATGCAGTGCAAATCTTTTAATAAGGACTAATTTCGGATGAATTGTATTTTGAATTGTGTTTCAGCACATAATGTAAAGATTTATTAGGTTTGTTGATTTTATTATCTTGAATTTCGACTCTTAAACGTTGATTGTTTACCAGAAGGTTTTTAGAATGTGTCTTTTTTCCTGTTTTAACTATCTACGTAAATAAATATGCAACAGTTATTTACATTACTAATTTATATATAATTTTTACAAACATTTTCTGGTGGATCGAGACACTTTGTGAAAATTAAAAGTATATCTTTATTTTGGTAAAGTCTGCCCGTCTCTGTTCAGTTCAAATGAATATTAATTGTGAAAAAATATCGTCTGCTTCCAAGAAGCAATATTATTAAAAAATATTAAAGCCAAGCAATAAGAAAATAATTTAATCGTCAAAAAAAATTAAGTTTAATTTTAACATTTTGAATTCAAATTATGTTTTTCGCAATCACGAGTGTGTGTATGTAGGCGTGGGGTATGTGTGTTGTGTGTAGGGGTATGTGTGTGTGTGTGTAGGCATGTGTGTTTGTGTCTGTGTGCAGGCATACGTGTGTGAGTAGTTGCGTGTATGAATGTGTGTGTATGTGGGGAGATTGTGTATGTGTGTGTAGGCATATGTGTTTGTGTCTGTGTGCTGGCATGAATGTGTGGATAGTTGTTTCAGTGTGTATGTGTTTGTGTGCATGTGTAAGTGTCTGTATGTAATTGTGTGTGTATGTGTTTGTGTGCATGTGTAAGTGTCTGTATGTAATTGTGTGTGTATGTGTGTGTGCAGTTGTGTATGTATGCTCGTGTGTGTAGGACATGGATGCAACCTGGAGACGGTTTTCGCTATAGGAGCAGCATCGTGAGGACCCGGTCGACGGTGATGGTGCAGAGGGTGGCGGTGGGAAAATAAAATGATAGAACATCAAAACAGTCAAGTGAGAACAATAAGCAATCGTGATTGCTCAACAAAGTAGAATTATTCAACTGCCCAATTTTTTAATTTATCATCTGCGTAAATTTATTTTTATTATGTTTTGGAAACATGTTTTAACAAATAAGAGTATGTTATTTTTTTCTGAGAACATTATATCGACCAATTGTGTTGTGAGTAAGCGAAAGTTTTCAGCCTGAATTATTGTGATGAGTTTTTATTGTTGTTCATCGTTATAGTTAAATTGAGCGCGTGTGTGAGTGTTTTTTAAGAAATAGTACTGAAACTTTCCCTATAAGAATTATTAGAAGATTAACAGAGTTTTGAGCAATGCTGAAAGATAAGTTCTAAAAAGTATCGTTTCTGATTATTGTTACTGGCATAGGCAACGCCGCGAACCTTTTTCCAGATTTAAATAATTGGACTCCCCCTCTCCCCATCTTCCCGGACTTTAAAATATAATGTAACTGCATTTTTCATTTGTTTTGATGTTTATTAATTGTAATGACGGGTATATAGAAATATATGTTTAAAATGTTTTGTTATTGACTGAAAATTTATGGATTCTTATGTCTTGTAATCAATATTTTGAAATTATTTCATACGCAGGCATACTAATGTTTAAATTCAATCGAATCTAAAACTTGTTTTAAACGCATCAACTGTTCACAGGAACTTGGCGAGAAGCTACTCGCCAATAAAGCAAATGTACACAAAATACTTGAGAGCCGTTAAATTAATTAATAGTTAAGTAGATAGTGTTTGTATGGAACTAAAATGTTATTTGCATTCATGATATACAATGTTTTATTACATTTATAGGTAAAATCAGTACAAAAACTTAAAAATTATAGACAACTGTGGGATATGTACTCGTTGAATGCATAGATAAGTTTTTTTTTTAATTTAGAAGTAAAAAAACATTCATACATACCTGTGAAAAGTTAACTGCACCTTCTGATGTATCTTTTTTTTCAGTTTATAATGCTACAATACTGCACTAATGCTATAAATCTAATTTTTGCCTTCTACAGTTAATTGTTTTTATCATTCATGGCTTTAGCTAATGAAAACTTCTTCAGCGGTTACGGTCAACTCGATATTGCTGCCCATGTCACATGGTACTGTTGCTGCATCGGGATAGTAGGGTTGCACTCTCTCCATCTATTCCTTCTCAATGGTTAGTTATAATATACATGGGTACCATTAGCGAATCAGAGTATACTGAACTTTACTTCAAAGATTAAGTCTAGACATAAATTGACTAAATTCTTAAGTTAATGCCTTTCAAAATATTCAATAAAATTAACCAGTTTAAAGTCAAATAAGTGGCAATATATCCTAAGTTTATTGATAGATTTTTCTGATATTTTTTGTCACTGAAAAAACTGTAATGGGAATTATTTTCCTCCAGTTGAAGGACCATTTTCGAGTGGTCGAGGAGGTGTTATTCAATAGCCACTACGATCGTTAGATCTATCCCCGCTGAATTTCGATGTATGGGGCTTTGTAAAGGATCAATTGTATATTCTACCACTTCCTACATTCATTCATGAACCAAAACAAAGAATCTACACTGAAATTCGTTTGGTCAAAAGGAACATGCTGACAAACCTGTTTATCGATTTAACATTTGCGGAGTAACGAATTGAATTTACTTCGAACATTTGTTACAATAATACACTTGGATAGTTTCTCGTGCATATAATAATATGAACTTTCATTTATTCTAGTAAATAGCAATCAATAAAAATAAAGCATTATTTTTCGTCAACTAATTTGTAGACACCTTATATTATACAATAACCACATAATATCTTGTACTTCATACGCAATACAGGTAAAAGTCTTTGACCAGAAGTCTTTACATCCGAAAGCTCACAACTTTGAATTGAAAAAGGAGTTCCTGGAATCCCCGAAACATGTGT
This sequence comes from Uloborus diversus, assembly GCF_026930045.1. Lineage (NCBI taxonomy): Eukaryota > Metazoa > Arthropoda > Arachnida > Araneae > Uloboridae > Uloborus > Uloborus diversus. Next base: position 196,511,232 of record NC_072731.1, on the reverse strand, counting down.
GTAAAGTAATCTGTGCTAAACAACTTTATGCTAAACAACGTTTGATATTTCCTGTTATTCCTCGGTGCAAAGGTATTTATTTATTTCTGAAAGTACAGGTGACTTAAATTCTTAACTAGTTTTCAATTACGCACTGTTTGAAAACTCTTTGAGCTGCGCGAGCTCTGAATATAGCTATGAGAATTAAAATAGCAGCAATAACTAATACAAATCATATTTGACAATTGTTTGCAATAAAATGAGCTAATTAGAGAACAATGCAATAGCATATCATGTAATGATTTACAATTAATAACGACGCTGAATAAATTGTTTGCATCATGTAGTCACTGCAGAAAATATGACTTTATTATAATTACATCCAAACCTGTTTTTGTGTGGCGTTTTTTTTTTTTTTTTTTGGTGTTTTTTTTTTTTTTTTTTTTTTTTTTTTTGTACGGTATATGAAATTTATCTTTAAAAGAGTACGAGGTAGTATCTTCAAGTGACAACAGGGGCATCCCGATGGGAAGTCACTGTGACCTCTCAAAAATTTCCTGATTCGAGAAATTTTCCGGGAGTCTGCAAAATTATCATCACTTGAATTATTTTGATTTCGTTTAAATATAACATTTTGGGTTATTTTCTACGTGAGACTTCTTTTATGCGGTTCCTATCCACCGCATAAAAACAGGTTTGGGTGTATATTTTTATGTACCAGAAAAACAAATTAATTGGAAATTTAAACTCGTTTAGTGCTTACATAAAAAAAGAACACGTTATGAGATCTGCAGCTACAGTCAAAATAAATGCAACAGAAATAGCTTTCAAAATAGGTTCTTGCTTGTAAAAGTTGGAGTGTTTTAATATTTTATTCCCTGAACAATTTTGTTTGGATTTGGCACATAAGATCACTGAATCAAATGAATTTCAAAGTAGGTAACGGAAAAGAAGTTTCAGCTTTTCTTAGGCTTTGACATTCATGAAATATTAAATAGAAGTATTTTCCTTCATGTTTTTATGTGGAGGGAGTAAAAAATTCCGTACAATAAAGCTGCGATGATACATTTTTGTATAAACTGTTCACCAGCATGTAGACTATCGCAACTTTGGATCAGGTCAATTGTTTCTTTCTGAAAACTGAGCTCACCTTTAAAACTAAAAATGCATCGAAAAAGAAAGCGATAAATTTTATGCATAATATTACTTAAACTATGTCGTCGTTTGACAGTTATGTACTACTTTTAAAACTATGATTTATTAGGAATATCATTTGACGGATTTCGCAAGTGTAATTCATTTTTGTTTTTCTCTCTACAATAAATAACGACGAAAATTTTAAAAGAAATAAATAAAATAAATAAATTGAAATAAATTCAATGAAGATAACACTTAAAGCATTCTCTGTTCAAACCGGAAACTATCGCATCACTCCCCAACAATTACATGAAAGGTTGCCTTTTTTTCATTGCATTGCTTTTACTAACACGATTTTAACGTTCTTTTGTTGTTGAGCTTCCTTTTGAAACCAATTTCCATCTACAGAGTGTCCTGAAAAAGACTGACTGTTTTTAAAAATTAATAATAGGAAAACGGTAAATGTTAAAAAAAATAATTCTTGCAGAAAATTCATGTGGTGGGTCCTAAATTTTTGTTGAAATTTTTTTCAACAGATGGCGCTGCAATTTTTTTCAACAGATGGCTTACGGGCTTACTAAAGTGAGCCCGTAAATCAAAAAAAGAAAAAGAAAATTACATCATAATTTTTCAATAATAATAATAATAGTAAATATTAATATGAATTTTTGGCTTCTCAAATTCAAATTATGTTTTTCGCAATCACGAGTGCGTGTGTGTTTGAATGTGCGTGTTTGTTCATATAGGCGCATGTATGTGTGTTTGTGTAGGCGCATGTGTGTAGGTGCGTGTGTGTGTGTATGCATGTGTGTGCGTGTTGTGTATGCAGTCATGTGTGTGTACGGGCGTGTGTGTGTAAGCGTTCGTGTTTGTGTCTGTGTGCAGGCATGAGTGTGTGCATGTGTATGTGTAGGAGTGTATGTTTGTGTCTGTGCGTAGGCATGAGTGTGTGTAGGATATGGACGTAACCTGGAGACGGTTTTCGAAGAGGAGCAGCATCGTGAGGCCGGTCGACGCAACGGTGGTGCTGGCGGGAAAATAAAATCATAGGAATTCAAAACAGTCAAATGAGAACAATGAGCAATCGTGATTGCTCAAAAACAATATTTTCAAACAATTGTCGGCTGTAATCCCATGTCGCAATCGGAGGGAAAATTGGTGAATTTCAATTATTCTTTTTTGACTTAACGGCACATTATTTTGCAACGCCATCTATTGAAACATATTTGAACTAAAATTTGGAGCTCTAAGGGAAAACAATTTAGGGCCCACCACCTGAATTTTCTGCAAGAATTTGTTTTATATCATTAACCGTCCTCCTGTTATATTTTTTTGAAAACAGTCAGTCTTTTTCAGGACACCCTGTATTAGTGTTTATAACCTGAAACTAGTATATAATGTTACAAATTGAAAAAAAAAAAACATCACTAATTGAGGCAATGAGAAGCAAAGGGATCCGCGAGCGGAATTTTAAGAGTTCTGAGGAAAGCGCGATAAAGTTCAAGTCAAAGATAGGTTTTTATTAAAATTGTTTCTAAATCGTGTTGTTTAGCATCACCCACCAGAGCTACTAGAAACATCTCTCGCTTTAACAGAAGAGAGGTTCTCCAACCATTTGTACTGATTATCCGCAAATTTCTAATTGTGGCGCTTACCACCCTTTGCTTCTCATTGCCTCTTACGTAGGAATATTTTTCAAATTTACAAAATATATGAAGGAAAAGGGAGAGCGCAAAAAACAGAGGAATTTATGCAATTTATATATTATTGATAGATATTTTTTTAAGTTTACAATTAATGTATTTATTTTTATCTTAAACGGTTTTATTTTCTTAGTCCTAATTTTGTATATCTAGCACTGCAAAAATAAAATAGTAGATGACTTTTTTTTTTTAAATTTTGATTGCTTTTCAAAATATTCGTCTAACATTGACTGAAAAAGTCAACCAAGCTGGTCAACTGACTGAAAAAGTGTTTAACTAGAAATAAGCAAAGGAATTAAATAGAATTCAAGTGAATGAATTGGGGGAATTCTAATCGAGTATGTTTTCATTGACCTTTAAAGTTTTCAGACTTAAAAAAAGCGGTAAGCAATTTTCGTTTGTTGGTCATTTTAGCTGAATTTTGTGGAAATTGACCTCCCCCCCCCCCTACGGAGTGCCCAGTAGTTTCTCAAGGGTGTGAAACTATCTCAGAGACAATCGATCGCTAAATTTCAAAAGTGAATACCAGATTTTCTTATTTCCCTTATGATTGCTCAAGAAAAATCACCTCCGCTTGGTCTCAGAGGTCTTGCCGAGAAAGTAGTGAAAGGCTCTGCGGTTGAAAGTTCCGGAGAGCGTTCGCAAGCAATATGCGGTACACACCTGAGGTTGGAGTCAAATCAAAGAAAGACATGAAAGCCAAAAAGGCTTAAAATAAGCTATGCTTCATTCGGAACATTTGATACATACTTTAGAGACAGTAAAAAAAATGAAGGAAACTTAATTGATGTATAGATCAGAAAAGTTTTAGAGAAAAATTTGATAATTTTTACAGGGTTTTTCATTAGACATGCATCAATAAATACTAATTGATGCATTTTAAAACACTGGTCAGCAAGGTTTCTTTTTCTTAGTAAATAAGTTGCGACTTTTATATTTTAGGGGATGTGGAAAAGGGATATGACAATAAAAATATTCCATCACCCCCATATTTTTGAAAAATCCAAAATTTTTAAATTCTTAATTTACTGACATTTATTCAATACATGCACAATGTTTTTGTATTTTACCATTTTATTAACAATTACAAATCTTAAAACTAGAAAAAAAACACAAAAAAACATCTATACAGTTTATCCCAAAAGTAATAAGACTTTTTCATAAAAAGAGTTTTATTTATCAAATATGTAATAAAACTCAATATTCTTAAGTTCATACAAGATAGTAGGGGTAAGTGGTGTACCTCGGACATATGTGTACCTTGGACCTAGGCTGATTATAGCTCTGCTTATTAAAATATTTGAATAGCAACATGTGTAGTTAAAGTATTTGCCACGTCTCGTTGCATACCTTTCTGTTTTATTGAAAGCTCATCTGATGGAAGTATCATTAAAAAAAGAAATATACCATTCAAAAGTAAGTTTTTCTAGAGACTTTTATGCATTTTTTATTATGAAACAAACATTGATTATTCTGAAATGAAGGTCATGCATTATACAGTCGTGTTCTAGCTATAACACCATGTGCTTGAAACAAAATTAGGTCTAACTGTAACATGATGGTCAGCTATTTTGTTTTTTATAATCAAGTAGTGTACCTCGAATCCAATACAAGTGAACTGGTCCAAGGTACACACTTCTGCATAGTTAATGCATCTCCTAAAATTACATGTTCTCCAGTTTGTTGGAATGGTTGGACGAGCATTCCCACTGGTCTTCATATTATCAAATATAATCAATGGCTTTAAGGGTACTGGCTTACATATACTGAATGAAAATATTTCTCAGGATTTTGATTTCCTCTTATCAAATGTCACTCTCTCAATGCAAAAGTAACAAGAAAATAACACACAAAATGATTTTACTGGTGTGTCAACATCAGAAGCTAGTATTTCTTTGCCAAGACTTGTCACTCCAGAAGAAATAAGGCCATATCCAAAGGCACTACCGAGAAAACAATTTCGAAGGAGACTTCAAAGAAAGTCTTGTGTTTTGACCGACACACCCGAGAAAGAGAATCTTGAAATAGAAAAGTAAAACAAACTAAGACAGTAAAACTCCCTACCAAACCCCAGGTAAAAGAAAACTTTATTATTCCTCAGAGTCTGAACTTGAAAATATTAAAGATTTATATGAGGATACCGATATTTTAGATCATCATTTTAATGAGCTAGAAGATCCAGATAACGTCAATATTCAGATTGGTGTTTTTATATTGGTGAAATTCTCTGGCTAGATAACTATCAAATATTTTCTTGCAGAGATTATTTCTATTGCTGATGATGGATATGAATGTAATATCTGAAAAAAAGATCCAAACTGTCAAAAGTTCACCAGAGAAGATCCTACCCTTTATGAAGTTGACAAAAAGGATATCATATTCAAGCTACCACACCTAACTAGTAGGTCTTAAAGGTAGCTCGAGAAGTTAACATTTGGTATTAACTTATCCGATTACAATTTTAGTTAGAAATAAGTGAAGCTTAAAAAAATAATCTTTAGTATGGTTTTCAGAAGTTAGAGCGTCTTGTCATTTTATTAAAAAAGTGAACCGTAATAAGATGATAAGATCTAAATTTTTATTTACCATTGAAACAAATAAAAAATGTATTTCTGAAATTATGTGTGGTTTACTGATTGATAAATAGTGATGTTCTTACTGAAAATCATGTTTTCTTTACTTGTTAATAATTAGTCCAAGGTGCACAATCCCAAGACCCAAGGTACACCACCGGTGGTATACCTCGGTACTAATTGCATTCTTTTGTTTTTCTTAAAAATGTAATTGAAATAAGTTAAATAAATTTTTAAGAAATTTATATGTTGTGTAAAAAATCATAAAGTTTTAACTAAAGGTATTTGTATTTGGATTTGGCAAATAATTATGAAATTAAAAATTGAAAAGTGAAAATAGGTCCGAGGTACCCCACCTTCCCCTATCCTTATGCGTCTATACACCTTTGCTCATGTGTTTTCCATGCATCAAAGGTCGTCTGGAACTCGCTTTCGGGAATGCTGTTAAGGCACTTTGTTGTACTCTTTTAAATGTTGTTCAGGGTCTCCAGATGCTTTCCATTCAGCTCCCTTTTTACCTTTTGGAAGCAAGAAAAAGTCTGCCGAAGCTATAGGGGTTCTGTGGCACCGTTGAAACACCGATCCGGATCAGATAAGATTTGACAACGAAGGGAGTCGGACAAGATTTTTGGCAAAAGTTTCGCGAAGATCTTACGCAAGACCAAGTCTTCCGTAACAGTTCGATGAACATCTGCTTTCGGCAAATTTAATTGTTCTGACATCAAAAGAACACTCATTTGGCAGTCTTTGTTCAGCAAATCTTGCATACAATGGACATTTTCGATGTTAGAAGAACAGAAGGAGCCTCATCGGCAACTTCCTCCCGGCCGTTTTTCAACAGGGTTTTTGAACGACTTGTGCCACTTTTTGACCTGCTAGTACGACAAGCAATCATCTTTGAAGGAATGAGTGAACAACTAATCAAACGTTCTCACTGCCATCTTTTGGAGTTTGGTGCGAAATTTTAATCGCATGGATTTGCTCCAAAGTTTTCTTCATGACGACAACTCTGCGAGGAGGTTCACTAAAATTGGTTCACTAAATCACTCCGAGTGGTCGTAGACATCTGAACTTTGTGTCTCTGGAAAGCTTAGAGTCCCCCCTACCACTTCCAACCAGTCACGCAGGTGTAAGCAATATAGTCTCGTGAAAAAAAAAACAGTCTTAATATTTTTGGGACGAACCGTATATTGTAAAAAAAGTTGCAGAAGATTGGAAGAGATCTTTGATGGAAAAAAATAATGATACTTGTAAAAAAAATCCTAAATTTCATACTTCATGTAGCTTTAAATGCTTTAACTGCGGATGCTCTATTATTGGAACTAACACAAGCTTAATTAAGATATAATATTCTAATAAGATCCGTCCTTATAACCATCCTTGATATTCCGCTTCAATTGCAGAAATATCCTGGTATAAGCGCTGCCCCTGTTCGTCGCTCCTAGCTCCCAAACTTTCAGGGGAAAAAGTCAGTGACATTGAACATTCTAATTTTTTGAAACTTTTTAACATGTATTTTATTAATATTTTATAGCCAGGACTTCTATGTTTTCCTCAGAACTGTGTCACAACATTTTGAAAATCCATCCATGCTGTTTTTCCTAAATCACTTAAACTGACTTCAAGATTTTGGTCCTTTACAATTTTTGCATAGATGAGTGATAGGAACTGTTCCTACAAATAATGAAATCCACACCTTTCTTTATCCATTGCTTTAAAGAAATTCTTCATCATTCTCAACTTTATGTGTAAAGGTGGGGGGAATATATAATGTTTTGTTCGTTGATCCGGGAAAATATTTCGTTAAAACGAATTTTGTCAACGTTGTGTCTATCAACGGATCAACGAACAAAACTACTAAATTTTGCAATTTTTTTTGTTAACAAAAATTTTATATAAAGTAAAATTTAATTTATTAAAAAGAATTTTTCCGTTAATCTAAGAAATCGTTCAGATACAACATTTTAAATTACAACCTGCAACAGTGTTGTAAATTATTGTTCATTTTTAAGTGAAGTCCTAACTTTTTATTTACTTTTATATGTGATACATTAATTTGTTGGTCATTTAGCGTAATTTAAAACCAATAATATGTTTCTACACATTTATTATGCATTATGGTATGTGTTTTCAATTTGGCAAGATAAAAAGTGGCATTCCGCAATATCCCTCCTCCCTCCCCTCTAAAATATCAAAAATAATTTTTGGAACTGACGATATCCGTTTACGCTCATTCAGTGGTACCATATTTCTGAACATGTACACTAAAAAACAAATGTGAACAAATGTTCTGTTCCTTTAATGCACTTACTATGCTGGAAATATTCGACTCTGGAATGTTTTACTCTTGTTTGTGGGGTATTTACTTATACGTTCCCCTACTAAGTGAGTTTGACAGTACTAATTTCCTTAACAGCCTTTTATAATAGCTGCTACAACGAATACATTGCATTTTGGACTAGTTTAAAGGCAAATGAAAAAAAGGGGATTCAAAATATTCTCACCTATTTTAGTTGTGTTTGTATATATTTCATTTATTTTTTATTTTTCGTGATTAATTTTTGTGTAAAAAAAAGTACTTCGCTTATTTCTGCTGAAGGATATATTCAAAATTGTTTTATGAAGAAATATTTTTTAAGACTATCAATTGCACAGTTATCCCATGTCATCATGTAACACGAAATTCATAATTTAAAGTATTCATTTATTGAATGACATGTGACAAACGAATTTGCACATGAGTAATTGAAATAATTTGCAATGCATTTAAAATAAATTTTATACAAGTTCATAAAAAATATAATAAATGCAAGGAGAGGCAAAATTATACTATAATCATGTAATCGGATTGAGAGGAAGGTAGGTAAATGATCATTCTTGAACATCCATATTCCTTCCTATGTTGGATAAAATATGCAGACATTGCTTCATTTCATTTTTCATGCATTCTTTTTAGAGCTGATTTGGTAAGCAAATCCTGCTAAGAGTTTTTTTTTTTTTTTTTTTTTTTGTTTGCAATATTTCATTTTTATAAACATGAAAGTTATGAATATGATTAACTCATTTCTATAAATATTAAAGTTATGATTTACTTAGCCCATTTTTATAAAAACTTTAATTATAAATACAATTTACTCATTTTATAGGCAATAAAGTTTTGAATATATTAGTTAACTCTCTAATCACGTGAAATAATTTTAATTAGAATAATCAGATTTGAGATAAAATATCCAGCCTCATTATTAATAATTAAATAATAATAATAATTATTTTTGAGGAATACCTTAAAATAACATAAAAACACTCGGAATATTCCAAAAGGGAAGAATAAATTATGAAAATAACGATGAAAAATACTTTAAAAAGAAGTACTGTTCTCTTATAAAAAAGAAAATTGGTTTCGATTTTTTTAAATTTGTCCAAGATTTAAAATGGTTATACACCTAGAGCAGGAGCAGGAATTAAAATCTAGAGAGCAAGTCCATTCATTGGCACCCCAAATCACGTGACTCAACAACGACGAATGGTTGGCACGTTTTGCGTGAAACAGGCGAAGGAAACCTGATTTCTTAACATATACTTTGCTTTAAATTCTATCACGTGACTTGGAATCTTGGTTTCATGAATAAGTCTGAACTAAAAATCCATTTTATCTCTTCCCGATGGTAATACTTGCATGAAAAACAGTCAAGATTGTTTACTTCGAATTTAAATGTCAGGATGGGAAAAATAAATAAAAAGTTTTCCCTCTGTTTTAAACCGTTATGTACTTATTTGACTTAGAAGTGACTAACACGATCATGAAATATAAGGATACACATATTAAAATCCACCGCAATTTCTTGAAATCCTATTAGTGAAATCTTTTGTCTTGTGAGAAAATTAGTTAAATACCACTCTTCTCAATTACAGCGAAGGCCTAACAGAAGCCCAATTAGAGTTTTTACCTCTGGAAAGACCACCGACATATATTTCCATTGAAGCAAAAATTGCAAGAAACGCCGCACCGTGACAAGATTCCTTATCAGCTGCAAGAGTTTTGACGCACGAAGCACGGCCGACACTATATCGGCCGAACCACGGAATGAATATAAGTATCTTTTTTTTAAGGAAAAAAAACAGCAGTCTTCTCAAAAAGGATAGTGTCTTCACTCTTATATTCTTCTATTATGAAGTTCGAAAAAGTCATCCTTCTTTTTTTATTTAGTATTATAATATGCTCTACGGGAAAAGTAGTTAATTATTTAAAGGTCTGGTAATCCTAAAACACTTATTCTGGAAAACATACCTTTAGCAACCACAATTAGACAATTTCGGAAAGGAATGAGGTGCGGACATTTTTTATGGGTCCAAATTTTCTATAAGTAAAGGACTGGGGGGGGGGAAGCTGCTGATATCACTAAATCTATTTTAAAAGATGCTTTTGAAAGCCACCAAAGATGTCCGGTAGAGTTTTTGGATATTAAGAGTGCGTTTAAAGCAGGCGTCGATTACTTTTCAGAGCATATGTGGTTTTGAGGGAATTGAACAACTATCTACCAAATAATAATTTACTTAACCCTAAGTTAGTTTATTGCTAAGACATATCATTATTAAAAAGATAAAGAATTCTAAAGCGTTACTACAGTAAAGCATCTATGAGCTAAAAAAGCCAAACGTACTAAAGTCGTGCAAATATATACATTGAAAAGTAATAAGAGTATTGGGAGTCAATAACTGGAGTGTCTTATGTAAGAAATCCAAGATAAATCGAACTTAAGACGGAAAATGGCAGACACTTTTTTTTTTAAGTTGGCACTTATAGATGTACCAAGCACCGCTTTTAGATTATGATGATTAGATTAGATTTTAGATTATCTTGATTTATCAAGTGTCAATTTCAAACAGACACCGGCTTCAGAAAATGTCGTCTTTATTTTATCTTAGAGTAATATAAACAATTCTCTACACACTACTTACTAATTGAAGTTTCGTTATGTGTCAAAAAAATAAGAAAAATCGTTCTAAAAAACGGAACACTCTAGTTATGAGATTTTTTGTTTCGTTGCACTTTATTCTAATGGAATTTAACTAGGTGTTTCAGACGGCAGCAAGTAAAATGATGTTTTTTCGCTTTTAACACGAAGTTCCCAATAATGCCGAGCAATCTTAGCAAGCATGTGAAAAAATGTATTGCTAGTAAAGTCAATATTTTTATAGAAAAGCTGCTTAAAATATTTAATATAGTTTTATATAAAACAATAAGGGCATATATATTTTTAAGTATGTTGTTGTTGCAGCTTGTGCTTTAGAAGATATCTGACAAATGTCAGATCAGCTTCATCAGGTTATCGACCACTAAAATGTCGATTACGATGCGGTTATCGAGGATTAAGTCCGACTTGGAAAGTGCAATGCAATTCAGAATGTGCTCTGGTGAAGTTGGATGGTCACAGAATTTTTTACAGATACGGTGGATTTTTCCACCACGTTTATTTTTTGTAATACATTTAATGTGGTCATTCGAAAGACTAGATAGAGCAGTCTGATTGCCACGGTATCATTTGAAGTCTAGCAGAGCACTAGGGGATGTTCCGCTGTGCCATTCGTGAGCAGGTGGAATGTGCCATAATAATAATAATAACAATAATAATAATATGCTGTAATTAAATCAAGCTTATCATGAAACAAAGCATGTGTATTTTTCACAAAGTGAAAATCGTGTCAGCAAGGCAATCAAATAAAATATTTAGAAAACACTCTAAATTTACACATATTCCGCAATTTTGTATTATAAGCTTGTAAACAATGTTAAACATGTTCAATCTATTAATGTGAGAGACCTTCTTCAAATGATGACACGCATTGAGGTGAAACAGGTTTCAGGAGATAAGATGAACATTTACATAGATTTTTGCAATACTTTTGTGATACATATGCAGGGGAGTGTAATTTAATGAAAAAAGTGTGACATAATTTATGGACTGCCCACAAGAATATATTCACAAACATTGTAATATTTGTTAAAATATTGCTTTAACCAATACTTTAAAATATCTAAAATTCTTTTATTACAACCCTAATACAAAGATACAAAAAAAGTAAGAAACAAAACCAAATTTTCCGATAAATAAAGAAGAATACTTACCATTTACGCAAAAATAGAGAGACAAACTATTACTACGCAGAGGTAGGAAAATATTGAAAAACGATTTTAAATGGCAGACGTAATTCAGAGTTTAGGAATCGTAAACTCTCGCTAAAAGCAGACAAGTTCATTCCAGGAAACATTCCGGCAGGGACAAACCACATTGTTTTTGAAATATGCATCCCCAGTTGTAAGTAAAATGCAGATGGTTTCTGTAAAAGACTCGTGCATTTTTAACTTTATAACTGAATTTGCATTCGGAGAAAGAAACACATTAAGTAAATATTGCAATTTTCAAAATAATGTTGTGTCGCACAATGCTTTTTATTCCTCCGCTCTTTCTTGCTTTATGTTTTTGCAGAAAACAGCTTCTTCCAGAAAAGTAACTTTTTAGCTAGAGAGAAATGTGGAAATGTTTATTTATTTATTTATTTATCTATTTACTTTGATGTTTTCGTTTTCTGCTGAGGTAATCATAATCATTAAAGGCAATTCTTTTTTATTTTATTTTACTTATAAAATAAAAATTCAATTTCAAAGTATGGCATAGTTGTAAATATAAGTATGTAAATATAAGTATAATCATGTAAATATAGGAAATTACAACGTGTAATTTGCACCAAATTGCCAATTACTGCAAACTTGTGTTTCGGGGTCGTACGGAACTCCATTTCAATGCAAAATCTCTGAGCTTATGGATGAAAATACTTCGTTCGTACTTATTTTCAATGAAAAAATTGTTCCTTGCAACCCCGAAAAACGTGTCTGAAGTAATCTGACGTTTTACGCAATTTATAGGTTGCTATTTCATATTTTTACTTTTTAATCATAAATATATTTGTTTAGCTCTATCATTAACATTGTTACAACTCAATCGTATTTTTCCCTTTAATATGTTGTTGCTACTTTTTGAAATTAGGTTTTTTTTAAAAATATGACAAGTGTATTTGAAACAAGTTTAGAAAATTACAGATAAATAATATGAAACTTCAGACGTCTTTATGTATTAATCAGCATCAGGAGTGATCGTTAAACGCGGACATGCCCGTTAGAATGGTGATTTTTTTTTTTTCATGAACTCGCATGCGTTAATAAATAATGTATATTCTGAAAATTTCAGAACATATTTAAATACTTTGACCAGTGGCTTTGTATGGAGGGGCGGAGGGGGCGGTCCGCCCCGGGCGGCACTTTTTGGGGGGCGGCAATTTCACATTTTTGATGCGAAAAAATTCAACGCGTTTTTTCAATAAGGAAATCATGCGTTTGATCTATTACTGGAGGCAAAAAAAAAAAAGTCTTTGAATTGTAAGGTTTTGGTACGACTATGATAATAAAACTCTAATACAAAACATGCGTTTTTCTTGTGGACATCTCAGTACTATTGTTTGTTTTTTTCTCTTCCTTCATTTGAAACTACAGACTGAGGGAATTGGTAGTGTAGAATCAAGAGACCATGTTTTTTTTAATGTTTAAGGTTAACTATTGCAACAATAAGTTTAATATGGAAACTGTAAGTTTCATAACTTTTCGTATATTATGAAGCTACACCTTGATTTTAAGAAAATTCCCAGGAAATTCACTTATTTTTAAAGAAAACACTGTTTTTTGAAAGGAAAGTATTAACAAGAGTAAAAGAAGAAAGAGCTTAAATGGTGGGCGATTTCTCGCTCATTTTCAGGATAACATTTCAACAATTACTTTTATTGGTAATTGATTATAAAATTTTCATTAAGACAAAATGAATTTCATGTTAATTTTATAAAAACACTTATTCACAACTCCAAATAATGATTACTTGCGTTACTGTTTTATATCAGCGAATTCTTTTAAACAATGAGTTTCACATTTGGTCATTCATTTTAAAGAAAGGTTTTTTTCAGTAAAATGTCTAGGCAAAGCATTTCATATTTACATAAAAAGTAATGATTTTTGATGCAAGCTTTTCTTATGAGTCACTGTAGGGTTAATCGAATGTAAAAAGGGCCTCTTTATCTTATCGCCCTCTATCAGTAAAAACGAGAATCATCCAAATTTGGTAATGTAGCAGTACCGGATCTAGCGAAGGGGAGGGGGGGGACTTACTAATACCCTGGGTGGCAACTTCTGAGTTTGTCAACTTAATGTTGACCAAATGTTGACTTAATGTTGATTCATTCAAGCACGGTAACTCCCTTTGAGAAACCAAGTCGACCGTGTTTCTAAAACTGTTGCGTTGGAAAATTTCCCCGACATTTACGCTCCTTCCTACTGTTGTAAAGCTTGAAAAGCATTTTCAGCACTTTAATTTTGAAAATTTTCCGGAGGAGAGCCACTTACCATCCCTTTCTCCCTTAACTTGGCTAAACATAGCCTAAAACATCTGTTTGGGAGGCTCCATTTTCAACCCCATCCCCATTTTTCGCTGTCTAATGTTGCCAAAAATAGTTTTAAAATGTGTTTTGGGCCGGAAAATTTGGACTCACCGAAAACAGCTTAAAATTGCGTTGTTAAACACTCAATAAATATCACATTTTTCAGGAAGAGCAACCGAACCTTTTTATCCCTTAATTCCACCAAACAGCCCAAAAGTGTAGTTTCAGGCATTTAGTCTTGAAACATTTCCAAGGGATATCGCGCACCCAACCTTACGCGTCTCATCTTTTAGTCTAATATTGAGTTTTTAAAACTTCAATAACAACAAATTCGTCAGCGTCTTTGTTGGAGTTAGGGGAGGCCCTTACACCACTAGATACAGCCTACATTTACGTGTTTTTCAGTTCAGTTGAAAAACTTTACGGACAGAGCGCCCCACCTTCCCCAGTATCTTCATAAATCCAAAGATAGCCTAAAATTGCCTTTTTAACATTTCAATTTCGGAAAAATTCCTTTAGAAGTTCCAACCCCCTAACGTTACCAAATAAAGCATTAAACTAAGTTTAATTTTGAAAAAAAAAAGTCCGGAGCTATAAGCTTCTTTTCTATATGAGTTACTAAAAATTGTCTGAAATTCTCAATTTTGACTTAAATTTTGGAATTTTTCGGTGGGGTTAGAAATTCCTTTTTTTCCCTCTCTCTCTCTCTCTCTTCTGCAAGAAAAATAAGAAATGAAAAAAATAAGTTTCTTTTCTACTTTATTGAAATCTTATTAAAATACTTTTGACTCTTCAATGTATTAACTATTTCTCATCATAAAGGCGGCAAATTGAAGGACCGCCACGAGCGGCAGAAAGTGTAGCTACGCCACTGACTTTGAGTCAAAGTAATTCGAAAACTAACGTACATCCACTTAACAGAATTATGTCTGTATCCAAAAAAAACTATTAAAAATGGCAGAAAGCGCATCTGCTATTTTTTTTTAAAAAGCATTAAAACTCGATTCATTACTCTATTTAAATGTATAACAAATGTTTTCACCCATTTTTCACTAATAGCTATGATTAGGAAATGAACCATATTTTATTACGAAAGATACGTTTAAAAAATGTTTATGCTAGTTTTTATTACTTTTCTTCACGAAAATATCGTCTGCTACGAATCAGAAATTAAACTATATTTAATTTAAATTTTGTGACCACAAATCGCGAACGATATTTTAAAAATGAAGATACGCCTAGTTTTAGAATATGTTAACAACCATAAATGCGATCCTGTTACCCATTAAACTTCGGGTAAAATTCATGTGTGCAGCTTTTTAAGGGCTAAAATGCAGCAAAAATTAAACAATCCTATGCTCTATTTTGCATCCCAGACAAATGTGTATACAAAATTTCAGGATGATCGGTTGAGTAGTCAGGGCGTGAAAGAGTTGCGAACAAACAAATGTACAAAGTCACTTTCGCATTTATAATATTAGTAAGGACATGGTATCCTTGTGGATAAGTGGTAAAAATATTAGTTCAACGCAAACTGTATGAAGTGGAGACAAAATGCATGAATAAAAAATGTTCGATAGAAATTAGCTCATTTTTCCGAATAAACCACATAAAAGATGTTCCGCTTTAGTAAGTGATACCAGTACTTACGTTCCACCTTTACAGAAGAAACTTATTTTGAGATAATATTTTTAATCCTATTTACAGCAACTTTTGATCTGAAGTTTTTTATCTTGACGTTATACATAATTCAAATTAAGATTGTTAGATAAGTCGTATAACTTTGAGTTAATTAACTTAAGATACGTTGAATTAAAAGCACATGTATCTTATTAAACGTTTCCTTTAACATTAAAACTAAATGCTTTACGCAAGTGCTCCAAAATGTCAGTACTTGCAATAGTGTCTAGACATCTAATTAAGTATACTTATTAAATATGTTTCTTCAGATATTCTCCAATCTTTTATCATATGATATATGAAATAAATTGTAATTTCGTACTTGTATATGCAGTTTATCTGTGCATTACATTGCCTTTGGTTTAGTAGGAAAGATCAATACTAAAATTTATTTTCTTTACTTTTCAACATACTGTGTTTTACATAATCTTTGAAATTAGCTCTAAACATGTTTTTTCTACGTACTGTTCATTTTTCATCAATATTTTTTTTGAATGATATGGTGGAGCATAATTTGTATGAAAACTCTGAAAAGGAGTCTATTGAAGCTGTTAATAAAGCTGTTTTGTATTCCTTTCAGACATATCGTCCGGTATACCGGACATGAACTTTAAACACCTGATAATCATTTATTAATAAATTATATTACTCGATTTCTTCTTAGTTAAATCTATACATTCTGCTTATTATTATCTGTGCAAGATTTTTTGTTATGGAGTTGAAAACACTAAGAAACAGGGATTGGGAGAGAGATTGGGACTGGCTCATTTTCTCAACCACGGATTCTCGTCACAAAGGCGAATTTTTACTTCCGATTAATAAAATATATATAAAATTTACGAATAATTTCAAATGATTCTAAAAATGTATCATTTTACAATGAAGTTTGTCTGATGTTTCATCGTTTTTGTAATCTGAAACATTTATTTCAAAAATATGCGTCCGAATTATTGGACGTGTCATAACTCTTTCTCATAATAACTCTAATTAACTTCATAACTCTAATTTTTCTCCTTTCAAACTTGAAATTTGGTCTATAAGATACTCTTTACTATATTACATTGTCTATCAAATAAAAATAGTTTTGGTTAAGTGTAAAATGTGCGCTATGTTATAAAATGTAAATCAGTACCGTTTATTCTGACATTAATTTCAAACTAAATAGGAAATCAGAAAGAGCATATGTTGCTGTAAACCTGTGGAACATATATTTTTAAAATATTGGTAAGAACTAAAATACGTTGCTTTTCATTTAACTTAACAGTTAGTAGTGGTGCTTGACTTCAGTTGTTTTTGTTATGCATATTTTATAACTGTGTTTGCGTTTTTAAGTGCCTTGTGTGGACTGAAAATTGTTTCTTTCAAAATATATTTGTTATCATATTCGAAACTGGTAAATCCAAGCAAATTAGAAGGTACAAAAGTGTTAAAGTGGTAAAAACCTGTGGTTCCCAAACTGAAAACCGCGGCTCATCGAGGACTCGTTGTTTTTCTTCGCAAGGCGTAGCAAAACTTCATAATGACTTCCGGAAAATATTTCCAAGTTATTTTGCTTTTTCAATATTTAGTGCATTTATGCATTTATACGAGTTTCATTTCTTTTGACTGCTGCTTATGAATAGCCATTATGTAACTTGGGGAGGTACGCCATGGTAAAATTGTATTTAGGGTCAGACTCCTTGACTCAAAAAACCACTGTTGTAAATCTATAAGTAAAACACAACCATAGGTATAAGAAAGTATCTTTTAAAATGAAATAATTTAGATGCATAATAAATACCGGATAATAAATATGTTATGATCAACAAATATAATAATAAAAAAATCAGTTTGGAATGAATATGTATTTCCAAATAAAGAAATGAAAACAAATAAATATTGCTACACTATTAAATGTTTGCGTGATTAAATATATATAGATTATTGTTAAGAGTATACCCTTAAAAAATTCAAGAATTTTAAATTATATCGCGTAGAAATACACAAATTCATTATTTATATCTACATAAAAAAGAAAGTAAACTCCGTTTTTAAAAATATTATTAAATTATATTAATGTTAAACGTATTACTTAACTCTTTTAAAACTACTTAACAGTTTAAATGTTCAGACATTGAACTGATTAAGATTGATATTCATAATGATGAGTTGAAAGAATTTCTTAAAACTTAAGGCTCCTTAATACGTTTGCTAGTCATGTTGCAGAATAAAGTATACTGATTAGAATAAGGGATTCCAATTTATCATGTGACTAAAGATTATACTGCAAACGATCCATCATCATTACGAATAAAACTTAGGGCAAACCGTTATTCACTATAGATAAGAGTCAGATCCTTCTCCAACATTAATAGCAGTTAGAAATGGTATGTCAACTTAACCATGGCATATCTTATGCTATTACGTAAATGATTTTAACCATATCATGTGAGAAAATCAAAAACCGATTATGATTATAGTTACGGAGTGGCGATACAATATAATAGTGATTTCCAAAATTTAAACAATAAGGTTTCAAATTCAAAATGTTTTTATCGATTTTTTGATTTTTATTGATTTTTTCAACATTAGTATAAAAATTATTGATTTTAAAGAATGCTTATATATAAAATCTTTTGGTGTAGGCTGGCTCTGTCAACTTTTTTTCAATAATATAAATGAGTTCGTTTTTCAATAAAAATTATCCAAAGCAAATTCGCTGTTTGGTCTAAGATTAATGTGTGGGCTTCGAATTTTCCTGCTGAAATTTTCCTGCAAATGTTTAAAAAGAATTTTTTGACTGTTAAAAATATGTCCTAGATCAAACCCAAAGCATAAGGTATATTTTGCACCCTATCCATGTCTAAAAATTATCCCACTAAAGTTTGTTTGAAGAAACTCTGTCTTTTTCTTAAAAATCATTTTATTTCCCCAATTTCCCCAACATCTAGTTGATATGTTCAATATATTTAACAAAAATAAATAAAATGAATTAAAAAAAATAAATAAGTTTAAGGCGTAATTGCTAAGAGCTTTCACATCATGTTGGTTTTATTGCATTAGATTATTCCAAAAAGCGTTTTTGAAAGGCGTAAAAACACGAAAATAAAAACGCTAAAAAAGTAAAATAAAATAAAAATTAAAAAAATAAAACTAAGTTAGAACTGCTTTAAAAAAACCGCTAAAATAAAATACACTAAAAATATTTATTTTTAGTTCAAATATTTAACCAAAGAAATAATAAATAAATAAATAAATAAGAGTAAATAAATTAAACTAAAGGTGTAATCACTAAGAGCTTCTACACGATGTTAGTTTTATTGCAGCAGATTATTCCAAAAAGCGTTTTTGAAGGACGCATAATAAGGAGGAATAGACAGACCGACAGACACACCGGTGTAATTATACACTTATTTTCCCTTATGGATTTTTTACCGACAGTTTTATGACACACTAAATAATTTCAAAATGTCCTTTCCTTTTGATAGTAACACCTTTAAGTTCTAAAACAAGCTGTAACGAGAAGTTAAAATTATGATACCTAATAAATCATTAGGCTAAAAATCAAAGAATTGAAACATTCTCTGTTTAGATTTATTTCAATCATTAAAATCCATGAAGCGCTAAGACAGTCAAAATTGACTCCTTAAAAAATTTAATTATTTTGTAAAATGTATTGATCATCTAATAGAATAAGAAACAACAGAAAAACTGAACATTTTTTTCTGAATCAATAAAAAGATGGGAATAAACATAATGTTTGTCTATAAACTCAGGGAAAAAATGAACTTCAAAGGGTATTTTTTTTAACCAACAATAAATAAATAAATAAAGAGAAATATAGAAATACAGAACGATCATATTTATTTGTCAAAAGATTTGAGATGGCAGCAGAGGAGCAAATAGAAATATTAAATCATACATATACGGAAAAGGAAACGTCTTTCCATGAGAAAAAGAAATTTATTAAATTTGACTTAAATGTTTAGAAGTTGCTCCTCAAACATAAACAGCTACCTAGGGAAAAGGAAGCATCGGCTAATTGAATTCAGTAGGAAGAGATCGATTCATGGTAAGAACACCAGAGGAAAAAAACCTCACCAAGTTTGGAGTTTGAAAGAAAATATAATGATGGTGGAGTTTGTTATTTAAGTAATGGCTTATTCTTTGTTTACAATTTGTTTTAGCTGCAGAGAAATATCCTTATCATAAGAAATACGCTGGACCTGTATTTGTATTCTTATTTTTTTGCGTATTTTAGAGATAAAGCTGTTGAAAATTCGTAATTATCCCTCACGAAAAACTTTTGTTTATAGTATTATGGAACGTCTAACTGCAAAACTGATTGTTTACTAATTAAAGTTCTATTTTTGACGAACACGATAGGCAAGTTATAATATTTGTACTGTAAAATGTTTTAAAATGTTTTTAAGATATTTTGTTAAAATACTTGTAAAATATGTTGATTGCTGCTGGCGAAATTACCTAAAAAAACAGCACTAGTACCACGACATCTCACAAATCAAGCAATAGGGATTACCGAAAACCTAAAATATAAGCATGACAAGAAGTAATTAAATTGAACATTTACAAACCAAAAAAACAAGTTTTACAGAAAATTAATTAAAACTATTTCATAACTAATTTAAACTACAGAAGAAAAAATTACAATTGAACTCAATAGCAAGAGAAATAACAAGTAACAAACGAATCCATGGAACAAACAAAATGACCTACTGCTTCTCCTCCATAAACTTGCTAACGAAATTGCCCAACCACAATGCAGACCTTTAAAAAGAAAAGGGCAATCGGTTACATGACTTGCTCGCGCCAGGCAAAATTGCAGTTCGGACATTGTACAGACGTAATTCCTGATGTAATCTCTGCTTTCCAGTTTTTATTTCCGATCCAGTGTTTTTATTTCCTCTTAGGTGTATTTTCAACTCAATTTTTGCTGCTGCCGTGTCCCAATTGCAATTTTGCCTGGAACGTGCTAGTCATGTAAAAGATTTGCCCTTTTCTTTTTAAAGGTCAGCGTTCTGGTTGGTGCTACTTTTTGCAGGTTGGCTTGACAATTATTTCGTTTATTTACAGGTATGATTCAATTTTCAATTTTTCTCCAAGGCTCTCAGGGAGGGTAGCACGTTGTTGGGATCTTTCTCTCGCTAAACAGAAAGGGCCTTGTGAACATAGAGGCCGGTCCTGAAATTTAATACACAGTTTAGTGGTTATGGTACAAATAAATGGTTACATTTTCAAACCAAAAAAATAAAATGAAAAGAGATAGAAATTAGTATTTTGTGTGGCCACCGCACACCGCAATAAGAGCTTCTACATGACTCGGCATGGAGTGAAACAAAGTTTGAATATCTGCTTGCGGAAGAGTATTCCATATTGTTTGTATGCGCAACCAAAGTTTGTCTGTCGAAGCAAAAGGACGAGGATCAGGAGCGAGACGCCGCCTAATGAAATACCACACATGTTCAATCGGTGACATATCCGAAGAATATGCAGGCAGAGGAAGAAGTTGTATCTGCTGCGAATCAAGGTAGGGGTTGTCAGTCCTGGCGACATGTGGACGGGCATTATCCTGCTGGAATACAGCCCTGGCAATTCTTGCAGGAAAGGAATAGCTTGGGGCTGTAAAACATTGTTTATGTATCGGGTACTGTTCAAATTGCCCTCAATTCGCAGCAATTGTGATCGTCCATGATATGCTATAGTATCCTAGACCATAACTCCGGGTGTTTGTCCTCTAAGGCGTTCGATAATGCACTCCAGAATGTGCCGTTCACCGGCATAGCACCTGACACGGATTCGGCCATCATGGTTCCACAAATTGAAGCAGGATTCGTCAGAAAAGTCGACGTGCTGCCAATCAGCACACCAGCTCCTTTGCACACTGGTCCATTGTAGCCGCAGGCGGCGATCGTTTTGCCTGCGAGGAATCCTGTGCAAAGGAATCCTTGTGCGCAGCCCATGCTGCAGCAGACATATCCGAATTGATTTAGTACACAATGAAACACCTGTAGCTATTGATCACTGTACTGCCAATTGTCTAGAAGAAGCTGAGAGGTCCGTCATTGTCATACGCACCAGGTGTCTGTCATCGTGAGCTGACGTCACATTTCGGGGTCCTCTCCCGGATTTCCGAGCCGTCCGACCCTCCCCCGTTCATTGCTTCCAAGCACGCATGATTGTGCTGCTGTTACGCTGCATACGAGTGGCTACTGGACAATAAGACAATCCAGCTTCACAAAGGCAGACGATTTTGCTCCGTTCGAACTCCGAAATTTGTTCAAATTTCGCTTTCTTTCGTCGAAGAGGCATGGTAAAGATTCAGTTAACGTTTACTCTAGCATATAACCACCGATAATCATACACGCCTCGCTACAGCCGTCTGTTTATATTCGGTTCGATCCGCCGTTCAAATGGCGCTGCTCAGCAAATGCATGCGCGACCGGTCTGCAAATTTCCTGCAAATTCCAGCTCACTCGCATAAGTCCTTCCTGGTGCTGCAATTTTCACAAACAGGAATGTATATATATATATATATATATATATATATATATATATATATATATATATATATATATATATATATATATATATATATATATGTATATATATATATATATATATATATATATATAAATATAATAATGATAAGTAATTTGTAAACATGCTGAATATTATATGTTTTCCCTATATGAAACCAATTCTAACAACATTTTACGAAAATGTAATGTAATTTCGATTAATATATTCTTAACTATACAAGGGTATTCAAGAAAAAGTAATTTTTTTTTAAAAAGAAGATTATAATATGTTAAGCATTTAATGTTTCATTTAAACAAAAGAGCTGTTTATGTAGTTTTAGTTACAGCAGATATTTTGATTACTACAACTGTAGTTTTAAGTTGAACGACTGATTTATAATATTGGTCTTGTATTTAGCCCTGTTCCTTGTAAGGCTATTTGGAAGAGCTTACGAAAAGATAAGTTTAATAAGTAGTGATTATATCTTGAATTAAAAAAAATATGTATATGATACACAATAAAACAAAGTGTTAATTAATAATTTGTTTCTTTAATTAATGCAGTAATTGAACTCATAAAAACTGTTTATTCGTTACAGTGGCCTCCATGCTCCACCCACTTTACATGTTGAATAGTTTGAGAACTGCATCGTAACTTGAATTCCCATCCAATATCTCATGATGTTTGTTTTTTACAGAAAACTTGTCTTATAAACATATGTTTTTCCTGTGCAGTTGCAGAAAGAGAATATTTCTTGCCAGTTTTATCTTTGTGGTCCTCATTTGCCGAGATTTTTGAGAAAACTCTAAATGACCAATCTCAGTCTATTCAGATTCGTTGATGTTTGACAGTAAGTCGACAAGGTTTATCAAGCAACCACTTTTATTTTCTCAAATTCTTTAAGTTTAGTACATAACGGCATAAATGTAAAAATAGGATGCGATGTCCACAATTGTTTACCAAACATTTATGTCGTTATTCTAGTGCAGTGTGCTGTGCAGCGTATAAAAAACTAGCAAATTTTGGTTTTCAGAAGAAAAAAAGAAATGATAATGATTAACCCGAGATTGCTCGCGCGACCAAAACGAACGGGAATGCTCGCGCAGGGTATCTCATACCCGAGGAGGTTTTTTAGTATTTTCGAGTTCAATTTTTTTTCTTCAAAAAGGTTGAAAATGCAAATTAGAGAAAAGAGTATAATTATAAAATACTTTCTTAAAAGACTTGCATTTAATTTCTACATTTTTTTGCAAATGCATGCCATATGGTCCATGCAAATGTTTTTGTCACCTTTTTCACACACAAATTTGGTTTTTGTATTTTATATTGGGGCTTTCAGTACAGCTTTTGTACGTTGACTTTGCTTTTTTAGCAGGGGATGCAATGTCTTCACTAGATGCTAGTTTTAATTTTAAGTCTCTTGGAAGCATTGCGTATGCTTTAGTTCAGAACTGTAGCAGAAATACTCGCGCAGGGTATGATACACCCGTAGAAGTCAATTCCAAAGAAATTAATTTTAGAATGTCCCCACCGTTTCTACCCCTCCTAGGTTATGACCTATGGGTAAGCTACTCAAGGAATCGTCCACTTCCAAAATAAAAAGGTGGGGAGAAATTTGATGGAAAGCGAAGAGTTGGGTATGTCATACCCTGCGCGAGCAATCTCGGGTTAAATGAAAGAAATAACTATAAATTAAAAATACAGAAATGCTTAACTCTTTACCGATAAGGGGTTTGCAGTCAGTGTCTATAATTTTGTGTTTAAAGCACGCTTTCTTTGATAAATGTATTTTTTGGGCTAATTTTGAATGCAATATATATGTATTTCAAAAAAATTGATACTTCGTGCGACTTGGGGGGGGAAAAGCCTTTTTCATAAATAAATCTGAGTTTCACAGTAGAACACCCAGAACACTTTTTTTTTGGTTCCTATGAAAATTAATTCATCGTTAATTTTAAGTGCAATTTAACGCTTAACTTTAAAAATGAGTGTTTGGCTACACAAGCTGAAAAGAGACATCACTTCCGGTACTTTCATTATGACACTGTTGGATCTAAAGTGTTTTAGAACGTTCGATTGCAGTTAAGAAAGATTAAAAGTCCAATTTCATTTCCTGGAATAGCTTCTAAAACTGATGATGTATTTTCGAAGTAGGGCGAAATTAGCATACGAAGCCAATTTAAAATTTTGCCTTTGAAAAGCTGTAAGCCCTATGCTATCAATCTTATTTTTTTTTATTCAAAGGACATTTTGAAACAAAGAATGATTATTTTACCTTTTTATACTTTGATTGAAAAGTATACTTTGAACTAAAAATCATGAAATATTTCTTCTGATATCTTTAAATTATTTTTTTTCTTTCACTTAATAACTTAATATGCACACATTTTCATGCTGTTGTCCTTTTGCTACTTAATTTTGTTTTAAATTTATTTCGTAATTCATTTAGACCTAAAATCAAATTTTGTACGGTGTAGTATTTATCAACTTGTGGTATCTATTGGAAATGGACACTTTAATTTGACTAGAATAAATAGTGCATCAATTGTTAAGCGTTTATAAGCTTCTTTTTTTTTCTCGATCACAGCATAATTCATATATTTCTTTTGTATGCATATGTGTACAATATTCTTGTTTTGACTACACAATGGAAACCTTTTAACATAAAATGAAATCTCTTCCATAAAATGGAAGTGACAACGTCAACATCTGCAAATGACTTGGTTTTTCGGTATATTCCTCTTCAATAATGCAAATATATTCATAGATGTATTGCATCCATTTTGTATTACAAAATAGAGTAAGTCTTGATGTTACTTAGACTGAAGCCTTTTCTCTTTCTTGAGTTGTATTGTATGAATGCCCACAATTCAGTAAAACGCAAAGATTATTTAAAAGCAAATGAATAATTTAAGTTAGAAAACATATTTTAACCTTTCTTAAATCAAAAATTGTTATTTTTTGACTGCTCTACGACTTCAAGATTAAGTGGGCGTGCACATTCCGTCGAAAAAAAAGCAATTTTTAAAGGAATTGTAATAAATGAAAAAATAAGAACCCAAAAAGCTCAAGAAAATAAAACTTTTTTGTTTCCTCTTTTTTTTCAGAGAAACAATGATATCGAAAAAATGAAAATTGCACTTCTGTTAAAGTTTGACTTCCTAGCTATTAAAAAGAAATTTAATAAACTGTCTTTCGATATCAGAAAATTGCTCTTTTCTCTCATTTTTCTGTGTTCTAATAAAGAGCACTTTTATTTTTCTGGTTTCTAGAAGGTGTTTTGTATTGTCCAAAGGTTCTCTTTTAGTTTATATTTTTCTAATATATTTCTCTCTGACAACTGCTCTCTTTTGAAGCCTTTTTGGACTTTTTTTTGTTAGTGCTTTTAAGATACCCATATTTCTAGTTGTGAAATTAAAACTGTTATATCTTCATGTTACTAGCAATGCTTTTTTACGAAATAAAAATGAATCTACACTCGAGCTTTGTTTTTTTTTCTGTTTTTTTACATTGTTTTTCACGTTTTTAAAGAATCCCATAGGACTTTAAATACATTTTCTTTTTTTTTAATAATAAACTAACTACAACAAAACGGAATTAAATCATGCCAGTTGTTGCAGTATACCCGATTAACGTTAATACTATGATTTTAATAGAATAATTTAACAGTTATTTCAGAATATTATTTCATAACTTATCACAAAACCTCCAATGCACTAAAAAGTTTATTAGTAGTTAAACAAATGTGATGAAAATAGTGAAACATATCTTTAATCATTAAAACGGAATAAAATTAAAAGTGCAATGAACTTAAGAGCTTATAATAATAACCAAACATTTTTTGTTAACGCCTCTGTTACTTTCTGTGGCATAAAGGTTTGTTTTTTTCTACTGTATGGAGGAAAAAAAATATTACTTCGAAATTTCTTCTTTACATTACCTATATACTCATCAGTTTTGGTAACTTTAAGGTGAAAATTACTCAATTTATTTCGTTTTTTTAAGTTATCTTGTGGTCTTTTGAAACGTCTGTAATCTTTGTAAACTTTGAAGCAAAAGGGAGTTGTCATGTCTTTATATAAAAAAAAGAAGAACCACACACACACACACAAATACGTAGATGAGCTTCAGTGTGCAGGAGATATAAAAGAAGAGTCTATTTATCCAGATAAATAATTGCAATTCAAAATATTATCATACCTATAGTTTATTTTTTTTTAAACTCTACTAGCTGCGGCCCCCGGCGTTGCACGGGATGCTAGAAAATTGAAAGAGATGTCAAGTTGATGATTCTGTAATACTCTGACATCAGTTTCTAACGCGTTTAGGATTAAGTAAATACGCGTAATGCAGGGTTTTTAAAACTCCAGTAAAACATAATTTTAGCAAGAATCTCATTGGCATTAATAATAGTTTTCAATCATACAAATTACGAGTATTTTCAATTGGCACAAAAAGATGAAAATATATGCATTATCAACTATAACCTGTGCTCATATTTAACTGAAATACATTTGATAAACTATATCCAAAGTATTTATGCACAACTACAATTAGCTTTCTACATAAAATGAAACAAATTGCTTGGTTGAAAACATGAAATTGAAGCATCAGGACTTATGAAGTACCAATAATGGCAATCCGTTAATACGAAGTCATCAGTTTCCAACAAAGCTTTAGCTGAAATTATTAAAAGCAAACTTTTTTGTTTTGGAACTCTGTTTCATTTAAAGAAATCTAAGCAATTTTAATTTAACATGTTCTTTTTAACTTTCTTTCTTTTTAACTTTTTTTAAACTTATTTTTAACTATACAAAATGGATTTCAAAATTAAAGACATGAGGGCAAAAGAGAGTTTTATAATTCTAAAACTCACCTATGTGAAGAGAATAAGTGTAACAAAATAAACATATTTAGTCGCACATTCTAAATTTACCAATGCTAATCATGGTAAATTTACACTGCATTAAATAAACATAACACAAAAAATATGTTTTATGTGCTGAAAATAGTAAAGAACGTTAGCCATTAAAAATTAAAAAAAAAATAAATAAATAAAGCTTATGGTCGAATAGAACAACCGGGTTAGCCCGATTGCTTGTTTTGATGACGTCAGTCCTTCTGAAACAATTGTTAAAATAGTATTTGTTAACACATATGTAAAATGGCAACAGAAAAAAATTAAAATCATTGTTTAGCGTAAAAGAGAAACGAAGATAGCTTAAAATATAATTCTAAACGGAATAAAATGTTTTAAAAAGTAGTTTCAATATTTATATATCAAAATAAAATAAATGAAGCTAATTTAAAACAAAATTCTAGAGGAAAGAGCTGTTTAAAGATTTGGATAGTAGCCAAAAATCTGCATCTTTTAAAACGGTTATTAGAATTTTATTTTCCAACCCATATGTAAAATGGCAACAGGAAAGAAATAAAAATTCCCGAGAAAGTGTTTTTAATTGACGTTTTAATTAATATTTCCACTAGTTAAAGTCGTACAATGGGGTTGTTTCCTTCAGTCAAAAGTACTACTTTTAGTCACTGAAATTGATAGAATTAGCAAAAAAAAAAAAAAAAAAAACATGGACCAAGAAAATAATTTTATTTCACAACAGTTATTTTTTAATTAGTTTTTTAAAATGTCGGATTTTTAAAACAAGGCGTGGTTATGATGACGTCACAAATGATGCACTTTGCCACACCTTTCGAACCGCGTTTCTACGTTATGATAATCAAGAAGCGAACTAAATATTGCGCTCTACGCTTGCTAGCAACCATATCGTTGCCTATACACGTGAGTAAAGATGCGAATTGAATATTTTGCTCTGTGAATGGCAGCACTGAATGGCATTTCATCATTTGTGATGTCAACGACCGAAGCGTAAGCAATAAAAGCGTACCGATTTAAGTAATTTTTTAAAAATATTAAATTTAAATAAATAATTTAAAAAATGGTCAGAACCTATGTTTTTAAGCATGCTCTTTCAGAAAAAAATACTTTAAAAATTTTGGAAACCACCCCATTACGAGATTAATCTTATCGTTTTCTTTGGGAAATTTTGTATCGATCCGTACCTCGTGCGACTCTTGATTCGCAGCGATTCTCGAGAAGATCAATCTTTAAACGGGCAGACAAACAGACGAACGCAAAGAGATTTTAATAGTATAGATTTAAAATTTAAAGATTAAACTGTTGGTTAATTTATCTGAATCGTATTGTTTCAATTGATTAATCTCAATATTTACACTAGTTCATATGTATATAACCAAAAAAGCGAAATTTTTATATCATAAACTCTTCAGATGTTTTATACGCAACCACCAGTAATTCCATACTATTTTAAGTTCTGAACATAAAATTAAATTTTTAAGATGTCTGAATAATGCATTTTGTAAACTACTGAAGTGTATGGTGCTAAACTATACGTGCGTTATATATTTGTTTAAAGATATAAACATTCAAAAGACGGACAGTGTTAAGTAACACATGTAAAGGGTGTTTTTTTAGAGGTATAGAACTTTAAGTAAACACTGCTTGATCTGTGGGCCATTTTGATAGTTGATACTTGTTTTGTGTTTAGTTTGGTTTGCCATTTCGTCATGAATACACAACAGGACGGTGCAACATGCCACACAGCGCGTGTCACAATTTATTTATTGAAAGAAACTTTCGGTGAACGAATAATTCTGCTCAATGCACCCGGGAATTGGCCTGCAAGATCATGCGATTTAACTACGCTGGACTATTTTTTGTGGGGGCTGTGTGAAGTCTCAGGTCTGCATTGATAAGCCACAGACGATTGACGCCTTGGACGAAAACATTCGCCACATATCACTCACATACGGCCCCCATTGCTGCAAAAAGCGATAGAAAATTGGACTTCCTGATTAGACGTTATCCAACCCAGCAGAAGTGGCCATATGCCAGAAATCACATTTAAATAAAAATGGCAAAGAATCATCTTTCGAATAAAGCCAAATTGATAGCAATTTACATCATTTAACGGTGTTTGATTTGAACCTAAAGTTCTATACCTCTAAAAAAAACACACCCTTTATTTACAAATTGAGTCAATGTACGTTGACCTCGGTCCCAAATATCAATTTATATTTTTATTCTCAAGTGTTTCAAAGGCAATCGGAAACGCCTCTAGCTTCTAATTGGATCGAATATATCTCTGTTATACACATGAGAGAACACCTGTTTATAACTTATTATACATGTTTCGGCAGCGCGCAAATTATCCGTGGGGCTCCAAAACTTAATCACATTTGCCGTGTTAGTTTCTGAGCTAGTCATGCACGTAGGGAACTAGTTTTGAGCAATTTACGTGAACCTATTAAATGAAATAGTCCATTATTATGAATTTATGGTGATTAGTGTATTTTTATGTTTGGTGTATAACAGTTTACTGTAAACTATGTTATCAGTAAACTGTGAAGATGAAGTTTGCATTAATTTAAATTGTCTTTTTTTAAAATGTTAACCTTTTTTGTGGCAAATCGGTATTTAAATTATACTGACTGAAATTATACCATCAATTAGTGACCCATTTGTGATTGATCACCTTGCTTTTCGTAGCCAAGTTTTCAGAAGAATTTGGGAGATATGATATCCTGCATTAACTAATAGAATCAAAATGATGTCGGTACACGGATAAAGTGTCGTGCTTGATTGTAGAGAAGCTTGATTTTCGTTATACATTATGTTACAGAAAATATACTAAGAAATGTGCTAGCAAAATGTATACCATTCCCAAATTACACATATATTTCAGAAATTTAAGAAGCAAATATTTCTGATAATTGCCACAACAAAACATATTTATGTAAATATTTTTGGTTCTTTTTGTACAATTGAATGAATTGGGTAATTGTCTTCATTCATGATAATGTTCATCATGAAATTTTGCAAATGCAGGGCGAATTTTATTTTTTTACATAAATACTCAACCAACCGGTATCGTTCTTAGCAATATTTATGTACCGTAAACGTGGGCTACATTGGTGCTAGGGTTCTTCTTTGGCCCAAATGGGTAAATACTTTTAAAAAAAATACAACGTCCTCTGTCAACCTTCAGTGCCCAATTTCTTCGAAATATTTTGATAGAATCCACTAGAGAGCATCCCCAAGCAGCATTATGTATACTACCAAGCAGTTCTGCTTTAAAAGCAACTCTAGTGGTTATGCGTTACTTGGGCTCACAGGTGCCTTCAGAACTTCTCAAACTTCTGCATGATTTAGCAAATTTACATCAGCTAAGACTTTTTTAAGTACCTATTTATGAGCACTATTTAATACTCTATGCCGTAGTATAGTTGTAGTTATCATTTATGTTTAAGGTTTTACTTTTTTTTAAATTAGACAATGACAATAAATCTCTTAACCTAAGAATTACGACCTACTTTGGCCCAGCATAAAAACTTGAAAAAATCAGCCAGAGAGATTTGGAAAAGTAAAGAATAGCTAAAATTTAGGCTTTAAACAGGAAAAAAGCAAGAAAAAACCTGTAATTATCGACAACGGATAAGGAAAAAGATTACAGACCCAATTAAACAGGGCTACGTTACATGGCTTTCATTATGGAAGATGAAGAGGAATTAAAAGTTGACGGAGGTTTAGAAAAAAGTTTACCCAGTTGCATCTACTTCTTATCAATATTGTTAAATGTGTTGGAAAGTTTACGGTATTTTATTATTGTAGAATAGAATGAGCTCAGGTTCACGCGAGAAAAGAAAGAGCCAAGGTTGAGAGAGCATGAAACGCACAGAAAAGTATCGGAAATGACCGAAAATTTAGGATTATTTGTTTTACGAATGGTGATATCTTAATAAAATTATTCAACCTCCAAAACTGATGAAAAGATGACTGTTCTCTGTTAGTAATTTATGAGACAATAATTAGGCGTGACCACACATTAAAATAATAATAATAATAAAAATAATTTTCCTTAAAACAAATATGTGTGACTCAAACTTCTTGTAAAATGTATTTTTCATTCAAATAAAGTTTCCCCTATGAGCACAGGTCTTTCTTTGGCTCTAGTGTGTTCTACAATGATGTTAATAGGGAAGGCCACTTTGGGCCAATCTAACCTAAACGCAAGGGTAACATTGGCCCAAATAAAAAAAACAATAATAAAGGGTAAAAATACTTGGAAATAAACTTATCACTATTCAAAAACTAAACTAAGAGATCTCTAGATGCGTAAAACAAGTATCCACATCTTGGAAATACGAATAGTTACAAAATTATTGAGAAAAGAATGATAAACGTTCTAAAATCAGAACCTAGAAATGTGTGAAAATTTATTAGATTCAAAGAGCGAAAAACAGGAAAATCGAATATTCCGGCTTAAAAATAGTGTTTAGATCCTTTTTAAAAGCGTAATTATGCTTTTCGACAATAGTCGAAGAACTATATACATTGGCCTTAACCATCTAAATGAGTTTTCTTTCCATTCTTGGAGAGCTTTTGCATTTTCTGCCACATTTTTCCAACTTCTTTGGGACTATTAGTATGTTTTCTTTTGCAGAAACATTGATTCGGCCGACAGTTTTTGGGGAAACAGTAAGTTTTTTGCAAGTTCCTTTTGTGAAAAGGTATTTTGGTGTAACATACACATAACCAACGCTTTCTTGTGTGGTGAGAGATCAGATAGCTTACCCATTTCACAAAATTCACCAAAACCGATGTTCGAAGGGTAAAATATGATAACGAACTCTAAAACTTCCCTGAAACCACTGTGAAAACAAAAAAAGAAAAACTTATAAGCTTGTTATTTTGGTGGTTCTAGCGCAAACATACACGAAAAAATACTTAACACCACTCACAGCTGCAGAAAACGATTTGGAAATAGAACCGACTATAATGATGGAGGATATCAGATAAGACTCAATGCTTCCATAGAAGGGAAACTCAAAGCAAACGGGAAATTTAGCGCCGAAATAATTTATATAGTCCTTCGACTATTCTCGAAAAACAGAATTAGCTTTTAAAAAAGATCTAAAGACTGTTTTTAAACCGGAATATTCGAATTTCCTTTTGTTCACTCCTTGAGTCTAGTAAATTTCTCACCTCTGTAAGTAGTCCGCGTTTACGGTAAGTAATTTGTGTCTTATTTAGTAATACTTTTTTCTAGCGCATAACGTGGTATAGCAGTGTTGTTAAGTTCCTTCAGTCAGACTGCTTACATGGTCATTAGTTTAAAAATTGATCATAATAGTTGTAATTATTTCTTATTACGAGATGTGTACATAAATAGTAAATAATAGCGTATAGCTTCGTAAAAGTTTTGCAAAAGAGAAAGAGTTGCATTACACAACACATGCAACAGAGACACTCACAGAATCTTAAAACCAAAAATAAAGCAGAACCCTTAAATAGCTCCAGATAATTTGAAAGAAAATCCATAAAGATAATTTGGAATGAGTTGAGTAAGATTTCCACATGCTTTTTCAAGTTTTCGAATGAAAGCTTTAAAGTTCCCTTAAAGAGCCATTTAATGAAAAAATATTTGCGAATGCTAATATGTATTTGTTCAATTTAGGGATCTCAACATCAACATTTTTACTTCAAAAGTTTTGTGTACTACATGCAAGTTCTCAATTTATATATCATACATTAATTTTTAAAAAATCGATCTAAACATACTTAAATTTTAAAAATTTTATACCAGTTTTAATGTCATATACACTTTCGTAAGATTTTCCGTATCTCTGATTTTTATATATATAAGGTAATTTCTTCCAACAATAAGGTGAAAATATTGTCGGGGGAAAATACCTTACACTTTGAGAATATTAAATTCTGTGAAAAAGTCATTTTCAGAATATAATTAAATAATACAATTGTTTTCGAAACGGAGTTTTAATTAAGAAGTCTTCTAGCAGTCGTCAAAATCTGAAACAAAAGTATACTGTGTTAATATGTTTCTAATATATTTAAAAATATAACTTTTATTTTCTTTTAATGTGTTACCCAAAATTTCATTAACATCCAAAATAAAATTAAAAAATACATTTGTATTGATTATTATTTATATGTTTTTTTTAACTTCCTTTTACAAAAAAAAGAAGTATTGTATTCGCGAAAAAAAATTTCCCTCAAAAATCGACCTTAATTTCCATTTTACTCATTAACGATTGACTATTGAGTTGTTTTTTTTTTTTTTTCGACTCGACCTCATGTGGATAAGTGCCTCAGAACGTATAGACACGCGAAATATCCATAATGACGATTCACGAGTTAATTACTACGAATTTTTTCGTGAGGTCTGTATGTACGTATGCGCGTACGTGCGTATGTATGTCGCATAACTCAAGAACGGTAAGTCCTAGAAAGTTGAAATTTGGTACGTAGACTCCGAATGGGGTCTAGTTGTGTACCTCTCCTTTTTGTTGCATTTTGGTGTTTCTAAAGGGGTCTTTTTCCATTTTTCGGGGGAAATAATTGTTAATTTTGAAGTTAACTCAACTGGTGTTATAATTTGGCGGACATTTGGCGATATATCACCAGTCTTTTGATCGCCCAATTTTGTCGCCAACTAGATGACAAATTTGGCGATTTTTTTTATCTGTTTCAATTTGGCCACTGTAGGTGATATTTAGAGAGTAAACTATTGAATCACATTAAAATTGCTAGTAACGGGAAAATGACAATTAATAGGAGTAAAATGAAGGAGTGATGCACACATCCGCTCGTTTCTTTTTAAAATGTGAAAACTTATGGGACAACATGTACATGAAGCATGTTACACTTTCATTTAATTAAACTAAAAATCCGATAATGTTACTTTGCGCTCCAAAAGTATATAAATTATGCTGTTAAAAAAATTGAGTACAAATCAACCTTTGTGTTTATTTTTTACAGCGTGTTATAAAAATGTTCATCATCAGTTGATACCGAGTTGATAATGCGAAATGAGTCATAGCAATTGCAATGCATGCTTAGTTCTGACGGCGCATTTTGACTGCAACCTCAATTGTTTTAGTCGTGATATCCGAATGAAAATGTTTTCAGGCATTTAATTAAATGACAGAAAAGGTTCAAAGTTAAAACTATGTTCAGTGGTTTCTAAAACTTATGATGTGTTCTCAAAAGTGGGACAAAATCAGCATAAAACATCAATTTACGATTTCAACTCCTTAAAACGATAAGTCTCGCTTCATTAAATGCTTCTTCAATAAATCTTGGGAAGCTTCAATAACCCTAGTGGTCATGATTTACTTGAATTTTATAGCGTCGTTTTTATTTCTTTGGTTGATCTGTTTTGATGAATATCGCAGCATAAAACGAAACTATGTCCGAATGTATGTGTGGTAGATATTTTGTGGAGTACGGAGGTCAGAATCAGCATTCAAACACAACTTTGATGCTACTAATACGATCAGTGTTTCTTTTAGTATGGTTCGTTTTGTTTTAGACACCAGTAGTTCGCATGCATACCGCAACGAACACTTGCGTCGTGTACCGGCATGCCTCGGAAACAACTGTGCTTTTTTTTTAGTTGTGTAGCTAACCTATACGATTCTGTTTTGTTATATGCTTGAATAATGTTTAAAACTATCAAATCGCCCGCCGTATGTGAGGTTCGCTCAGTAATACGCTTTTTGTCAGCACGAAACCTGTCTGCTGGAGAAATTCATCGACAGAATATGTGAAGATTTCGCTTCCACTGAAGCCATCAGATCATCTGTAATCAAAGAAGGGCGGTCGGAGCGCGTTCCTTGCTGGCAGAAAGCGTATCACTGAGCGAACCTTACACGCGGCATGCGAGTCAAACTACATTATAAAAGCATAGAACAGAACCGTACAGTTTGGCAACAGAGCTGAAAATAGCCGCGTTCACAACACACTTTTCGATCCGGTAATGCAACATTCACACTGCGTCCATATATCCCGTCACCTGCGTACTTTTCTAACTACAACCAGTTTTCGGCCGGCGTTGCCATGACAGCAAGCCGTATTGTACGGGACTCGTCGACGGGACGAGAAGCCAGATATCTGACGTCTCTGACGTCAGTTGGAAGTCGCATTTCATTAGTCTCCATGAGATGAGCGCGGTCTCCTACTGGGTGAGAGTACTGACGTGTGCTTTTCTGGCGTTCGCAAAGTATGAATGCTTCTCCCTTTTCGGAAAACGTTACTCTGTCCGCTTTACGTGGCGTACGTGATGTGCGGACGCTGTTTGAATTACGCTTATATCCCCGCTCTGGCTTCGCAAAAACCGAAGCATTCCGGTACACACGACGCACGTGTTCGTTGCGGTATTCCCATGAACTATTGGTGTCTAAAAGAAAGTTGACTTTACTTAAAAAACACGCTTCGCAGTATAAAGAAAAGCAGCATTTGATCGTATATGCTTCAGGCTTAAAAAGTTGTCGTCCTTTCAAGGCAAGTGTAGGATACTTTACTGCTGCTCTGTGGTGACGATATGAAGTCAGTGACGATAAAAAGTGAGTCATTGAATGTATTTAGGCTTTCATGTTTCACAAAAATTTTAGGGGACAAAGTTATTTCTTTGTTTTTTGTTAACGTCTACTTTTTGTCTTCTGTATTTTTTTTGTAAATTTGAAACTTTTAACGTGTGGTAGCTTTTGCTGCAAGTTTAATTACACTTCCATGTTTGAAAACAGAAGCGGGGGCGAATTTTCATCATATATTTTTTACAGTATATATTTTTTAAAGTTGTGAAGTAATGTAGGATTTTTTAATACAAAACTGGGCATTTTTTTTTACGTAATGGGATGTATGAAAAGCTTAAAGTTTAAGCTGGTCTGTCCATACTGCAAGCTGAAGGGATATTTAGTACTTTTAGTTTTTTCAATGTGTTGTGAATTTTGGAACGAAAATATTCTTCTTGATTCACATACGCTGTTGACATGCCTTGTTTTAAGCCCACATGCATCTTAAAATAAAAACGTGATGAGTTGCAAATGAATAATTTATATTTGTTATGGCTGTTTTCGCATGGTTAGTTTAAGTTCGTAAAAAAAACCCTAATATCAGTAAAAACGAACCATTTTCTAATATCATAGAACAAGATTCAAGGTTCATCAAAAGTTAAAACTAAAAACTGACTGCATAATTTAGAGTTGAAGAAGGATAGTTATATGTCTAAAGAAAAAATTTAAAATAGTTTTTATTTAAGACTAATAAAGTTCACATTTTTTTTCTTGCCTTCGTGTAATGAAGTCATTTTTTAAAAATAATTTCTTTAAAAAAATCAAGTGTGTTTACTCAATAATTCTATCTTTTCCTGTTGGATTAAAACGTACATAGTGTTGGATATTTACTTTATCTGTTAGCATATTTACAATTGCGGCTTTTCTGTAGAGTAAAAGTGGCTTATTATGTAGACTTTTTGTGTGAACAGAGGTGAAAAAATGGGATTAAAAAGATGAAAGTAATTATTTTTAGTTTTTTTCCCCAGGGAGTCAAATAAATCTGAATGCTAATATTGCAACTGATGAGTCATATGCATGGAAAATGATATCAGTGCCTGCTGTTTATTGTTCAATATTTGCAAGTGAGTCTTGTTTTAAAAATCGCCTTTAAAAAATTAAAATTAGTTAATATTTCGAAATAAAGAATCCCTCAAACCTGAAATCGACATGTTTTCTGGAGCTACTTGTACGGTTATATGTTACGCTTATATAACCGTAAGTGACGCCCCATGTAGAGCGTATATTGTTTAACTTTGAACACATGTGCAAATGAAAATTAACAAATGTTTCTATGAGTAAAATTTGCTTCTTAACAATATTACTCTAAATTCAATGTAAATAAGTAAGAACCGGTTATGAGCTACGCTACCGTGCAAAGTACAAAAGTCGTATCTGCAGCCGAAATCAAAATGAGATATTTCTGTTTAAAGTTTTACGCGTTCGTACACTTGATTCGAATGACTCTTTTTTGATAAAAAAGGAAGAAAAAACAGTTCTTTACAAATTACCGTAAAACATTAAATTTAGGAAAATTTTGTTACAAAAAGCCACTTAGATACAATAACTTAATTTTGGTAAATAGTGGAGATTCAACTTCAGTGCGGGGTACGGCAGTATGGATCTCGGTTACCGCAAATACGGTAAGTAAAATTATTCTGATGGTTTATAGAAGTTAAGAAATTAATTAGTAGCTTTGGGCTTGAAAAGTAAAAGAATATAAAACAACGCACAAAGGCGCAAGTTAGCAGTAAAACCGCATACACGTTTTTCAGTTAAATTCAAAAGTTAATTTCCGTTTCGAGAATAAATTACGTTTATCTTTAATTTTTGATTTTATTCTCGAGCGAAATGATTTAAAATTGTTTAGCTTGCTTAGGGTATGCTTTTGATTTAGTTTTCTTTAAACATTACCTACAGCTGCCCTAGTGCTCGTAGAAACTTCAAACAAACTTTATCTTATGCAAAGAATTACAAGCTTTCGAATGGCTTAAAACTTAAAGATGTGAATGAAATATATATTCCCCATACATTTTCATATTTAAGCGAAAAATTGGCTTACAATTCGAATAGAAAAAGAACAAAATCGAATTTTTGAAACATTTCTTCGAGGTGCACACCCCTATGCTACAAACTGATTTTGTACCAAATTTCCTGAAAGTCGGCGAAACAGTCGCGCTATGCGCGTCACAAACATCCAGATCTGCAGGCTTTCAGACTCATTGTTATTAAAGATTATTTACTTTTCACGTTTTGCTTACTGTTGAGCGAATTTTGTACCTCTTTAAGTGCTTCAAAACCGCTAAAAATGATAATGTATATAGAGAAATTTTCTTACACAGCAAAGGCATAACGATTTAAACGATTTAAGGAAAAGCTAAAAGCTGCAGATATTTTATCTTGATACTAGATCCTACAGATAATATTTTATTAAGACATTACAACTCGAAAAAATATAGTTAAGCGGGAGCTTATAAAACCGGAAGTGCAGAAAAGAAATGCACTTACAATTCCAAAACTATTTTCAAGCAAGGCATTAAAAAAAAGAAGACTGCTTTAAATTGGAAAATAAATTAAGAATTACAGCTTTACACATAAATTACTTTATTTCGCTGAGATGAAAATTGGAATGCAAAGACGTAATTAATCTTCCTATCTTATAAAAAAGAAAAGAGTTTTCTCTTTTGGCCTTGGGGTTATTTAAAATTAAAGTGAGAAAAATTTTATGTTTTGTTACGGTGGAAGAAAAGAGATTATTCTTGATAATATTAAATTCCAAGCTCATTTCATCTTTTTAGCTAATGAATAAAGCAAGCAGAGAATGATTTTAAGTTTTTATGAAATTCCGGAGAGTTTCATGGCTGTATAGCTATTTTTTAAAAAAATGATGCATATTAAATGCAAGAAAAAATTAATATATTAATAATTCATTGTGAAAAAAAGCTTGAATTTGCCTTAAATCTAATGTTTGTGTTTTTTGTTAAATGTATGGCTTGCACAGTTTCAAATCAAATTATGTTCATTTGATTATGTAAAACGGAATCCAGCAAAACACTTTTTAAATGATAACTATGCATTTTAAATCGAAAAACTACGAATGTAATGTCTAAATTGCAAATTTCCAGATACATTTTTAACACGTTTTGTTCCGTTTTCGACACGGAGATGTTTCCCCTTTTTTAAAATACTTTGAAGGACAATTATTTGAATTGTTTCCAAAACACTTCTAAGAACACCGTTTAAAAGACTTTTTGGTTTCGCTACCACTTTTGGGAACGTATGTAAGAACTTTTTTTTATTTAATTTAATTTAATTTTATTTTTTTAACACCGACGCATGCACCTTGTTTTAGTACACTTTGCAGTATACTTTCTGCTATACACTTTACAGGACTTGTGGAACACTCCTTTGATTTTATTGTAATTTTTTGCTTTTAATTTTACCAACTCGTAAGCAGCTGTCAACCACCACCAGGCAAAAGACGGCCTTAGATCGAAGATGGTCGTCCTGTTTGACGGCATTCGTGAGACGGACCGTTGTAACAAAATTCCTTATTGGATTATATTGAGAGATTTTATTGAATGGTCGGTTAAGAAAGCTGCTGAAATTATATTTGTATGAAACGAAGCAATGATTTTATAAATGTGCCTAAAAGTGTCCCCAACATGTTCTCAAATGTATCCCTTAATATTTATCCAAATACTCTGTCATTTTGTACCCAAATATGTTTTTAAGTTAAAATGTAACAAATATGAGGAGAGGAAACATTCGAAACTGATTCGGAACACACTTCCGGATATGATATCAATTTAACGGAGCACATTCAGAACACACAGCACGTTTAGGCAGCTGGAACACTTCCTCTAAATTAAAGTGTTATAAAGGTGTCTCTAATGTGTTCCGAATCTGTTCCAAAATACACCCCCAATTTGCCCTCATACATATATTCTCAATTTAAAATTTAACAGATACCCTGGTCAGAAACATTCGAAACATATTTCCGTACACTGTCATTTTAACAGAGCACATTCAGAACACAATTTATTGCACATTCAGGCAGCTGGAACACTTTTTCTAAACGAAAATGTTCAAACGTCTCTAATATGTACTCGAGTTTTGCAGTGTATATTAACAATGATCCAGATGCAGTAATTATTGCGAACACAACTAAAAAGATAAATGAATATTTTTTTTTGCAAGGGGTGTATTGGAAATCATCACGAATGCAGTTTTGTTACTGCAGTTATTTGCATGATTTGCAATTATTCTTGCGAGATATGTTTTGCGCTTTATTTCCTTTTAGTCATTCGAAAGTATGGTTTAGGGTGTTAACTTTCTGATTAAGAGATTATATTCAACGCATTAATCCATATATTTATCTTTTTATCCTTCTGCATTACCTTAGTCATGTTGTCTTCAGTTAAATTACCATTCAAAAAACGTAAAAACTAACTGTAAGCTAATAACCTTAAACTGAGTTTCTGGCCAGAAATAACGAAAAAGGAAAATATATTCAGAGAAAAGGAATTGAAAGTGAGTAATAGCGATAAGTCCCAAAACGACGAAAATAAAGTTACTTGTAGAACTTCAGTTTTATTGGAAAAGATCAGAACAATTGAAGTAGAATGTGAGTTGAGTTTAATGCTCAAAACAAAGGTTGTCATCCTCACATGATTAGTAAATATTTATGTAAGAAATTCAGGAAAAATGTTTGTATACATAAACTCAATTTAAAAAATGAAAAAATTAAATAACGACACATTTTTGCTTGATTTCCAACGTTCATCTTAAATCTTAATGAGTGCGAAGAATAAAGTTTCACCATAAATAGAAATAGCGACGTTTGAAAAAAGAAAACATAAAGTTGTAGAAATTTGTAAGGTACAAACTTCACCATATATGGGAATAGCGACACTAAAAAAAATGTAAAGTTGCAGTAACTTTTAAAATACCACCAAGTGAATGGTAAATTTATCTTATTACTTGTTCTAAACTGTGTATGAATAGCGGTTTTATTTAAGCTCACTACCACTCCTTCCCTTCCCATTATTTATCAACGGAGTTCAATGCAATCAGTTTTTTAAAAAAAGGCATTATTGTACTATGTGCAGGAGCAAATCCAGAGGGAATTCATAGGGACTATAACCCTTACTTTAAGTTACTAAAGACACATTAAAGCAACGTTTTAAAGACTTACATTCGAAAAAATTGTCGCATATACCCAAGAAATTATCCACAAAAATGACGCTTATAACTTCATCCAAAACCAAAAGCTGCAATCCCTCAGCTCTGTGCGTCAAAGATTTAAGGGAGGAAACCAGTTTAAAAAAGGAAAATTTTAGTGTTTTTCGTTTTTTTTTTAACGGGAAAGAAATAATCAGAATTTTTTAAACATGGAGAGTTTATTCATCTTTTGAAGTACACCCTGTAATATTTTGAGGTCATTTCCACCAGAATAAGCTGCTTTCCAAGGACAGTCGCCGTCAGAGCTTGTTGTTGATGGGCATTACCGAAGTCACACTTTTTGTCTGTAATCATTACAGTTTTTTTCTCGTAAATAACATATTTAATAAGAATATGAACAAAAAAGTTGAAAATTGCGCGTTTTTGAGGTGTTGGATCACAATGTTTTGTTTTTCTACATATTTTTTTTCATATTTCTTGCGTTAAAAAGTATTTTTATTAATAACATCATCAAAGAGTTAGATTCACATAGAGTAAGTATACTTGAATAAAGAATGTTCACACAAATTTTCAGAACGACTGATCATCAACTCTTTAAACTACAATGTCCACCAGTTGAAAAAAAGTTGTTACGAGAAAAACGCGTTTGATAAAAATAATGTGAACGTTTTCGAATATCCACAGTCACTTTAAATGCGCATAGCATCGGAACTAACCTGAGTTTTCCACAGAAATTTTATCAACACACTCTTAAATTGTTTTACTAACATTTTATAACAAAAAAATGGATTGTCTGACCTGCCTAAAGTGCTTTTCCCCCTTAATACGTAAGCATAAGCAAGCTTTAGTATAAGCATACTAAATAAAGTTTAAAAACAAAGTTCAGGACACGAATTTATCCAAAACCAATATTACTATCAGTTTCAACTCCACGTGGTTAGCATATTTTAAGTATGAAGAAAACACGATTTCAATAATATCCCCAGTTTTTTAGCAATTCAAATTACTTTTGACCTCTAAATAAGAAAAGAAACTAAGCACAAATAATAATGTTATATTTTTTGTTGATTATTTGCAACATTTGCAAAGTTTTTTATTCCGAAACCAATACTTATTACGAGCCTGTTAAACAGTCAACCACATTTAGTCAGGCACCATGAATGTTTTAAATATATAATTACTTACATGAGTATTCACTACCCTTTGATGGCAGGCATCGATTACCCCACATCAAACTAGGTGGTCATTTATCCGTATTACACGAATGACACCACTTCTATTTATAATCAGTGATCGATGCTCCAGCAATGCGCAAACACGTCTCAAATTCTCTGAAATATAATCAAACGATAGATATCATTGCAGTTTGTGAATACTAATGTCACATTAGAGAAGTGCCGTAGTTAATTTCTATCGAACCAGTTGAAGGCATGTATTAGTCCGTTGCATTTCTGGTATTTATAATGTAACCAATGTACCCTTATCCACATTTTAAGCTTTTGACTTTTCGAACCACAGATTTTTTAAGTATTACAAGCTAAAATGCAAGTATTATTATTTTATATATAAATTGCATATGATGTGCTTTAAGTGTGTCCCAAAAGTGACGAAAGATTTGCCTTTACCGTCATTTTTGCAGTAACTTGTTGGCAATACTGAGAAAATTAATTAAAATAGTGTGTTATACTATACAATAGTAAAATATTTTTATTATTTAATAATTACTTCAAAAATGATGAAAGTTGAGGGTTTGTCAAGCAGTAACTGTTATCGGTACTCTTGCTTCATACCGAGACATGATAACAGTTATTTCAGCTGGTGTATTCTGCCGACTATTTTTTTCTTACTGCAGTCTAAATATTATATATATATATATATATATATATATATATATATATATATATATATATATATATATATATATATATATATATATATATATATATATATATATAGCTATTCTAGGGTTATCCAGAAAATATCAAATTTTTCTTTGGCATCATTTTGTGTGACAATAAGATGCCAGTACAGCTTTGCATTTTCCCTCAATTGTCGTAATGTTTTCAGCATTGTGTTTTCATTTCTCATTAAGATTGATCGAACGATATATAATTTGTTAACTCTTTTCATGAAAATAATTGGTTAGATTAATACGCAAATGCGCAAAAACGTGCACATATATACACATACAAACACGCATAAATATCTTGGTGAATAGTATACTATGTTTGATAATTTTTAACGTGCAAATATCTTTTACTTACTTGAATAAATGAAGTGCCGTATTAAGCTGTATGTTTTTAAATAACAATAAATTAAGACCCTTCACTTGATTTGTAATTACAATGTTGCACTATTCTTTCGAAGTTAACATGTTTAATATCTTGTACGTAACCCGCTATAAAAACTTTTATATACAAATTAATTACTATATTTGTGAAGAATTTTTGGAAGGATTCCAGGGAATAGGCTTAATAAATGGTTCACAAAAATGAATATTTATTGCAAAACGTTAGCAAGGAAACGTTCTCAAAACAAAATTTTGAGGCATTTTGTGGATAAGATAAAACGCAAACAACAAACTGAAATCCAGGTTGTCTAGACAATAAATGTAAATAATTAATCATATTTTTTGCATTATTAACGGCATTTATATAAAACTTAACCATCCTCCATCTTGCAATTTGTTTGACAAAATTTCTGTACAAAATCTGGCATAATCCTTCTCCCTCCCCCGGTCAGCACTTGTCCGCCATTTGCACATACAACATTTGTGTTGAACTAATTTTCGCTCTACTGCATAGACTTAGTGGGGAAAAAATGGCAGTCACATTAATCAAACCAAAAAATTGGTGCATTTTCAGGAAATGCTATATTGAGAGCTATCTTAATGAAATTTACTTCTTAACCTTTAGCAGTGCATGTTTTTACTTTATTTATTATCAGATCTGTGAATATTTTGCATTGTACACATAATATTACTCATCTACATG
The DNA here is from genome assembly GCF_026930045.1 of Uloborus diversus. NCBI lineage: Eukaryota > Metazoa > Arthropoda > Arachnida > Araneae > Uloboridae > Uloborus > Uloborus diversus. Next base: position 196,467,537 of record NC_072731.1, on the reverse strand, counting down.
ATCAATTTCTTTAACACTAATGATTTTTTGACACACTAATAATCTGAAACACTAATGAACTAAAATTGTCCGGTTCCTAGTATCGTATCATAGTGTTAATAAATATTTACAAAATGATAAAATTAGAAATTCACATATAACTATGTCTTATTCAGCAACATTTGTAATAGTGAAGTTCTGCTCAAGTCCAATGCATTCCTGACAATTGAATGCAATTTTTCTTTTAGAAAGATCCCCCCTCCCCCGCTTTCAAATGGTGGATTTAAAATAAAAAACGCAGTTTGAACACATTCCAGCCGACTCGTTAAATTTAATTACGGAGGGTGTGCAATTTAAAACTTCAGAATGTTTTAAAGAAAGCAAATAGGACACGTTTTTAAGTCGTTATCGCATCAACGAGTTAACAGAATTGATAAAGGCTTTTTAAACGAGATGCGTAAAGTGCAATTAACCATTATTCTGAAATAATTGCATCTACTTTTCTTCTTTTGGTAGTTCTAATGTATCAGAATTCATTAATGTATCTGCCGGGTAAAAGAAAACATTAAACCCCAATTATGCGATTTCAAAGTATAAACTGCACAACTTTATTCTTCAAAGATTTGGAAGTAATTTACTATTCAAACAATAGGAATTTTTTGTTAAAATTTTATCAAATGTAAAAGTTTGAAAAGGACTAGGTCGAGAACTTTCCTCTTTTACAAATTCCAATTCATTATGAGGATTGTGTTAAAATTTTGTGCATAAAGCATTTGAACGTAACGTACATGGTACGTCTTTATTTTTCAATTCTAAAGATTTTTTTATACACTATAGCGCTTCAAAAGCTCTTGTATTTATAGGCAATAAGAACATTTTCATTACCAATGCTTCAATGATTTTTAATATTTATTCATCCACATTGCACATACTATATCTTTATTGAGTTTGCTATGAAATATCCCACTTCATACGGGAATTGGGAAAACTTGATCGGTCAGGAGACTTACTCACCCTCTCAAATATCGAAACTATAACAACACAAAATTTTAGTAACGGCAACATTACCTAAGAGCTATGGTAGGTTTACGTTACCAAATATCATAGTATTCGTTTTGCACATGCTTTTAAGGTAGGCGAATACCCTAATTTTCAAAAAAATTCAATTTTGAGATTTTGAGAAATTTAGAGCGCTCCAGTGTTCTTCTTTCTAAATCTCTTCGTATACGAAAATCAGTACTGGTTTTCGTATAGTGACATTATATAGTGATATAATGTCACTACATTACATCACTATATATATATATTAGTATTATTATAGTGACATTAGGAAACTAGTACTGGTTTCGTGTAATGTCTCTACTTAAAGACATTAATTTCGGTCCATTCATACAATTTTTCGGGAAAAAAGAACAGTTCCGCGAAACAATATCTTCCTCTGCACATATGCATACCACAGTAATAGGAAAATGTTCAACAGCCTCATGCTCGCACGGAGATATTGCAGTCGCTAATATAAAAGCAATGCTTCAACTATATGAAATTCATGCTTTGGAAACTACAGATGTATTACAACATCGAGTGGTTGTAGCGCAGGCAGGGACAACAAAATATTTTACTACACCTGAATGTTTACCTCAACTGATTCGTCTACGACATACCATAGCGACCGAGCATATTTACTGATAAATAACTGGAACGCTTGGAAAGACAGGCTCAAATCTGAAGATTGGGGATTTTACGTTAAAAATGATTTGTATTATCCAATACTTTGAGACTTACCACCGGCCCCAGACTATCTTTTAAACATGATTCACCGTTCCTGCAAAACAAAATGTATAACATTACGATGCGGATTTAAGCATAATGAAGTGAAGTGCTCTTCAGCTCGTGGGGCATGTCAAATCAAAGACTGAAAAATAAAATCATAAAATTCTATGAGTGTGATGACGGTGATGAAAATGAGTAATTTGTATTTTTTGTATATAATAGAAGTTTTAATACTATTTAAGATATCTTATTTTTATGTTTGAAAAATAAAGTATATGTCATAAAAAGCATAAGGTATTAGTGGTACTTCGAGACAATAATTTAAGCCATTTTTAAATCCTTTTTTATAGGCCAGATGTGTTCGCCATGTAGGCCGCATACGGATCGCGGGCCTAAAGTTGTAGACTACGGTTTAAATAGTAGTCGACTTTATTAATTTCTGTCTACATGTGTAAAGCAATTTTTTTTTTGTAACCCATATGAATATAGCATTGTACTGCAGGGAGAAACAAATGTGTCGAGTTACCGGTATGGTCGAGCTATCGAAGTGTCAAGTTACCGGGTTTCTATCTAATTCATTTGAACCGCAACCATTTAGCAGGTCTCTTAACATATAATTATTATAGTTGAGAATGCTAAATATGTTTTTAAAGAAGTTTGCTAGCTTATCTATTTTGAAGATAAATGCCTCCATTTTCAATTCTGATTTTGGGTGTGACCCAATTTCGTCCAATTTTGTATGGGTTATTTAGTATCGTCTACTAACCTAAAAACCGTCGAAAAAGCTTCTGTTGCAATTTTGCGCAGGTTCAACGGTATATTGCTTGGGCTAATAGTGTTTATATGTGCCTCAGTGTGTGTTAAAAAAAAATAATAAAAAAACGTTTTTCTTATCTCTCTTATGTCTAAGGTTTTATAATTTGGACAAAAAACAATAATAGAGCTGTAATACTATACAAATTGAGCTACTAATTAAATTTGTTGTGTGACTAAGCCTTTTTATATGTAATAACTTTGAGTAATTATGAACCAAAAAATATAACTCTGAGCACACTGCTAAAAATTTCTACATTTACTGTTCAGCGTTAATACATCTGATATCTTCTCGAAAGCAATTAAAACATTTTAAACTTTTTTAGGTTGACAGAATATCTACCATTTCTTCTTTGGATCTTATCTTTGAAAGAATGGAAGCGAATAAGCTCACAGTTGATGGTGTCTGGAATGAAGCATTTGGCAACACGCCAGGCACACACCATAAAGATATTCGGAATGGCACTTTTATGACCTCTAGAACAACGTCATACGAGTAAGGCGCCATCTGCGTATTCGTAGCTTTTCATATATTTTGGGAAAAAATGATAAAGCAAGCTGTTGCAGAATGAACAGAAGCGACTCTCTGATTTAACGAGTTTCTTCATGAATTTGTTTCCTAAATATGCATACAGGGTTCTTGATTAGACAATAAAATTATTATTTTCTGACTTAGAAAGTTTTTTGTGCGTTTAAATACACAAATGATTGGCTTGGATTTGTCTTGTTTAAGAAGCCAGTTAATATTTACTCAAGCGCATTGATTTTTTTTCTACAAAAAAAAAAAAAAAAAAACTGGGAAACCCCAGAAAAACTACATATGATGTCTGTCTCAATACCAATGGTTCTGGAACAGCGGTTTGCAGCATTTTTTGACCCGCGGTCCGGCAGAAGCTTCTGAGAAAAAATTGCGTAGAGCGAGAGGTGATGTTTCTTCTTCTCTTATTTTCTTTCTCTCTCTCTCTCCATATTTCTTTCTTTTTCTTTTTCTTTTTTTGTTTTTACAGAATAAAAACGCGGATCGTTAAAATCATTATTATTTTTTTTTACAGCCCGTGAGATTTTTATTCCGTTTTTCATTCTTTTTCCTTTTTTTCCCTTCAAAAAAAAAAAAAAAAATGTATTACTCGAGAATTGTTTACTATCTGAGAATATATTTTGCGAGCGGTTGCGGTGTATTATATTTTTATACAAAATAGGGAGACCGAGGTTGGTTGTGCCAGGGGTACGTTGTGTTTTTGACCGTTTTCAAGATAAAAAAATTGTGTTTTCTATTGCAAGAGTAAATTTTCTGAGCTATGTTGGAATTGTCATTGCCACCAAGGTCACTAAGGTGTGTAAACTTTCCAAACATTATTTAAACACTTATCTTTTCAGTTGTTATTCTATGTGTTTAATTTGCCAGTTATGACAACATTTCAGAACCTAATGAATGGAAGTTTGAAATGGCGTAACCCAGGGCTTGTGAGAGGCAAGTTGTGATAGTGTCACTACTTGCCACGACGTAGTTTTTAAGGTAGGTTTTTATATTTCAGGAGAAATTGCGCGAAATTACAAGAGGTGAGACTCTATATATGTCAGTTGACATCAGCAATGTATTCTCGGAAAGACTTATAGAAATAAAACAGCTACCTAAATTGGAACCTCGTAAGTCAAGAGCTTCACTCGTAAATGTTTGAAAAAGGCCATTTTTAAAAGCGCAACTGTAAGAGAAAATTCAATCAGAGCAAGAAACAGGAGAACGCAAGGAACGAATAAAAGAAGAAATCACAGCAAAGAAACTATATGGAAAGACCAAAAACTGCATAAAAAATGAGCACCTATGTTATTGAAAAAAAAAAAGAAAGAAAGAAAAATGCTAGTTTGTATAGAGTTCTTGTTTGCTTGGAGTCCCTCAAAGTTTCTAAACCCGGATAACACTGGATGCAATGAATGACATGCAAAAGATTGACTTGTGTTAAATGTACAAAAAAAACTCATTATGATTGTATTAACTTCAAATCATATGCTAGTAACAAGCAATGATGATGAGTGATAATAAAAATCGGTTAATCTACGGGGGATATGGGCCTATCCGTTGTACCGAGCCAAATATTAATGTGGTCGAAGATTAGTTTTATTTCTTTCCTATCAACACAGCTTTTCTTAAATGTCTCTAAAAAGGAGTTTACGAGTGTTAATAGTTAAACTATTTTGTTCTCATGTATTTACATTGTTATTAAAAAAAAGTGGAAGTTGTTACTTTGTTAAGAGCATTATAAACGGATAAATTTCACATTATTGGTTTAGAATGAAAATGAAAGGTTTTTCATTGCCTTTTTTACATAATTTATGCATGATACAATGTTTTAGTATTTGGAACTTATGTGTCACAATGTGCCCCAAGCATGTCAATACAAGCCCCGTTACGGGGCAAGTTGTGACAGATTTCGAGATTTCGCGGAATTCATTTTATGTTGCGAAAAACGTTATCAATGTTGATGGTTGCTTTATAAATATACTAGCTGCGTTGCCCGGTTTTGCATGGTCAACCTCGAAAATAAAAGTTACGTCAAGTGACGCGTGTTCAAAAATTAGGCTTAAGTAATCGAAAACAAAAATACAAACTCCCGTTAAAATAATGATTCTTAAATTTCGTTAACGGCAAATCTAAAAGTCCTTGATTGTCATCTGCTGGCAGTCCAAAAAAAAGAAATGGACAAAAAAATAATCAGAAGGGAGATTTTTTTTTTCAATGCAAAAAACAAGATTTTTATTTGTTTACAGTCGAGAAAAAAATGGCAACATATCAAAAAGGATTTTATTCACGCCACTTTAAATTGAGCTCGTTGGCAGACAATAAACTTTCGATTTGATATTATAGTTCCATTAGGCTTAAAAATAATTTTAACTTTTGTCCCAGGAAATCGTACGACCTTATTTTGTTTTTGAAATTCGAAGGAAGTAAATCAATTTCAGGGGTATGCTTCGCGGGCTTTCGAATGGGACCTAAATCAAGAAAATCAGATAATTAGTTCTTGTAGAAAGAACCATTTATTGCCATTTTCGGGTCTAAAAATTTAATTTCGAACTGTTCGGTTCTTTTTTTGGCGTTTGAAAACCTCCCTATGTTCCTTCTCGGGTGCCCAAATATATCCCTGCCAAATTTGGTCCAGATCCGAAGAAAACTGGATTTGTATAGGGAACATACACACACACGCACACGTACGTATACATATATCCTTTGTTTTATTTATATATATTACTCAAGATTTATTCTAATGATATGACACACTAATTGTTTCAATTCAGTTCAAATCTTACGGTAATATCAAAAATATTGAAAATGTTACTAGTATTCCCTGTCTCTCCTGATATCTTTAATCAATGAAAGAATTTTTTTTTTCTTCTGAACTTGGTGTTAAAGATCTGTTACAAAAATTATTAAAATATTGAGGAACTGACCATAAATGATGTCCCGCTCTGAGGAAGAAGGAAATTCGTAGCAAGGTTTATGACAACTAGGTGGGAGGGGGATACAAGAAATGTGACATCACGCCTTTTTAAAGGTCTATGTTCAAGGATAATAGCGTGACATGTGACAAAGTTAGAGGGAAGTAAAATGCGAAGTGTGCCACTTGGTCACAAACGGTGAGACATTGCTGAAATAAGATAGAAAACTACGAAAATTATCCTGAAATTCACGTAAAAGGTGACTTATAGGAAATTATTCTTATTATTTTTTTTAATTTGGACAAGCAAAAATATCTAAAGATAGGTCAAATTTTTCGCAGACCGATAACAGTTTGCCGGACCACGGGTTAAGGATTGCTCTTCTATAAATTTTAAACTTATGATTCCACTGCGGACTTTTATGTATACACGTGAAAGTACAAACCGAAATAAATAAATGAAATCTTGCATAAAGTAGCTCCCCGTGACACTTTTTCCAACAAGTTGTGGCAAAGAACTTTAGCTATTTTATCAAAAATAAATTTTAGTGAAATTTTTGACTAATGTTAATGGAGTTTACATCTTAACAAATAATCTAAAATTCCCTTTATGTGGTTTGTTCATTTGTTTCATTGAGAATTTTTAAATACTTGTTGTGTTCTAAGTTATTAGAATGCAACGGAGGGAATATTTTGACCGAAATGCATGTGGTGGAATTATTTTCATACCAAACAACTTTTATCATGCAAACTTTTGCATAAGAGCATATTTTATGTTAAATCTGTCCCACTACACTTATAAAAGAAGTACATTCACTTGTTTAAAATGTGTGAATTTGAGTCAAAGTGCGAAATCTTGTCAAGGTTTTCTATTTAAAATCATACTGCATATAGTGAAGCAAATCTGTGCATTTAAAATATACATTATTTCAATTTTATTTTCAGTAATAAACTCAAATAAAATATTATGTATTTTAATTCACATGCTATTTGCTTTAAATTATTAACTGTCCCGTTTTGAAGGAGATTTAAGCTAAATCTGATTGTATAGACAGTGGTGTCATTTTTTGTAGAAACATGTCTATGCTTTAGCCATGTAAAAGAAATTGGATTTCATTTTAAAATCCAAAACATTCTGTAAATTGTAAAAAACATACCAGACTTCTCAAAAACGTGCAACGTCAGTCTTTGGTTGTAATACATCTACAAAACAGGAATTTTAATATTGAGCGTAAAAAGTTCGCTGTATTGACAAAGCGATACCTTGCTTCGCTATACTACTTGAATTTATATTATATTCAGTTAACACTCTCAATTTCTAAAAAATACACTTTATCAATGGACTTAGGGGAATAAATAGTATTATATAAAACTCAACATACTTTGTGAAACACGTATTCTATACTGCACTGAAACTTAAAGCTTGAATTCAGCGATAAAAGCATTTTCTTCTTTTGAAATACTTAAACCTTAAACACAGCACTTTTTCAAACAGTTTTAGGAAAGGAAAAATTTTATGATTGTCTAAAGACATAGAATTTTATGCCCCATTTTCTTGTCACTTTTCTTGCCAACTTTTATTGTCTTCGGAAAGATAAAAACATGCTTCAAAGATTTTTCCATCGTATAGTCCCTTTTTCTTTGAAAAGTACGGAAAGGTTGAGTTTATTTTTTGCATAAACAAGCTAAAGATGGGTGAAAAAATCTAAACATGCTACTTTAGAGGCCCTTCTAAAATTCTAAGAAATAAAAAAAAAAAAACGATTTATAGCTTTCCTTTATATAGTAACTACTGTTATTCAAGTGTAATAAAATGTTTAAACTATTATTAAATAATAATGATTTAGCTTTAGCTATATACAGAGTGTTTCAGAACTCTTGGGCAAAACCTTGAGGGGTGATAGTACATATCAGGACAAACAGTATAATGGCAAAAATAAGGATCCCAAACGTTTTCCGAAGGAGATAGGCGCCATTAAAGTTTAGGGTCCAAATTTTCAAATGATTATAAAAACGGAAAAATAGGACAATTCGTTTGCGGAATCCGCCAGAATATTTCTTTTCATCAGTAATTTCTTGAAAATCAGATTTGAATATGTAGTTTGAAAAATGCCGATAGAGGGCGCTTTAAACTTTGGAGTAACGAACCTTTTACCGCTAATGGGTAACTTTAATGGTTAACTCTAATGCTTTAACCTAAACTTGAATTTTCAGCTCAAAATCAGAAACATTAGGCATGATTAAGTCGCGCAAATTGAACTGTGCTCAGAAGATAAAATGCACTCTTTCACAAAAAAAAAAAAAAAAAAAGCTTTAACCGACCACTACGGAGTGATTCATTTATTTTTACCTACACTAAGCTACTACCATATCGCTCTGACCGAGGTAGCGGTAGCTTCACGCGTGCAACCAACATGCTTCTATGAGATCTACTTTACGTCCATTTAAAAAGTTCAACATTGTTCGTATGCCTCTAAAAGGTCGTCCTAGTCACAATAGCGTCTTTGCAACTCGACAGTTTCGTTTGAAGTTCCCTTTGACACAAGTTTTCAAACTTTCAATTGTACCTATCTGCGCATCTTGTATGCGCATAGCGTGTTTACCCTTTCGTCACTGGCGACGAAATTTAAGCCAAGTTTGTTGGTTGCATCTCAGTTTATTCTTGATGCATACATTTTGTTGCGACAAAGTGTATTGCAGCCTTTAAAGACAGTTCAGTTTTCGCTACTTAATCACGCTCAATGATTCTGATTTTAAGCTGAAAATTTAAGTTTAAGTTCAAGCACTAGAAAAAATCTAATGAGATTCAAAAATAGCAGTAAAAAATAGTTATTCGTTACTTCAAAGTCTAAAGCGCCCTCTATCGGCATTTTTGAACTACGTCTTCAAAACATATTTTCAAGAAAATACTGATAAAAAGAATAGTTTTTGCGAAAACCGCAAACGAATCAACCAATCTTTCCGATTTTTATTATCATTTGAAACTTTAATGGCGCCTATCTCCTTCGGAAGACGTTTGAGACCCTTATTTTCGCCATTATATTGTTTGTCCTGATGTGATGACCCCTTAAAGATTTGCCCAAGGGTTCAGAAACACCCTGTATATTACCAAACTGTAATTAATTTCATTCTAAACTTTGCAATTAATATTTTTCTTTAAAGTTTTGCCAATGATTTAAAAACCCCATGTAATACATCCAAATCAATTGTGCGAAATTACTACGCCCAATAGAAATGGCGCTTGTATTTTCCATGCCAGACCGTCAATTTTCCTATTGAGCTAAAGCGTAAAATGCTTAAATATCCAGCACTTCTCCATAAATTGATCGTTCTTACCAAGCTAAGAACCAGCAAACAACAAAATCTAATATATAAAAATCTCCTGTCACGCGGTGTTTTTTTTTTTTTGTTTTTTTTTGTGTATTTGTGAAGTATGAGAATAGGACAAATAAAGTTTATTTCATATCGCTTGGTAGTCAGGGTGTCCTTATCCAGAATTTTTTTTTTTTGATCATCGTTGAACCATTGTTGAAAATCAGTGTAAAAACCATTGTTGAACCATTGTTGAAAATCATTGTAAAAATCATTGTTGAAAATCATTGAAAAAACCATTGTTAAAAATCATTTTAAAAATTATTGTAAAAGTTTTGCTTAGATTAATTACAAATATTTCACTTGTAGACAAACCAAAGATGGTAGCAAAAAATATTTAAATCTAATATATAACATTCTCATGTCACAGTGTTTGAACTCCTCCCAAACGGCTGGACCGATTTTTATGAAATTTTTGGTAGGAACCTGTCATGGCACTTAATATTCAAATCAGACGCAGTGTGCAACAGAAGAAAACAATCGTCCATGGCCACAGTAGTGAAGGAATACAAAATTATCACCAAAGATGAATGTACTGTAGCACAAAAACATTCTCTTGAAGAACACTGAACAGAACACAGAATGATATTAAAAACAGCAACAAAATATTCGGCGGCACTCTATTACTCCTTTCAGGTGATTTCAGACAAATACTTCCCTTCATTCCACGTTCAACGTATCCTGATCAGATCAAAGCTTGCTTGAAATCATTGTCACTATATCAAAACGTTGAAAAGTCCTGATCGGAATAAACATGTGAGTCCAAATGCTACAAGATCTAAAAGTTGCTGTCTATGAGGAAACTGGATGCATAAAATTGCCAATTTAATTTCTATAATAATAATTTCTGAACTATCGTTGATTCTCAAAATGCTCTCATTGACCGCATATTTCCCAATGTACGCACACAATACATAAATTGGGAGTGGCTGGTAGAAGAACCATTTTAACAGCAAAAAATGTGGACGTCTTTTTTAATTAACAAGTAAAATATTTATTAGAAATGATTTATGTGGCAGAACAAGGTTTGCCGGATCATCTAGTTTATCTATAATTTTCTAAGCTTACTTAAGCACGAGACTATAGTAAAAACTGGACAAAGTAAGGCTTTTTGAGCGTTTTACATTATAAGAAGATACATTTATCTAAGAGCAGCGGTGCTTTAATTATAGGAATAAAATTTTAAAGTCCATACTACACGAGCATTATTCTTAATGAGAATTACAGCCACATACGTACTGTGATTGCGCTTTTACGATACACATGGAACTAATGCTAAGGTTTTATTGTTAAATATGTAGGCTTAATACATCTATGTTTATGTTTATACCTTTTGTTTCTATAAATCAACGTTATGATATTTTTACTGGCATCATATTTACCGTGCGTGACTGAGTTTATATTATACTATGGTGAAATTCACTGATTTTATAAAGAAAGCACTCTATAACTCCCATATTGATAAAAATTACATTTTGTTCCACCTAATTGAATTTTCATAGCTCTTTGTAATTAATAATAGAGTTATGAAACTATCAGAATTTATGCTCCTGCAGGAACAATCGAGTTTCAGAGGAGACAGATCTTGGATAGATGACGTCTTCAAGAACACATCATTGAAAAGTGCAGAGAGTTCAATCTCGAGACACATATCATTTTTGTGGACAGGGTGAACAAAGAAAAGCTATCGCCCATAATGGAACGCAGAGGGTTTTCTCTTCACGTAATCCAGGCATGCCAGTCCTTATACCAACATACAAAAATAGTCACAGAAAAATATAAAAGCAGTGAAATTGCAATAAATCAAGGAGTCAGGCAGGGAGGTAGCCTATCACCGATTTTATTTAATATTTATATAGACGACATTACACGTAATTGGAAATTATCGATCATCCCAAGTATCAGGCTAAATGCCAAGATTAACATCAATACTTTACTATTTGCAGATGATCAGGCAATTTTCAAAGAAAACGAGGATGATATACAACGTGCAGCTCAAAAACTGCATACACTCTGCCGAGATTACAAAATAAAAATTTCGAAAAAAAAAAGAAAAAAAAAACTAAAACTATGGTTTTCAAAGGTAAAGACCCCGTACGCTCCAAAATCGTAATTAGTAATGATATAATACAGCAAATCTCACATTTTACCTACCTAGGATATGACTTTACTTATGGGAATGAAACTGACACCCAGACAAAGCTGCACAAATTTTAACCTATCTGCGTAACTTTAAACAGGATCCTTAAGAAAAAGGCCCGTAAAGAAATGCGCCTAAAATTTTACAAAGTTATGGCAATATCTGTTTTGCCATATATTTCAGATACCTGGATCCTAAATAACCAAGACTTAAACAGAATCCAAGCATCAGAAACGAGATACCTCCGATCAATAAAGGGATGTACAATAGCTGACAAAGTACGCAATGAAGATATTAGAAAATAATTAGGGATATATGAGTGCTTATATGATAGAGTGAAGGAATACCACACCGACAAGTGGAAAAGTCATGAAAGTCATGTACAGCGCATGCCAAGTAGAAGACTCCCTAGGGCCGCCCTCAATTAAGGGCAGAAAAGACCGTTGCAGACCCAAAAAAAAGATGGATGGATCAATGAGACCGGAACAGACATACTTCCTTGGAGCTGATGATGATGGTGTTGATAATTCCGTGTAAAATTTGTGAATTATTTATTGCATTTTTTTCTTTTGCACAATTTTTCTCAGTGCGATTTGTCCTTTTTTTTTCATGATTTCAAATTTCCAACTCATAGAAGAAACTGTAACAGCATTTATTAATACTTTAAAGAACTATGCATGTTCGTCTAGAGTATGAATACAGCGTTCATTTATTATTTCATTTGTTTAAGAATTTAAAATGTTTTCACGACACGCAGTCTATAATTACAAAAATTATTAGGTAGATTGCAAAAGAAATCAAAGTTGACGAACTGAATTTTTCAGTGTTAAAGAAATTACTTTTCGTGCACATCACTTAAAAATAATACATCAAAGACAATGTTTTATTTTTATAGAACCTATGATTTTCGCCTTCGAGCCCAAAAATATTATTCGCAACATTGAAAACCGTCATATTTTGACGTGATTAACCTCTAACCAATTAGAAACTACCTTACCCTATTTTTTCTTCATCTTAGCAAAGGAAATAATCTTGTTACGAGGGTCAAATCAAGCCCTAACTATGCTTATTAATCAGCTTTTGAGTTTACTTAGTTTTTTTCAAAGATGATGCTGCCAACGTAGTGAAATTAGGGTTGTTTACAGTGGTTAGTGAATAATCTAAAATGCTTGCTAAGTTCACATACAACTAAAAGTTAGGTTGTTTAATGAATTTCAGAAATTATTAAGATGCCAAACACAAAATTATAAATGTTTAGAAAGCAGAAATTAAAATAGAGAAAATAAAATAAAACACAAAAGATTCATACAAAAGGAAAATTTTGAAATCGGATTAAAATGCAGATATTTTTCTGAATTTCTATGAAAAGCATGTTTGGATTTTTCTTCCAATATTTTCATTTCGAGTACGTAAATGGAAAAAATCGTAAATGGTTTTTTAAATGTCAAGTAATAATTATAGTTAGTTAAAGTACAAAAATATGGGTTGAAGCCTATTCATACATTGCTTTTCACGTTACAAGTTATATTTTAAATATACCATATTTATTTGTAAAAATTCATTTGAGGTTAAACCTTAATGAATAAACACGGCACTTTGTAAGCGTATGACTTGTTCCTGTGGCTATAGATTGCAGGAAATTGAAACAGAATCGAAAATTTATCCAATAATGTTCCAAAATCGTTCCAGGTATTTATGTGTATAGATGGAATGTTTTTTTTTCCCTGCGAATCACTGGTGAAAGTCGACATTCTCAAATTTCAACCTTAAACGACATTGTATATACATTTCTTCTTCTTCATCAGCACAACAGTCTGGTGCAGGCTAAGGCTTTCTCCGTCTGCTTCCTCCAGGCGGTACGACACGTTGCCAGGTTTCTCCACCTGTTCACTCCCAAAATTTTAAGGTCCTTCTTAACACTATCCAGCCACCTTGTTGCTGGTCTTCCCCTTCTCCTTGTACCCTCCATCCTTGAAAAAGTTAGCTTTTTAACCGGGTCCAGATCTGCACGCCTAAATATGTGCCCCAGCCATCTGATTCTATTGGCTTTAATTACTCTTAAGATGTTGGGTTGTCGGTATTTACGGTATACTTCAAAGTTATATAAACTTCTCCAAGTGTCATTTTCTTTTACTGCTCTTCGAAGGATCTTTCTTTTAAAAATGACAAGTCTGTTTTTCTCTGTTTTATTAATTGCCCATGTCTCACTACACTGTAAAAAAAATCCGTAAAATTTACGGAAAAAAACTGTCAGCCGGGACGCCAGTTTTCTTCCGTTTATTTTACAGAAATCTTCCGTATTTTTATAATTTATTCAAGCTGATTTATTATTTTATGAAGATTAAAAAATGAAACTATTCTTTCATAAGTACATTTCAATATTTACTACACTACTACGAAATACATGTATACAAAGGTAAATTTCCGAATATGCCTCTGTAACAGATGACAAAAAAACATAATAATAAAATATTGATTAGGATGTAATGAAATGGAAGTTGCAAACGATTTAAGACTTATTCGCTTGAAATAAATATAAGATCAAAAACTCTAGCACGAGAACCAAAATCCAAACACGCGGGCGAAATTTCGAAGATTCGAAGAAAAATAAAGTATAACCGGTTACAGATTCAAAAAAACAGAGAAATCCTGTATTTTATTACGAACAGTTTTTTTCTGTAAAAAATACGGATAACTTCTTCAAAATTTACAGTTTTTTTTTACAGTGTACCGTATAAAATGATCGGTCTTATGAGGGTTTTGTATAGGTTTGATTTTGTATTAATGGAAAGGAGCTTAGATTTTAATTGGCTCTTTAAGCCAAAGTAGTCCATTTGCCATCAAAATTCGATTTCCGATTTCAACTTTAAACTCATTCTTACTGGTAATAAGTGCACCCAAGTATTTAAACTGGGTGACTCCTTCAAAAGTATAGTTTCCAATATTAAGCGGCTGCACATCTTGTATTCTAGTGCTCGCAACCAAAAACTTAGTTTTTTCCTCGTTTACAGTCAAGCCCAATTCCTTGGCAGCGCTCTCAAGGGCAACAAATGCCTCGATCACATCCTGTTTTCTTCGCCCAACGATGTCGATATCGTCCGCGTATGCCAATATATGTATAGTTCTCTGCAGGATTGAGCCTTTAGTGTTGATACCTGAGCCTCGTATAACCTTTTCAAGGGCTAAATTGAACAAAATGCAAGACAGAGAGACTCCTTGTGTGAGGTCTCTCTCTGTATAGAAGACCTCCGATACTTCGGACATGGTCTTAATTCTGCATTTTACGCTTCGCAAAGTCATTTTGACAAGATTGATAAGCTTAGGAGGGATTCCGAATTCGTACATCGCCTCGAACAATTTATTCCTGTTGATACAATCATATGCTGCCTTGAAGTCAATGAACAGATGGTAGGTATCAATTCCGTTCTCCTTGGGCTTTTCTAGGATTTGTCTTATAGAGTGAATTTGGTCTATGGTAGACTTCCCCTCCAGGAAGCCACATTGATAGTTTCCTACAACTTTTGAAACATACGGAAGAAGTCTACGAAATAGGATGTTCGAAAAAATCGTAAAAGCCACATTCAGAAGTGTGATACCACGGTAGTTGCAACGGTCCAGCCTGTCTCCTTTTTTTGTGGATGGTGAAATTGTATATATATTTACTAGAGAAAAAACACAGCAAGGAAAAAAAATACAGTTCGAAAAATCCCAAAAGACCCTGGAATCTCATCTGGAGAACACCTGTCGGGTAGTGTTAATCATGTGATGTTTATGTTTCTTGAATATTGCTCTACTGGCTTAATTACTGCGTTTCTATTCACATTAATTACACACACACACACACATACACACATGTCACATGAATCTCATTAAATGCAAATTAACTCTACAATTCAGCTGCGAAAATATAATAGGGAAAACAAAAACGTACATTGTAAATAATAATAATGGGAAGAACAAAATAGTTAAAATCTGACATTCATATACGCTCGCATAAACTATGCATTATTCTATCCATATTTTAACTGTTTCTGTATTTGTAAATAATCCGATTTTTCAAAGATAAATTTGATCAAATTTTCTAATTTAACTGATATTTTAAAAACATTCAAATTAAGAGCATTATTATTATTCTTTTTTCATTAAAATAATTTTATTCATTCCTTAACATTTCCGCGTGAAACAAAGAGGGAATGTCGAACCGTTTTCGTTAGCTGTTTAGTTTTTCCTTTTTAAATCGTTTTAAAAAACCAATCGTAACTCGAGCTGTAACCTCTTTGTTTTTCCTTTCTTTTCTTTTTATATTTCTTTACAATGCTTTATTAAGTTTGTGATAGGCCATGATTGATTGTATCAAGTCTTCTTAGTCAAGATTTTTTGAAATTAATGTCAGAGAACACTAAAAGAAGAATATCTGATCATAATTTTTGTCCACATCTGTTAAAAACTCCTGAACGGTATGTATTTGGGGAGGAGACAACCCTACATGTCGGTTTCAATGTTTTCCTGCATTCTTCCGATGTCACTCCGACTGGACAAGTTTGATGACCGAAGAGAAGCAAACTGAAGTAATAGAATATTAATAAGCGCCTGGATCTCATATTATGGAATTATTTGACCACAATAAAAAAGTGCCTTAGGGATTTTTCTGACTTGTTACAATAATAAAGGATGGAAACGAGAAGGTTTTTATTTAAAGATTATTGTTAGACAAATTTTGTTTTAAAGGTTGTATCTGTCATATACCTCACAATATTAAAATGGGAAAGTGAGTTTGTTTCTTTGTTTGAATATTTGTTTGTAATAGTTTCACGTCTTAACTACACAACATCATCATGATTTTTTAATACCCATTGTTAGGGGTTGAGAACAGCACATAGACTACCTTTCATCGAAAAAAAAAGTGTTTGCATTCCAATTGTATAGAAAATCATTAATTTGCGAGTATCTCATTGAAAAAGAGTCACATTTGTTTGATTTTTGCAGCATTTTAAAGCAGGGTTGGCTGGATTGGACCGAAAGGGAATTTTTGAAAAAACTCATTATTTAGCCTGTTTTTGGGTTTTTTTAATTTTCTGAGAAGTTTTTTTAAAAAATTAATTAATTAATTTTTTTTTACTTTTTAAATTTATTTTTTATTTGTTCTTTACCACAGACAATGGGCATAAAAATTGAATTTTGAAATTTAATAGTATTTCTTAACTCTTAACGGCATTAGAAAAATACTTTAGATTTTAAACAAATATGCTTCACTTTTTTCTTTAACTGGTCAATAAATAACTCAAATTATCTTGACTAAGTCATGTCACGTCTGATTTTCTCAATATTTGTAGATTGTACAGAGATAACTACTCTAGCCAAACGACTTTCATGTGAATCATTTTCTGCATACCAACACGTCACAAATCTAACAAACAAGGTATTTTTTTTAGAAATTAACAGGTTTTACAAACTGTCGGACAAAAAACAGAATAGGATGTACAGTATTTTCATTATCTTACGAAAAAGTTAAATATTTTTTACTCTGTACAAAGAAATAGAAAAACAGGCAACATAACATTCAAAGAAATGCCTTGATTAAGCTGGAATTGGGTAAAAAGGGATTTAAACTACTTGAGGTTCTACCGTAGTTTTGCATAACAAAATGAAATACAATAAACTAAATGCAAAAAAAAAAAAAAAATGTCGTTATTAAAAACGAACAATAGATTTTATCCCTCGAGAAGTAACTTTGCCTTAACTGCTAGTAATCATGTAAACTAAAAAAAAAACTGAAACTTCACCATTCTTGGGTTTTGTCGTCTCTTATACTTTTCTTCAGAAAACGCTGAATTTCAACTAGTTTTCCAGCTTTTTTTACCCCAAGACAATTTTTGCACTTTGTCCATATACTTACGCTACAATGCGCTACAAGTACCCCACTTTTTCCCTAAAAAAAGAGAATAAAAACCTCATTTCCTTTTAAAAAACCCAGCTTTAGTTGGTTTTTTTCGGGTTTTTTTGCCAACGCTGTTTTAAAGCCCTTTAAAAGCTGTACGATTTGACTTTCACCCGAAATCTGAGGAACAACTAGAACACCCTCTAATCTTCCATATTCTAAAACAAGGCTTATCCTCATTGTCAAAGTGTCGTCTGCGGGTTCTGGTCACATAATAGAATTTAAATAGAGTTTAATTTCTGATTCGTAGCAGACTATATTTTCAAGAAGAAAATTAATAAAAAATAAGCATGAATTTAAAAAAAAGAGTTGTTTTTCTTTATTACATGTCGTCTGTTTCATAATCATACTTATTTATGTAATTTAAACTTGATAAACCAATAAAAAAAGCAGGTGAGGGGGTTTATGGGGTGACAAGTCTCAGTTCACATTAACGTCGATTTTCAAAAAAAAGAAAAGAAAAGAAAAAGAAAAAATGTGAAAAATTCTTTAATCGTAATAATTAACTCGAAAATGGTCGAAATGGATTTCTGCTGCTCTTTCATACTAAGTACCATGGATATAAGAATAGAATAGCATTCTAATTATTCAGTTTAAAGTTATTTCTGTTATTTGTTTATATGGATAGTAACTGCAATAAGTTGGCCAATTATTGTACACCTGACATTTGTATTTTTGTGTTAAATTTTCTCAGAATACATAGAAAAACGAGCTGATGTGTGCCTCACATGACTTCCTTTTACTCCAATTTAATGTCATTTTCCCATTATTGGCAATTTTATTGATTATAAATTAATAATTTAATTATTGATGCAATAGTTTACCTTTTAAATATCACCAACAGTGGCCAAATTGAAAACAGATTTTTTAAAAAAAGGGAAAAAATATCCAAATTTGTCGCCAAGTTGGCAACAAAACTTGGTGACTAAAAAACTGGCGATATATCACCAAGTGTCCTCCAAATTGTAAGAACACTTGAGTTTACATCGAAATTAACAATGATTTCTCCCCCAAAAAGGGGCAAAAGATCCCCTTAAAAACATCCGAAAGCAACCAAAAAAGGAGGTGCACAACTAGACCCCCACTAGGAGTCTACGTACCAAATTTCAACTTTCTAGGACATACCGTTCTTGCGTTATACGCACATCCGCACATACATACATACGTACGTACATACAGACGTCACGAGAAAACTCGTTGTAACTAACTCGGGAATCGTCAAAATGTATATTTCGCGTGTCTATACGTTCTTAGGCACTTATCCCCGCGTGGTCGAGTAAAAAAAAAACTCAACATTCATTCGCTGGTGAGCAAAATGGAAATTAAGATCGTTTTTTGAGTGAAATTTTTTTCGCGAATACACTATTTCCTTTTTTGTAAAAGGAAGTAAAAAGCGTTGAAAAAAATTATGAAGTCATGAATATATATTTGTACACCAACATATAATACATTTTTCATTTATATGTATGAAACGGGCATTATTAATATTTCTCTTAATTATAAATTTAAACATACATCTATGTTGTCACTTAAGTGGCATATAACTATACCGTTTCTTCTATTTGTATGGCAGAAGCAATGTAACTTAGCTTTCGCATGTAACATTTATTTTTGATTTGATATAATATATTTGACTATTTTTCGCATTTAATGACTCATTTAATTTGAAATAAATTGAACTGAAGTTGTTTTCCGAAACGGAATATCCGGACAAAATTCCTTTTCACCAACACCCATATCATAACTCTAAGATAAAGATTGCAGTGCCATCTATGTTCCTAGAAGAGAGAACTTTCTGCAAAAACACTAGTTTTCCATCCACAACCCTTTCCGTTATATTTATATAACAATTTTAGATGAAGTCGTTGTTTCTGGGGTGTAAGAAGTAAATTAAATTGTTTTTTTACTGTAGATTTAATTCATTGTTCAGAAAAGAATAACAATTAAATAAAAATGAAAAAGATTTAAAACGCAGTTCAAAGGTAAATGTTATGTAACGTGTTTTTTTTTCTTAGTTAACGTGTAATGTAAGTTGTTCTTAGAAACTCAAGCGTAACTCAAAAGTAGAAGAATCATGGCCCTAGCTTAAAGTTATTAAAGTTTTCGTTAATCAGCTTTAATCAGTTGTTTTAATTTCCACAAAGAACCCCGTAATAGCCTGAGATAAATCGTATAACAACATTTGGCGAACCTTTACGCTTACGACTTCCCTCTTCTCACTTTCAATTTCTATGTTTATTCTTTTATAAAGATCAGTTCAAACCCGAAAGCTAGATCCGCCCTTCTCAATATCTAGTGGTCGTTGCGGCATTTAAGAAATTAATGGCAGAACAAAATGGCTATCGAATAGCAAAAACAACTACAAAACTTCCAACAATACTACTACTACTACTATTACTACTACTACTACTAATAATAATAATTAAAATAATAATATTAATGGAAATTAGCATTGTAAAATTAATAAATATAATAATAGAACTAGGCCATCAAATAATAATAATAATTATTATGATATAGGTCCGTTACTTTAGAAGAGTGCTTTGAAAAAAAAAACATTATTGAAAATCACACAGATTTGAAAAATTAATGTTTTCGTTTGTGTGAGCTCTTTCTGCGGTTTTTCTGGTAAAATTTGCATTCACTATGCAACTTTTGCCATCCTTGGAAAAATTCCAAACGACGAAACAATGTAGTAATAATAATAAATAATAATAATAATAATACTAATAATAATAATAATAATAATAATAATAATAATAATAATAATAAAATCATTGATTTTTACTGATATCTTAGAGTTAACTTACCCTTTGTTAAATATTTTTGACAAGTAGCAGTAAGTTCAGGAAACTTCTATTATAATGATATTTTAAATATAAATGCTTTTCAAAATATCTTTATAATTACACCACATAAAAGTTCAGAAACTATTGACGCTTAGAAATGGAAATAACATTGCTGGCCGGGTTTTTAGCCAAAGCTTAATTATCTCTACCCTCTGAGTCAACTGTTTAATTCCATTTCTTTTTCCAAATTGCTTTCTGGACTCGGTAATTATGTAATCATTTTTCAGAGTCAACTATAATTAATATGCTATTTCAACTACGGACGTTGAAGCCTTTCTTGTGTTCGGTAATGGCACTTCTGTTTACAGACTGGCACTTTCGTGACAGAACATTCACGAATGAGAAATGCTTATTACATAGATAATGGAAACAGTGACAGTTTTCCTGTTCGTACTTTTTCTCAAATTTTCAGTTTATTGATTTTAAAGTCGTTCGAAAAATGTATACTGCCTTTTATATACGTTTTCAAGGTTTAAAAAAAATTCTAATATAGGGGAATATGAGGTAAAGTGAAATGGTGAAATCTTTACTCCGCTTTTAGCGCCACTTACCTAGTAATATTTTAACCATGCAATAATGTATGTAGGCTATTCCAATGAAGAAAAAATCACATCTGAAAATCAAAGCATACGATAATACAAGCAATTTTCAAAAATGGATACTCAAATTAAAATGTTTGTTGTAAGACAAAAATTATTTTGATGTTATCAAACGATAGTCTTTTTTTAACATTTAAAACATTAATTGGGACCTTCTAATTATTCAGTGAAAAAAATATTTAGCTTATTTGTATTTTAAATATTTTTCACAGTTAGTCAAGAGCATACCGGGCAAAGTGGATGGAAAAAAGTGAAATAGTTCATTTCGTTTACTTATTCAATTATTTACTAAATCACTTACGTAATCATTTATTAAATACATTCCTTTACTTAATAATTCACGTATTAGTTCATTCTTTCACTTATTTCTTATTAATTCACTATTTTATTCAATAATTATTTTTTCTCATGTATTAATTAACAAGCTTATTTTTTTATTAGTTTATTGTTTCATTATCTTTTAATTTATTGAATTATCTTCTTAATTGCTCTTTAATTTGTTCAAAAATATTTTTCACACTCGAATATAAAATATTTCATTCGAAAAATATTTCATTTTTCACTTTGCCCCATAATAGAAAAAAGTGAAAAATTTCCACTTTTTTTTATGAAGGCACAATTTTACTGCCAAAAATGAAAAATGATGTTTCAATGCCAGTTTCAGAAAAAAATGCAATGTTCTTTCTTTGTGTACAGTAATTGTGGTAACAAAATTTCAGTTTGTTTATTTTGAAAGAGCTGTACCATCTTAACCATTGCACTTTACCACACATTCCTCTACTATTCGTAACAATGGGGATGTTAAAAAATGAAAATCTTTAAAATATTAATTGTTTGTTATTACAAACAAAGCACTTTGTATAACTCTTTTTATCAATTCCACTTTTATAAAATTTAATAACTATTTTTTTAAATTATACTTTTCGTTTCTATTATTAGTGTTAATGTGCTTAATATTCTTTCCCACAGGATTTATTTATTTCGCATTGAAATCATTAGTTCGTCGTCATCGTTCTAAGTCAGTTTAATTTAATTAGTTTAGTTTTCATGTGGTTATATTTAAACGTTTTACTGCCATTGAGCATATTGAATACTGAGTAAAAATAAAGTTTGAATAAATATTATCACTGTAATTTTCCATTGTATATAATTTCATTCGTACAACTCTAACCATATGTAATGTGATATCTTTGTCTTTAATTGCGTTTCTGTTATATATTAGAAGTAATTACGTCTTTTATGCTTTAGGACTCATGCCTTTACGTCATCCATTAGATATTTATTTTATTATTTATCCATATTTTATTTAGGAGTGCTAAAAATGCAAAACAACGCAATATCTATTAATTTTTAGATGGTGTATCATAATTCACGCAGAATAAAAGAAATTAACAAACATAGAATATAATCAAGTACATATGAGGCAGTGAGAAGCAAAGGGATTTAAGTGCCAAAATTAAAAATTTGGAGATAATCAGTACAAAAGGTTGGTAGACCTCTCCTCTGTTTTGGGGCATTAGATTGTTTTAGTAACTCTGGTAGGTGCTGCTATACAGCATGATTTAGAAAAACTTTTCAATGAAAGCCACCTAGGACGTTATCTTTAAGCGCGTTTTACTCAAAACTTGAAAATGTCCACTTACATCCCTTTGCTTCTCACTGCCTCATATGTATATCATGTTCATGTAAAAAAAAAAATGTGTTTCATAAAAAAAAAACCTTCCTCTTACCTCACATTAATGCGATAATGAAGATTAATGCAAATAAATTGATAATGAATATAAAGCAACAAACTGAGATAAAATGAAAAGGTCATCCCCCAGATGCATAAAATTAATCATCTTTATCAAATACTACTTCCAGTATAGCCATTGATTTTTTTAAATCTTTCCCTTCTATTGTGTTCGTAGAGAAACTTATTTTTCTTCAAAAATGGTAAATCAGTTTATTGATCATATTCATACGTTTTTTTTTTGGGCAAACTTAGCCTGGAAAAACCAAACACGAGAAAAATATAAAGAGCATGAAGCAGGTGTTTGATAGAGATGATATAATATAAGTTAAAGCGTATGCGAAATTTTTTCATTTATTTTTTTATTTATTTATGATTTTCCCACATTAATCTTTTTTATATAACTTAAACCAGAAGAGAACAAGAAAGTGAGAAAGAATATATTTCATAAAGATGATTAATGCCATACATTCGGTACTTGACATTTCTGACTGTGTTATGTTTTCTCAATCGATATTTATCATCTTAAACCTTAAATACTGGTTACGAGAAAATATTGTTCAGGTTATATAGTTTGTACTACTTCTAACTAGACTATGAGAGGAACTTGTATATGATGCAGAGTTTTATGAGTAACACATAAAAGAATGCGTCAAAAATTTTGCGCAAACTGGAAAAAAAAGCACTTCCTGCGTATCTTCCTTTTAACCGTCTATACAGTGATTGCGCTATATTCCAGTGTGGAACGTACTGTCTGACCACGGACTGTATGGAAAGGCAAACATCCAGTATACATGCGGAAATGTAAACCTGAAATGCATCTATTAGTTCTTATGTATGTCAGCTTTTGCAGATGTATGAACGCCTCTAAATTAAGCAGAGTCTCACTCAAATGAGCGGAAGACGAGTATCAAATGTTCACTCTATTTCCCCTCATTCAGATTCACTCGTTTTAACTGGACGTTTGCCAATTCCATGCAATCCGTGGCTTTGCTGTATTATCCTTGCACTGCAATCAATACGAAAAAGGACATACATCTGCGGCTTGTGCTCTTTCTGCACAAAAATTCACTAATTAAAATTTTTGATTGCAGTTGCAGCATTTAAATTATTCTAATAAAAACGAAGCAACACCAACCTTAGCTCCCTTTCGTAGAAAATGCAGTTCATGCTCTTTCTGAAATGATAAAAAAAAATAATTAAAAAAAAATGCGGAAGTAATTATATTTCTCAAAGTCTGTTGTTTTACCGTCATGTTTATTTATACCTGGATTTATTTCCTTCAAACAATGGATAAAACATTATAATTGAAAATGAAAACAAATATTCCCGCATAGGGGGAAGAGTGGGTACAGTGAAACGAAGATAACACTGAGACGGCAGCAATTTATTTTTTGTTTGAATATTTCCTACATGGCAAGGCTTTTTGAAAGGTCAAGATGACACGTTGTAAACAATATTACAACTAGTATGTTGTGGCCATCACGAAACTTTCATATTTTTTTTTCTGATCCCCCAACATGCTTGATGAGGAAGCAATATTCCCAACAAAAACAAAATTTCACATGAAAAAACTTGACAACCATTCCAATGTCTGAATTATTGCAAAAGCAAAGCAAAAAGCGAAAAATGAAAGTTATTTTAAAAGCCTTGCTTAAATTAATTACAAATATTTTATTTATTAACAAACATAAGATGGCAACAGTTAAAAATTTTAAATCATTTCAACACCTCTTGGAGCGATTGGCGTCCAAATTGAACCAAAGCCTGTTTACATATGGATTCACATATATTCCAAATTTCAACCAGAACGCAGCATTACTTCTTGAGATAGGGCACTCACAATGGAAAAAAAGAACTGGTGATTGCGCTACCCCCCTTTTTAGCTGTTGACACCAAAATAAAATCAGCTCTTATACCCACTAAGGGCTACTTGCCGATAAATTTTTCTTTCATTCCGTTCATTATTTCTTGAGATACAGCAGTCACAATTGACGATAAAAAACGTTCTATAGCTCAACTCCCGTTTGAGTTATTGACACCAAAATTGAATCAGCACCTGTTCCTGTTAATGGCAACATATGGACAAAATTTTGTTTGATTCCGCCAGTTACTTCCTGAGGAATAGCAAACACGCGTAACTCAAAAAACGTCCCATTGCTCCACCCCCCCTTGGAGGGATTCGCGCCAAAAACCAATGGGCACAAGTTCACATAGCGGCACATATGTGTACCAAATTTCGTTCGATTTCATGCGGTAGTTTTTGCTGTAGAGCGGCCACAAAAAACTGGTCACACACAGACGTGACACACACACATACACACACACACACACACACACATACACACACAGAGACAGACAGACATTTTCCAAAAATAGTCGAAATGGACTCGGCACAACTCAAAACGTTCGAATCCGTCAAAATTCGAAATTCGAAAATTTGCACGAATCCAATACTTTCTTCTATATATTAGATATAGAAGAAAGTAAAAAGAATTCGTTATCAGATCTTATATAGGAAAAATAACTATGTCCTCATTATTTGAGCCCATCGAACTAAAAAAATTGTATTGCATCGAAATTGTCAAATACACTTTGCAGACCGTTGGTAAGTTACTTAATATTTAAAACTTGTTACTTTCTTCTATATCTAATATATAGAAGAAAGTATTGGATTCGTGCAAATTTTCGAATTTCGAATTTTGACGGATTCGGACGTTTTGAGGTGTGCTGAGTCCATTTCGACTATTTTTGGAAAATGTCTGTCTGTCTGTGTGTATGTGTGTGTGTATGTGTGTCACGTCTGTGTGTGACCAGTTTTTTGTGGCCGCTCTACAGCAAAAACTACCGCATGAAATCGAACGAAATTTGGTACACATATGTGCTCCTATGTGAACTTGTGCCCATTGGTATTTGGCGCGAATTCATCCCAGGGGGGTGGAGCAATAGGACGTTTTTTAAGTTACGCGTGATTGCTATTCCTTTAGGAAGTAACTGGCGGAATCAAACAAAATTTGGTCCATATGTTGCCAGTAACAGGAACAGCTGCTGATTATTTTTGGTGTCAATAACTCGAACGGGGGTTGAGCTATAGAACGTTTTTTGTCGTCAATTGTGACTGCTGTATCTCAAGAAATAATGAACGGAATGAAAGAAAAATTTATCGGCAAGTAGCCCTTAGTGGGTATAAAAGCTGATTTTATTTTGGTGTCAACAGCTAAAAAGGGGGGTAGCGTAATCGCCCGTTCTTTTTTTCCATTGTGAGTGCCCTATCTCAAGAAGTAATGCTACGTTCTGGTTGAAATTTGGAATATATGTGAATCCATATGTAAACAGGCTTTGGTTCAATTTTGGCGCCAATCGCACCAAGAGGTGCTGATTTATTTTTATTATCATTATTTTTTTAGCGAAAAAAAATAGCTTTATTAATGCAACAATAAGAAAGATAAATCGTAATTAGATTGTCGTCTGCGTATTTCTCGTGATTTTAATTGTATGGAAATGATCGGAAATATTATCTCAATGATTTAAAATTTTTAACTGTTGCCATCTTATGTTTGATAACAAATAAAATATTTGTAATTAATTCAAGCAAGTCTTTTAAAATAACTTTCAATTTTCGCTCTTTGCTTTGCTTTTGCAATAATTCAGACATTGGGATGGTCGTCAAGTTTTTGCACGTGTAATTTTGTTTTTGTTGGGAATATTGCTTTCTCGTCAAGCATGGGGAGGGATCAGAAAAAAAAAGAAAAATATAGAAGAAAGTTTCGTGATGGCCACAACATACTAGTTTTTAAAATGTTGTTGCGAATTCGCATTGTCTGAAAATGGCACATTTTGTTCAAGTACGCATTTGTTTGCACATGACAGCAGTGAGATACCATAAATTCTCGTTTCACTCTTCACATGGTACTTCTATAGTAAACGATGAGAAATAATGTAATGAATTGAATTTAATTACAACCAGCCCCTTGATGCTAGTGATAACAAGGGACGTTTTAAAGCCCTGCTCCAACAACATAAGGTCCTTTGAACGGAATAATGGCTGGTATAGCTCAATTATATTAGTCTTTTAGCTAGATTTCTAGTAAATCATATCACAAACTTGTATGTATGCATGTTTCGTCCGTTTGAATCGATTTATTTTTATTCAGTTTAATAGCAGTATCTTAAAATGTAGTGATATTTATCAAGACTTGAACATTCTTAGAAAATATAAGTCAAAAAAACTTATCGTCAGACTTTCTGAAACGAACACGAAGAGCTGTTGGGCTAGTGATAGCCAATAGCTACAGCTAAAACATTCAATTACTACCGAATGCAAAATCGGGAGATGACCATCCAAACCAACTCACCAATCCAGAGCCTTATAAGTCATTCTTTTCCGTCCCTGCACAGATACGCGTTAGTCAAAAGGTTAAGAATATGCTTGACGTGGTCAAGAAAAGAAAACTATGATCTCAACAAATGTCCGGGAGAGAAGGCTATGAAGCAAAAAAGAAATAAAAAAATACCAAAAGTAACCAGAGTCAGTAATATGTATAAGAAGAGAAGAAAGTGATGTTTCTGACCAGGATTATGTTTTAGACGACTCAAGAGCTGAAGTCTTAGTATTCTGCAGTTTAAATGAAAGCCAAGCAGAGACAACAGTTTGTGAAAGATGGCTTTAATTTTGCAGAGTTCACAGCAAAAGAAAAAAAAATCTTGTTTGGGGGGGAGGGCACTTTGAGGCCTTAAATATGATAGAATTTCAATTTGTGTTCCATGGAAATTTTTTGTGGAAACTTTGTTTTTCATTCTGTTTTATTTTCCCGTTCCAGTCTGTCAAGAAGACACTATATATCCTGCTAACTCCAATAACTCATACAAAAAACAAACAGCACACTCATTCATATATATTCCATGTAAATTTAGATTCATTCAATGTTGGTTAATCCGAAAAATTAATTCTTATTGTTCCCATGTATTGTGTCTTACTGTTCTCATGTAGTGTCTTACTGTTCCTATGAAGTGTGCTCCGTAGTACGTGTGTCATAGTACTTTTCCGTCTTAGAGCAGTAAGGGCATTTCTTTGTTATTCTCTTTTCCTTCTTTTGTGAATTTGTAGCATTTTCTTGATCCATTGTTATAATGCCGATTATAGTTACCATACATTTTAAAAGGATATGATTTTAATGTTTTTAATGATAGGAAATGTAAATAAATTTTCGTATCTCATTGTGCCAACTTTTCTTCTATTAGTGATGGACACTAAGAGTAGTGTTCTTCCAGCAAAAATCGTAGAGGACCATTTTTTACTACATTTTTATGTAAATAAGACTTGATGTTTCAGAATTTGCATATGTACAAATCATACACTAGAGGGAACCGATTTGTGCAAGAATTCGTGTGTGTAACTTCTTTTATCGTGTGATTCTCACGATCTAAGACGATTAGGATGTGTCTTAGTTTTCTAGATAAACTGAGTGGTGTTACAGTTATTTTCACGTGATCTGTTAAAGTAAACTGAGTTAGTTTACTGCAATAGTTGTTCCTTGGTTTGAATGGAACAGCAATTTTTGTCACCAGCTCCCGACATCTATCAATAGTCTAAACAAAATGAGCTATTTTGAAATAGTATGAACTTTTTCATTTCGTATTAAAGAAAAACATTATTGTTGCGGAAGAAGTTCCATGCAGCAAAGAACTATATAAAATATTTCAAAATCGATTTTTTTAAAGATCAGATTAGAGTATTTAAAAAAAATCATAATGCACTTGGTCATTGGGAGTTTGAAAAGTATAGCTTTTATTTCTATGTTGATATTTCTTTATATCTGTCCATGTTGATACTTAAAACGATTTTTTTTAACATTCAAATAATTACGCATTGCTTTTAGTAACATTTAAAAACAACGATTGTGTCAGATTGTTTGTTTTTAAATGCCCATTTTTAAATTCCTTCTTCACTTCTGAAACGTCAATACATATTAGCAAAATACCCATATCTCTCTTTAAAACGAATAAAGCTTCAAAAGGTAAAACTTTCGCCCGTGCTTGGTTTGTTTTAAGTGAAATATATTCTGTCTCTTTATGAAAATTGCTTTTCGAAGGCAGTAATTACATTCATTTTTCAACAAAAGCTTCAATTATTATAACGCTTCACTGTCAAAAATGAAACGCTCAATTTTGACGATTTGGCAATCCTCGAGCACTATTTCGTTATTTTCGACGATCCTTTCGTCACCAAATCACGTGATATTTGACAAAACCAGAAATCTCAACTTTTTGACGAAATTATTTCGTCCCGATTTCGTCATATTGCAGTGCATTCTGGGAGTTTTCGTTTCAGTCTTGTACTTGCTCGTTAAATTATCCTAAAGGATTCATAAAAAAGGTTAGTATTTATTAACATTTGTATGTGCAATGTGCTTTTTCTTTTATTTATTGTTACATTTTTGTTTAGTGTTGTGTTTATAGTTGTGTTTAAAACACATTAAAATTGAAAACGAACCATTCGATTAGGTTTAGAACTCTGTGTGTTTTTTGAACTAACTTTGAGTCACCTCCACGTTAGGCTTAACTAGCGTTGTTTTTTTTTATTTGCAAAAGGAAATGTTGGTTTATTGACATTAGTTTCCAAAAACGTACTTAATTTATTTCGTTAAAAAAATGTCAAACATGACCACAGAATTTGTACAAATTTAAACTTACAAAAATAAATCCACTGTAGCTAAACTAACGCAGATGATAAATACAGCGCTTTCATAAAAGACATAGAACTTTGAAGTTTTTAATTTCAACGTTGAATATATTGCATGGTTATGTGTTTTCATTCTACACCATGAATTTTACAAAAATAAATCTGTAAAACAAAGTGTATTTTTTAGTTTAATAGTTCAAATTTTTTTCACTGTGCATTTTTATTTTCTTAAACAAATATGTACCCATCTCCCAATAAGTATTGATATTTTTTCTTTTTCCACTCTACATGTAATGTTTTATTCAATGTTAGAACTTATACAGTTGCTCCTAAAAGTGTTCGTACACTTATCATTTTCAATGAAATATTGCTCTACCCATTAGTAAAAATTAATATTTTGGAATTGTTAAACAATATTACAAAACTACATAAAATATTTTAATAGCAAAATAAAATATGATTTTGAAGAAATTAATAATCAAAAAGTATCAAGAACTTTATAACACAAAAGCGTTCGTAGAAAATATTTTAAAATAACTGTTTAGCAATCTTTGAATAAAACCGATGAAACTCGAGGAAAAAAAGCGCTTGATGCAATAAAAAATAAATGCAAATCGCTTATACTATCAGCTTTTGGATCCGAAATGATACCCTCTCTTTTTTTTTATGCTCGTAGACAGGACTTATAAATGCTTACCCCATGATGTTTATATAATCTCTTCCCCTGCAGCAGATGTTTCTAGTAATAAGTGCTTATATTCATTATTTGTGGAGCCTTTTTTTTTTTACTTGGAGAAAACATGAAGTAAAGTAAATAACAATTTAATACAAATCATTTTAAGTTAGAGAAGATATTAATTTCCGTAAAGAACTCGATCTTTGTGCTTGATATTTCAGCAGAATATTTTCAATATTTTTTTTAATTTTTCCGCAAATTAAATAAATTAATGAAAATAGAGTTTTAATGTTTAACCTCGATTTAAAAAAAAATACATAAATAGTAGCATGTTTTGAAAATAATAATGATAAGCATTTCTTGTTCTTTATTTCCACACTTAATACACTAAATTTATAAGTTTTTCTATGTCAATTTGTATTACATGATTTGTGATAATTATGAGTTTTTCTATTATACATAGTTTCTACGGCTAAAATTAATGCAGCATTAGTTTTGTTGCCATATTTCACGTTTCAAGGTATTGTCAACAAAAAATGAGAATACCGGGTCTACATGAAACTAGACTAAGAAGCATTTTATAGATGAACTACGAATCAATCCAAATGTAAATTACAGTTGTGATTTTTGCTGGATGCAAAGTAAAATATCTGAAATTTTAACCGAACAGCTATACTTTAATTGAAAAATTGAAAGGATAATCAAAAAAAAAAAAAAAGAAAAGAAAATCCATCGATATCTGTCAATTAGTTCTCAAGATACAAACAAAGAAAAGCACTATGTTATTGGGTTTCCCCTGTCTTTGGCAACTCTTCTCCCTTGGCGTGTTTTTTATTTACTGCGTGAAAATTACATATTTTAGAAATCAAATATGATTGGGGAAAAGATAATACTTCCTTGGTAACACTCCCTCCGTCTCAAACTAGTACAGCGACGTTTGAATATTTTTGTACCAGTGATTAATTCTGACGTTTTTATGATTTTGTTTGAATATTTTTTAAAGATTTCAATGTACTATACTACCAATTAATCGAGTGTCGGAGCCCTTGGTTTTTGACTCTAATTTGGTAGTGGTTTAAGGAGGTAAGGCTCGGTAAGTAAATGTTGCTTATTGATAACATAACACAATAAAATTTCTAAAAAAAGTAAAAATAAATTATAATCACATCAGTTTCAGTACTACTTAATTTGTTAGTATCTTAATATAACTAATTTGTGGTGGAGGGAGTACTTCAGAAAACATTCGTCAAGAAAACTAAAAATCTGAAAACGAAAGTCGGGAGAAAACGGTGTATTTTGGCTGTCGGCTGAAATAAAAAATAAATTTAAAAAAAAATCACAGATCAACAATTGTCGCACCCTTGATTTTTTTTATAGCTCGAAAAAAAAATGAAAATTCACGACTTGATATGCAAAAGAATTAACTAGTTTAATGGCTAAGTAATGCTGATTGTCGATAAATTGAAGAAACTCTAACTCCAGAACGCTATTCAGAAATTAATTTCAGATACCAACTGAGAGAAATCATTGTCTGTCTGCCTAAATAAAAATTTTGCCCATCCGCTGTAAAAATTATTCACTCTTGCAATGTGCTTGGAAAAATAGCTGTCACCGTCGAAATAATCATATTTTGAAAAATATGAAAATGAAATCAGATGCTCCTTAAAGTCACAAGAGATTCGTAGCTTTTTAACTAAAGGGAACAATTTTGAAAGAAATTGTGGAAAATTGCTTTATTTCAGAAATAAGCTGCTGCATTTAATCGTAAAACTTGCCTCGAAATAGAAAAAAGCTCAATGTGCATGAGGGCATACACCCATGGACTTACACATTTACTTATTATACATATATTTTCTTTTTAAAACTCTTTTAGGATGGATCCAACATCATGGAGATAATCAGAACCAAGACAGACGAAGATTTTTTCCATAATTATAACAATATTCAGAATGTTCGTAGATTATACATTGATTTCATGTTACACATGTTTGGAAATAATAATAAAAACTTAGGGGTAAAAAGCAAAGGTATATTTTATAATTATTTAACAAACATTACACTAAATAAATTTTACCAAAAGATTTATTTCACATCTGCATTTTTTTTAAGATTCATATTTTCAAATACCCTTTGCAATTTCGGCAGAGAATTGTTTTCAAAGTATGAAGTATGAAATGCATGCAATAATAAAGTTCCTGTATTAAACATAAATTTGGCCAAATAAACATTCTACATACAAGCAAAATTAATAAAACAAATAATTGATTGGTAAAAGAAAAAGGTAAACTTTTTCTTAAGATAATTTAATTTTACTTTCTGTATCTAATTTTAGAACAAAGATATACTAACTTAAAGTTGTCCATTTTATTGTACTTTTTTTTGAAATTTGTGGTATAAGTTGGATAATTTTTTTTTCTGGAATTTTTTCATGCAATGCAATGAAGAAGAAAATCCCCAGCAAATTTCTCATGAGCATATATAGATGTAACTGTGCATAAAAGTGGCACATGATTTATTTTTCCAGAACCCAATGTCTGCTAAGGAAGTAGCACTTTTATATTCCCAGTAGGACAGGGCGATGTTGCAATTTTTACATCGTGATGCATCGCCATCCTTACATCGCGATGTAGCGATGCATCGCGCTGTAGTCCAAACAGTTTGAAATATTCTTCCCGCTTTAGGGGCACCCCCCCCCCCCACCCTCATTAGGGGAGTTTTCCTTACAAAATCCAGGCTTTTGTGAAATCTTTTTCTAATTTGGCACATAGGTCCTTTAATCACATGGGGTAGTACCCCATATGAATACTACCCCATGGGAAACTATCCTATGTGGATTTCCAGCATCAAAGGACATCTGGGCCGAATCTGGAAAAGATTCGAAGAAAACTGGATTTTTATAAGGAAAACTCCTGTGGAGTTTGGCACACATAGCGGGACGAAAGCTACAATATGGGAATTCCCAAGCATAAAAAGACAAATGTACCAAATTTGGAACAGATCAGACGAAAACTGGGTTCTTATAAGACCCCCCCCTCGACACATACATGGTTTCCCACTCCATAGCGGGACGAAAACGGGAATTTCCGAGCGTCAAAGGTCATCTGTGACAATTTTGAAAAAGTCCTGATAGCACTGGTTTTTTATAAGAAAACCCCCCATTTGGTGGTTGTCTCCCATAGCGGCGCGAAAACTACTTTATGAGAATTCCTGAGCATCAATGAACGATCCTCTATGCCAAATTTTGGAAAGATCCGACAAAAAATGAATTTTTTTCAAAGAAAATCCACATCGGGGTTGCCCCCCCCCCCCATAGAGTGACGAAAGCTAACCTCCGTGAATTCCTGAGCATCAAAGAACCTCTATGGCAAATTTAGAAAAGATCGGACAAAACTTTTTTTTTATATAAGGAGAACTCCCAATGCGGGGTTCCTCCCCCCCCCCCCCGCCATCATGGAGCGTTGAAAACTAACATGTGTGAATTTCCGAGCATCAGAGGACTTCTGTTCCAAATTTGGAAAAGATATGATAAAAACTGTTTTTTCATAAGAACCCCCCCCCCCCGTATGGGGGTTGCCCCCATAGTGGAACGAAAACCACCCTATGAGAATTCCTGAGCATCAAATAACGAAACTCTGTACCAAATTCGGAAAGATCCAACAAAAACTGGATTTTTTGTAGGAAAACTACCATAGGGGTTGCCCCCCCCCCCCCAAAGAGGGACGAAAACTACGCTGCGTGAATCCCCAGGCATCAAAGAACCTCTGTGCCAAATTTTGGAAAAATCCGACAAAAACTAGATTTTTTCAAGGACCCCCCCCCCCCTCCTTATAAAGTGATGAAAACTACCCCGCGATTCTAGAGCATCTAAAAACCTCTATGGCAAATTTTAAAAAAATCGCTCAAAAACTTTTTTTAATACGGAGAACCCTCAATGCGGGATTGTCTGTCCCCCCCCCCACACGCACAGAGAGACATAAACGACCTTGTGTGAATTCCCGAGCCTCCAATCACGAACCTCTGTGCCAAATTTGGAAAATATCCGACAAAAATTAGAATTTTTGAAGGAAAACCCCCATTATGGGGGTTTAATTAGATACCATGGGGAGTTTAATCTGCAATGATTTGTTTTACCTTTTTTAAGAAGTTGTTTGTTTGCATTTTTACATAAATAAAAATTTGCTTGACATATTTTATGTGCCTCTTTTTTCAACAATTACTTGTCTTTTTTTTGATGGCGGGGGGGGGGGGCTGCAGGCCCGTTATTTCAATTTTTCCCCAAATATGGCAAAGAGTCTGTACTCAATAAAAATTTTAGAGAAAACCAAGTAAAACGACGGCCAGTCATGTGTAAAAACAAACATGAATGTTCAAAAATAAAGACGGGAGGGGGGGGGCGTCAATTGACCCCCTGACCCCATAAATGACGGACCTGTGAAAGTGACTATACGCATTAAAATGGGAAACTACGGTGATAAGCTTCTGAAGTTACGATTTGATCACACGCACACGAATCTTATAAAATACAGTCGAACCTCGTTATAACGAACTTAAAGGGACCATTAAAATTGATTAAAAACGTGGTTCGCTTTATCCGAAAAACAATAAACAATAAGACAAGGATTGCAAAAAAGTTCATTTCAGCAGTTATTTGTTTTAAGCGTGTTCGAATTAACGAGGTTCGACTGTATTCTGAAAAAAAAAAAAAAAAAAACTAATGTGCTCCAAGATAAAAGAAAAAAAAAGGAAATAAATTTTCTTAAAAATTTACGAAATTAACGTTCTTATATATGACGAAATTAATTTGACGAAACTAATGCTCTCAAAACTACGAAAATGATTGTTAATTTGACGAAACTAGAATGAAGAAATATTTTGTTACATTTGACGAAATTCGCATCCTCAAACCACTAACAAAAGCAGTTTCTTCAATTTGACGAAATGTTCGCTCGGAGCATATCCCTGGAAGTCAAAAACGAAGAAAATTTCGTTAAATTTGAAAGTCCATTTTTGAGAGTGTTCAGATTTAAACTTTAAAACTATTCTTCTATTTGCAAATTAGGGCTTCTAATGTATCATGTACAACGATTGTGTACATGATTACACGTATCGTAATCGATACATCTCACGAAAAAAAGATTCTCTAATTAAATATACTTTTCAACATTTGTAGTTAACATATAATTACCTACTTAATTGTTATTTATTTTCATTACTTTTTTAATTGTTTTTTCTATTACCAGCACTAAATAAAAATCAAGGACTTGTTTGGACCGATTGAATATGTGAAAACTGGTTATGTAATTCAGTTTTTAACCTACTGTTCAAAAGTAATCAACATTATTAGCATAGATGGTCGAAGTTCCCTAGAAATATTACATATTTAAATTGTTATTGAGACTTATTATTGTCTCTTTAAATGTACTTCCTGAATTTCTTTTATGATCATTTTTTTTCAGTTTCATACTTTTTTTCTCTTCACTTATGCATCTATGTATCGACGTTTCGAACTTTCCTAAATTTCTGTTTCTATATTTTCCCATGAAAAATAGTTTAAAATTTGATTATAATGATTAATATTATTCTAAAAGAAAATATTTACATTGCCCTGTAGCTCTGGGGAGCTTTTTTTTTTTTTCTTTTTGGAATTTATAGTTTTAAAAAGATACAGCTCACTGATGTCTCAAGTTGAACCATTCTCCAAAAATATTTAACTTATTTATATATTCCCGTATGAAACTTTAGTTAAAAAGTATGTCTTCTTATTTTCATAGAGTCATTTACTTGCATGTAATACACCGCCAGCTCAGTCATTTCCAGCCGATGACTGCAGTTTCGTGCTTATTAGCACTCATCAGCCCGGCATAGGAAAGTGACTGAGCTGGAGATAGAAAACCTCTTAAGGAAGCCAAGAGCGCCAAACAAACTGGTAGCTAATACAGAATTAGCACTGACCAGGCGAGTGACCGAAGCAAAGGTTCGGTTCAACTCGAATTTTTACTGACTATAGGACGGTAACTTACTGAATATACCTGCCTTGCCTTCAAAATTCGAAATGAACCGAACCTTTGCTTCGGTCATTCGTCTGGTCAGTGCTAATTCTGTATTAGCTACCAGTTTGTTTGGCACTCTTGGCTTCCTTAAGAGGTTTTCCATCTCCAGCTCAGTCACTTTCCTATGCCCGGCTGATGAGTGCTAATATAGAATTAGCACAGACCAGACGAGGGACCGAAGCAATGGTTCGGTTCAACTCGAAGATTGAAGGCAAGGCACGGTATATTCAGTAAATTACCGCTCATTAGCCAGAGCTAACGCAGAAATACATGAAATACACCGAGAGCTCAGTCATTTCCAGTCGAGGACTGCAGTTTCGTGCTTATTAGCACTCATCAGTCCGGCATAGGAAAGTGACTGAGCTGGAGATGGTAATTTACTGAATATACCATGCCTTGTCTTCAATCTTCGAGTTGAACTGAACCATTGCTTCTGTCACTCGTCTGGTCTGTGCTAATTATATATTAGCTACCAGTTTGATTGGCGCTCTTGGCTTCCTTAAGAGGTTTTCCATCTCCAGCTCACTCCCTTTCCTATGCCGGGCTGATGAGAGCTAATAAGCATGAAACTCCAGTCCTTGGCTGGAAATGACTGAGCTAGCGGTGTATTTCATGGATTTCTGCCTTAGCCCTGGCTAATGGGCGGTAATTTACAGAATATATCATTTACTTACAGCTTTGCAATAATCAAACAAAACTAAAATAAAAAAAATAGCTGTTTCTAAATTTAACATCAAATATTAAACTTTAAAAAGTTGAATGACGCTCTTTAAACTAAATACTTTTATCGGTTTAATTTTTGTGAAATACTTTATTTCAAGATGTTTCAACGCTTCACAAAAAACTACAGTGGGGGGAAAATTTCCAGATTTAGTTTCCTGCAGTAAAAGTATTTATAGTCCTAAGTTCGTGTGACACTTTTTATAAAGTTTAAAGAAAATCTTAAATTCCTAAGAGGATTTGTCGCTTACCTGAAACATTTTCCTGGAATGTCGCCGGCACAAGTGGAATTAAATACAAGAGACAGAATCTGATTTGTTAAAATTTGATCATTTTCTTAAATAAAAGAAATTTAAGGCAGGCAAGAATATACTTAAGGATTGAAACACGTGCTTTATATTTAAAATATAAATCTTGGAACCAGATAAATTCCTTTCGACGACGAAGGAGACATTGAGATGTATCAATTACTGATGAGATACAAAATAATAAGTGACTTTAAAACATTTTCTGCATTCAGTTTGTGATTGTGCCATTGATAAATGCTGCTTTGTATTATTTTTTTCACCTTTCGCAAAGAGATTTCTTATATTGTTTGCTAATCTGTGTGCTTAGATTTATGTATTTACGCTGCTTTCTTCGTCTTTGACTTTCCAAATACTAATAATTTTATATTTGTTATTTTAACAAATATCGTTCCTTATCAATCTTTCATTCTTGAAACAGAAATCCTTTTAGAAGTCAGGATCTTAAAATTCCGTTGCCTTACTCACAATAAATAAACCCCCGAAGATTTTAACCTTCAATGAGTATGCGTTTTTTTATTTATTTTTATCGACAATTCGAGTTGGATTTAGTTATTTTTCCATCGTTTACAATAAAACTCACATAGGCAATTAATTGCGTAGTCAAAAAACCGAATAAAATCGTTTCTTTCGAAAACAAAAATCCCAATAAAATGCCTTAAAAAATGTGTAAGGTAAGATATCATACATTCTTTTGCTTGGTGCTTTTTTTTTTATAAGCGTGATTCTTTAGACCAATTGCTTTATGAGTTCTCTCCCAATCGTGTAACGAGAGGTGTGTACGTGTGAGCAATAATTATCTGTAAACAGTTCTCACCAGATCTTAAACCAAGATTTTTTCACAAAAAAAACCCCGTATATATAACAGGAGTAATGGTTTTTGAATTCAGGGGTATTAGCTTTTTGAATTGGTTCATAATTACCCCACTAGAAACCGTGAAAACATTATACCTATTAACGCAAAAACAAATCTATTGTTTAATGGCATTAATTCCTAAGGACCAAAATTGTGGAACACCTTACCTAATTGTTTAAAAACCAGTAATAATCGAAATTTGTTTAAGAATAGGCAAAAAAATTTTATACTCAATTCTACTGCAGTCAATTAAGGATAAAGTAGCATATTCGTAATAGTATACCTTGGTTCCGTTATAAAATTAGACGTACTTAATTGCATTACTTGTTTTGTGTTTATGTGTTCCTTGTATGATTATGCTTTTATTTTTTGTTAATTTTATCTTATGTTATAAACTGGCTCTAAATTAAGCTTTTTTCTGAGTGGTGGGAGCTAGTCAGGCTATTGTATAGCCTTTACTCCCATCTACTCAATCAGGAATTTTCAAATAGACAGGGAGAAATATATTTCTGTTTGTAATTTCTTTTTTTTTCTTTTATTTTATATGTAAAATGCATATTTAAAAAAAATATATATCTCCCTGATTGAAATAAAATGAATTGAATTGAATACTTAAAGTTAAAAAGGTTTAA
Organism: Uloborus diversus; assembly: GCF_026930045.1. Lineage (NCBI taxonomy): Eukaryota > Metazoa > Arthropoda > Arachnida > Araneae > Uloboridae > Uloborus > Uloborus diversus. The sequence continues at coordinate 196,428,993 of NC_072731.1, read as the reverse complement.
AGTAACGCCCTTTTGATATAATAAGTCTTCATCTTTCATCATGTCTAGATTTATGTTCAAAGCACCAGCTTAGTATATACGAGGGTTGTAAAACATTAACAGCAGGAACTATGTTTTTGCATTTAGAACGAGAGGGCTGCCCCCGAGTATTTATATATATATATATATATATATATATATATATATATATATATATATATATATATATATATATATATATATATATATATACCATCAGCAACATACACTAGTTATCATGCATAGGGAAAAATCATAAAAATAGCGATAACTGTCTCAAAAATAAGCCAAACCGTGTAAAATTTGAATACTATGCCAAGTAAGAATTGTTCAATAAAAGTGCAGTATGCAATTTAGTGGTGCTGAAATTGGAGTGCGTCCTCTGTGAGGAGCATAAAAAGTCCATGTTTGAGAGCAAGCCTATAAATTTCGCTGTGATACTGCCATAAGAATTCCGTTATAGCCATTTTGTAACATTGACTTCCAGGCATCATTTTCCTACAAAACTTGATGGAAAGCTATTGGGAGACTAGAGGCAGGGCAAAGTCAAACAGAAGTAGCCAGATGGCTGAACAGGAGTTCTTTTGTGGTTCATAGACTTTGGAGCCAAACCACCGATTCGGCATCCAGAAGGTTTAGCGGTTCAGTCAATGACTTCTAAAGGCTAACGGATATTTGAGGTTATGTGCACGCAAGAATAGAGCCGCTACTCTGACATATTTCAAATCCTCCATTGCTGTAGCCACCGAAAGGTTTGTATCAACGTTAACTGTGCGTAAAAGGCTTCACGACGGTGGTCTGTATTCGAGGCGATCAGCCATTTGTGTGCCACTCACACCTCGCCATAAGAGGGATCGTTTACAATGGGCACGACAACATGTCCACTGAGCGCCTTCTCTTTTCGGATGAGTCTAGATTTAGTCTAGAAAGCGATTGTAGACTTTAATTTATATGGAGAGAACCAAGAACCCGTTATCATCCATCAAACATCCGCGAAAGAGATGGATACGAAAGAGGCATTGTCCGTGTTTGGGGTGGCATGCATTTAGGTGGACGCACAGACTTTCATGACTTTCCAAGGGAAACTGTGAATGCTAAGGTTTTTAAAAATGACATTCTTGACGATTATGTCCGCTTATTTGCAGGGGCAATAGATGATGCTTTCCTGTTACAGGGCGATATCGCAAGACCACACAGCTCTCATGGTAGATGATTTTCAACCGGCTACAATTTTCCGCATAGAGTGGCTAGCTCGACTTGAACTGTACAAGAGCAATGTCTTCCGCTTCCTGTGAAACTAATTGACTGATAATTAACAGCATCACATATCGCTGTACGTGCTTTATTACTTCTAGAGGGGGTTTTATTCCATATTTACGGTACTTTTTCTATAGCAAACTGATACTTTCGATTTGTTCATTTTAGGGATGTGTTAATTTCTATACTGCTATAATTGTCTGACAATCTTCTTTTTATGTTATTTTTTATCTCACTTTGCGTTGCATATTGTGGGTAAGTTTAATAAAATTCTTAAAGGGTGTCTTATTTTAATGTTAAGTTTTTAGACATCTGAGACTATTTTGAAGCTCTACATGTAGTTTAAATATGTTTTAAGTTTGGTGTTGCAAATATTTTCGTACGCAATTTTTTCTTACAAAAATGGTAAATTAAACCAACTTTGTACAATTTTTTTGGTTACATTCGAAGTGATTTACCTTGTAAAAATGCAGAAATAAAACAATGTTTCCGCTAAATCTCAAAATAAATACCGTTTTTTTTTTTTTTTTAATGTAAGTAAGTATAATATTTTACCACAAAATACCTATGCTGGATAGACTTCTTTACTTTATGTACTTTTTTGTTTATTTTTTATTCTTCCATTTTTACAATTTTCTATTAAGCTTCCTTTTCGAAGTCATAAATAAAATTTTTATCCCTTAGGAAGTGGTTAATTAATCATAACAGCGATGATGCCTGGGTGATAAAACATATTATGCAGTTGATTTATGATCTAAAATTGAGAGGTTTAGGAATATCCACCAGTTCTATGTTGACGCTTTTCAAAGTTTAAAAAGAAAACCGTAACCTGTCAGACATTGTAAATATCATACTATTTTGACAGCTTCTGAAGTTGGGTTAGAATAAAGTAAAATAAGTGGATGTTTTATTATGTAATTAATTTTACTTTGTGTAACATATAAGAGATTGTATTAAAAGTGCCAAATAGAAGCAACAAACGAGTTCAAAACTTGTACATTAGCAATAGTTGTTATATACAACCTCTGAACCCATTTCAGTGAATGATGTCAGAAAAGCCGAACTGGCAACAGTTTGGAAACAAAACGCTACACCTGCATAGTGGCAGGTATTGTCCATCTGTCCCCTCCTTGTAAGTCTTGTTTTACAAAGTGCTTGTTTAATGCGTTTGGTTCTTACTTAGAACAGGATAGTGATGGAACGGAAGATCAGTTCTCCAGACTTCTCCAAAACTCAACCCTTCCTCTTTCCCTTTTGGAAAGAAACAAAAAACGTGCTTTATGTGTTTGAATGTGTCCTAAACTGTGTTCTGAACGTACACTGAATCGTGTTAGTTAAAATATTCTGTTATGAACAAAGGTGCACCCAATGTATTCCGTCCGGAATGTTTTTTGAATTAAAGCTTCCGAACACATTTGAGAATATATTGGGGACACATATGGGCATACAAGCGAAATCATTGAGTTTTTTACGCAATTGAAAGATCGAAGAGGGGTTTTAGAATTTAAAAAAAAATATCAGATTCAATCTCTCATTTCATATTTAAAATTTTCCCATTCAACAATGATTAAAATATACATTGTGTTACAAATCATCATTATACATTGCTGACGTGAATGTTTTTCTCTGTCTTCTCTAATGTAGGTCGCCTCTTTTTCACGGTGTTTGACAGCAAAGACTACTGTAAAAATGAACGACTTTTTAACACGATGAGCGTTGCTAAACTCTTCTAAAACACGTGCACAAAGTGTTCTAAAAAAAAAAAAAAATATTTGTCAGCGTTTAAAAATTACTCTCAATTGCGTTTTAATCTTGAGAATGATTTTTGCGCACCTTTTCAGGAAGTTTGAAGCTTGTGTGCTTAAATAACTGAAAAGTGTCCTTATCTGTGTTCTGAGAACGTCCAAACCGCGTTCTTTAAAATACCCTTAAAAAGAAACACATATTTGTGTACAAAAACTGTAAAAAAAGTTGTTTGAGATTTGAAGTGCAAATATAATGAAATTATATCCGTTATAATAAGGATAAATTATTCCTTAAAGTAATGAATTTCACCCTTTTCCCGTGACCATAAAATGCAGAGATTTAATATCTCAGGTAACAATATTATTTTCTATGCAAGAGTTAGTATTTCTGCTAAAGTGAGAAGGAAATAAAATGGTAAATAAGAATTATCTTGATATTTTATGCAATAAATATAGTGATATCACTACATTTATTATGATTTCCAAGCTTTCAAAGATGCATTTTGTAATAAATGCAAGATTACTATACTGAAGTTGCAGTTAAAACACTATTAAGCAAACGAAAAAGAAGGAACTATTCACTTTCATATATTTGCATTAGAAAAAAATCTATTTGTTTTCAAAAATGCCATTTCATTTCCACTGACAGCGTTGTCTCTTATGATAATCTTTCAATTTCTGTAGCCATTCCAATTCCATTTTCTATTTTACGAACGCATTCCATTATTCGACGCTCTATCGCTGTTTTTTCAACTAGCAAGTTTTAAGCATTTTCCCCCGTGAGTTTTTTTTTTTTTTCTGAAGTATTTCTGGCAGACTTAAACTTTTTCCAACAAAAAGCACGGAAATTTGCAATTTCTGACATTCGAACATCAGGAAGTCATATCAAAGATTCACGTTCAAAACATTTGAAGAAAAAATAAGTAGACATGGAATCAATTTCTCATTCTTTTAAGATATGTAAATGCATTTAATCATTTATTTTATTTATTTATTTATATTTTTATTTATTTTACTTCTGCTATATTTCCTTGAATATCTGAATCAGTTTTATTAGCTTCCAGCGGTTTTTCTAACTTTTCTTTAAACAATTAAATTATCCTCCGACATTCTTTATAAAGATTTAACTTTGAAAGATTGATGCTTGGATTATTTTAAAATTAACAGTCACTTACTGCATATGTGTTAAATACTTTACGTTCAAGGTTAAAATTGATTTATTACTAACTCGCCATTTACTGTTATTTACTATTTTTATTGAAGAAACAGGTAAAGAAAATCTGAAAAACAGGTGAAATATTACTTGCGTAAAACTAAAATACTACTATTATTATTACAAGTATAACTATTATCATTATTTTTTGTTAATGCTATTATGATTATTATTAGTGTTATTATTATTGCCGTTGTTGTCATTATTGTTGTGTCCCTTAATAGAGTTTTGTAGGATAATTCAATTCATTTACAAACACATTTATAAATTCTTGATAGCATGAGCGCCTGGGGAAATTTTCACGAGTTTTTCTCTTTTTTTTTTCTGAAAAACCAATATTACAAATATTTTGACTTTCAGGAGAAAGGGTTTGAAAACATAATAGTATTTGTCTAAAACTGGAAAAAAATGAATTGAATAATATTTTTTTTCACTGATTTAAATGAAATATATGGATGCCTCAGTTGCCAAATCTATTCCGAGTCACAACTGACTACAACTGTATTTATGTCGAGGACTGCATACTAAGTGCCTGCCTCCATTACTTTTTTATACCGATAGATAGCAGCACCATCACCGGATAGAACAGTTAATGAGAATTTAGAACTAGACCAGGAGCTAATAGCTTCCTGGTGCTAGCACCCCCAGAGGTATCGTTTCACTCGGAGGACATTGAGACCACGAGCATATTTAACGTCGCCCAATCCCCTTTAATGACGACGGTGGATCTTCGACCATCGAGGTTCGAACTCAGGACCCTCCGGCCCCGAATCCGACACTCTACCGATCGGGCTACCACGGCCAAGCCAAATCTATTGTTTCCACTCTTTAAAAAAACCCCATTTCTGCTTTAATAATGCTTAATCGATTCTTAGAGTTTGAATTTATATTAAACTTTTGGTTCAATACATTTCTGATTCTGCGATGGCAGAAAATGTAATCCGAGGGCCCATTCACTTCTATGTAAAACGCTATCTTCCTCATCACTTTTCTCGACTTTTTGTTTTATGGAGTTAATTGCTTTGGCAAGTGTGTTTGGCAAATCCATATTATACAGTGAGGAAAATTTGTTAAGTTAGAGTTTTATATTTTTCCACATATAATGCAAATTTATCTTGGTTTAAAAATTGTCTGTTAAAAATGCTCATGCATAGAAATGACATAGAAAGTTTCTCTTCCATAAAAAGGGATTTTTAAAAGGTAAACTATTAATTTGAATTAGTAGGGAATAGAGAGACAGAAAGATAAACTACAAAGTCAATGATAAATATGATAATACCAGAAGAAGCAAACACTTTTCTTTAAAAAGTTGAAGTTGAAAGTCAAGTGTTAGTACTTGCTGAAATAAAATCTACTGATTTATTATTATTCCCATTAAGTTTCTTTTTACACCAAGAATTGTTTGGTTCTAATTGAAAAACTAAAGTCAACAACATAAATCTGTTTTTTTCCTGTCCCTGAGCATTTTTCTGCGCAAGCAATTATTTCACTTGTGTTCAGTGAAATAGAACTGACAAAAATTAAAATATTACATTAAGGGGATATCAGTAAGCGTAGCTTCACGCCCGTATTTATTTGCCACCAGATATCTAATGCCAATTGATTTAAACCTGATTGCATTCGACAAAAAAATAATTCAATATCTAAGCTTGGGTATTGAATTGAATAATTGGATAATTGCAAATTGAATAATTGAAGTATTGCTCTTGGTATTGAATTTAGTGAGAACGAAATAGCATTGCGCTTAACTATTCTTTCGGCGCTAAGCTGAAGGGGAAATGCAGCGAATCGGCTGGAGACCGCGTTCTTGTTTTCATAAAAAATAAAAATTCTGGATAAAGGAAAGATTCAAAATGAAAATTTCGCTATATAACTTAATTAAAAGTGTTCGCTGCTCACTTGTTGCGATTTTTTTTTTTTTTAATCAATTTTCAGGTCAGCCATTACGTGAAGAGTTCCTTAAAAACCCTCATTTTTTCGAATGCCTCTAAAATCTGTTAAACAAAAAAGTAGAAGTTCTCCTTTTCAGGGAACGTAGTTCTCAGTGGTACCAATAAACTGTAAAAAAATGAAAAATTTTTTGAAATTGTCATATTTGGGAAAAATCAAAAAAAGTATTTTAAACTTTTTTTTTTCAAAAGACTGTGGAAAAAACTAAAGCACGTATTTCAAAATGTTGCATATGTTTCTAAACAAGAAAAAATATCCTTTTAAATAAAACAAACCGCAATAAAATATGTTCAACCGTTCCTGAGTAATGAATTTTAAAAATTTTGACGAAAATCCCAAGTGAGAAATCATGACGGGACCGCCATTTTTGGCGACCTGTATCTCGGCCAAAGAGTTTATTTGGGCAAAAAAAAAAAAAAAATGTATAACTTAATTTTTTATGAATTTTAACATATTTTAAATTCAAAAAAAAAAAACCGAGACCGTCATGTTACAGCCCTTGTTGAATTGACATGGATTCTACGGGAGGGAAGACGTAGATTGCCCCTGGTGCGTACCGTAAGTAGAATTAACATAGCAGAGACTCATTTTCTATATGTGTAGAAAGTACATTTTACCATTTCATTTTTTGCCTCTAAATGTATACCTGAAGAGATAAGAAATTGTGTCGCTCTCTTTTTTCGTTGCCAAAGTACCAAAAGTTTAAGAAACACTTTTGTTTTAAACTAATTAAAATCTTCGCTAAGGACACAACCGTTCGAGTATGGATTATGATGTTCTATGACTTAACACACGTGAGTGTTTCTAAGCCCAGCACAGAAATGGTTTTGGTTCGTGTCGTGAAATCTTTAAATAATATTTTGCTGATATGCCGATTTTAGGGTCTCATTTCCTGCAGCATCTCTTGGCAAAAAACTACGCAAATTGAAATTTACGAAAAGATACAACACACTTTACAAAGTTGAGACAGCTTTTGACCGAAAGTATATTCTTAACTTACATACGCTAAAAAACCTTATTGATTTGGACTTCGGATTAAAGTTTAGAGCCCAAAAGCCTCATTGGTATACCAGTTTTGGTTCGTTCGTCCATATTTTTGGTTATTTCTGACTGTTTTACTGTAGCCGCAATTCGTTTATAGCTAAATTGCTACGTGTTTTAAAAGCTAAATAAATAGTATGCAGATGAATTTCCACTGTGATATAAATATTACATCGGATTTACCTAATATTTTAATAACAAGGATTGCTGTTAATCAACAGACGTAGGTCAACCAATGAAGATAAACAATTATATTCCTTAAAACTATTTATTTATTTATTTTTTATTTTTTTGGAAAAGAAAGAATGCATGCTAAATGATGAAATATATGCCTAGTAGTCTTCCTTTTTCCCGGAATAATTTCTAATGAGACATTTAAGCTCAATAAAAAACAAATAATAAATGCATAAAAAGTAAATAAAATTAATAAGGAAATAAATATTTTTGCTAGGTAACTACACTACCGTGTTTAAGTTTTTGATCCGAAGATTTCAATTAGTTTTACATAATACAAGAAAATTACGACAAGCTCTTCTGGGAACGTATATGCTGCATAAATCACTATTTAACTCGCAGATTTGTTTGAAGAAACATAACCAGAAAGATTGTACTTAAGATACAAAGACATAATTATTTACTTTCAGGTTACTTTCGAACAGCCCGACAAGTAAATTAAATGCAATCAGTGAATGAACAAGTCGTTGTTTTTGTTGCAGAAGGATTCAAAAGTTATTTCTTATAGTAATTGCGAGAAGTATCCTCCTTCTATACATTTACAAAAATAAAACGACGAAAAAAAGCTGTACGTGTTCGATTTTTTTCTTTTCAACCCAACCAAAAAATTTGATACAAAGCCATAAAAACGAATTTAAAGCAATAAAAACAAATTTTAAAAAAATGGTTATTTTTCTGCCATGTGCCAAATGTTGCAGTTTTTACGGTGTCACGAGATTTTTAAAATAAAATTGGTCTATTGAGTCTATTCACTAATTGGTCTACCATCATTTTAACCTTCCAGCGGGAGCGGTCTATATACCAACAAGAAAAATCTCGCGTTCTATTAAGTAAAACGCAGTAACTGAAAGACTCCCTCTTTTTCTGGATTTTTGTCATCTATTTCACTTTAAACTTATTGTTCAAGCTTGCTTATTTGGTTTACGCTGAAAATAAGCACGAACAAAGCGTAAAACGTGAAAATTTACTTTATTGTACAAGTTTGCTTATTTGGTTAACGCTTAAAATAAACTAAGACACAAGCGTAAAATTTTAATATTTTTCAACTGTTAGTATGGAATCCAAAACGCGTATCTTCTACAATATCAAAAACTAATTTCTGCAGAAGTCACGCTATACGTTCCCCCTACAGCGTAGTTCTTAGGTATACACTGTTCCGTACATTTAAATATTTGGCATTTCTCGCAGCTGAATCTCGTGATCTAGTGTGCCTGTATTTGGGGGTGGGGATAGGGATTGGAGGAGGGGGTATTTTTTGGGTTATTATTTGTGGAAATTTTTATGTTTAGCTGAGTTTAGCGTTATAAAAGAAGCATTATATTTGAGAGGTAGCGCGACTATTGAAGTAAGCTCTTGTTACGTGTGATTTCTTGCGTTTTTTTTTTTTTTTTTTTTGGAAGTTTGTGTTACAGTAGATCACGTTTAAAGGTACAATCAAGCCCGCTTATTAGAATATCGGTTAAAAAGAATATCCCGCTTAATGTAACACATTTTCAATTTCCCACTGTTAATGTCTATTATTTTAATCTCGTTTCCTGTTTGATGGAACAGCTCGCTTATTAGATTTTTTTTTCATGGAAAATTGGCTATTCGATTAAACGGGTCACGCTGTATATCTATGGTCAGTTCGTAAAAAAAAGTGTGCGATGTAAGCGTAAAACAATAAAAGCAGTAAAAAAGCGAATGCTGGAGAAAGAAACCTTAACAGTCACGCATCTCTCTCTTAAACAAACAGCTGATTTGCAGACTGCTACTGACGCTAGAAAAATTACTATGCAATTGGGTCAAGAGGAGAAAGAAGAATCGCTGAAGTCAGACATCAATAGGTAATAGTAAACTGGCAAAATAAAATCTGGCACATTATAGTAATCAGCATAAAACTGTAAAACAAAATAACTTCTTAGTATATCTCTGAATTACGTGCGCCCGCTGATATGTTAAACTAGTTTATTCTAAGCACACATATCATCAGAGTGCATATATCTATTCACCAAAATCAAATAACTGAAATAATAGAAAGTTTCTATTGCTTGATTTTTATTATGTACTAGAAAGTCGTCCGTCAAGGTATGACGGGTGTAAATTGCTTCTCTTCTTCTACATTTAAACGAAGCAATTGCCTGTTTGGTGATATTTTGATATTTAAAACTATAACCCTAACTCCAGTGGATTAACCCTGAACTCCAGTAAATAGCGTTCATTGTAGACCACTTTTTTGTTTCTTTCTTCCCCTAAAATGACACAGTTTTACCAGTAAAACAGTTAAGTTACCGGATCGAGTTTAGCCTTGTCACGATAAAGCTTTTTTCTGCATGTTAAACATTACCAAAACATATTCTCAAATTATTATGCCGTGACGCTAGTTTCATTGTTGAAACACGCGGATTTCTCGATCGTCGGCTATTATATATATGAGGTTGTTTAAAACATCATCTAAAATCGTCTTATCAGCTTATCACATTAAAATATTAAATGATATCCCTGTATAAAAACGGAATACAAGTTTGACTTGTATTAAGGAACAAAATCGAAACTTCCAGGAAATAAATGTGATGTGTGTTTCAGTTTTTTACTTTCTTTGATTTAAACTTCGTAGTTCAATTACGGAAAAGTTAATAGCGTACATTTCTACTTCTTCTTCTCTCGTTAAGCTTTTATATAAGAAGGTTTCTTTCATAAATCTGTGAAGTATTGAGCAACTATGTCAAAAGAATGTCTCTTATTATCGACTCAGAAAGTCTGTTTTCCTCTTTTCTTCAATGACCCTTAATATCGATTCCGAAACTCCTTTTGTACAACTTCCAAACTTTATTACGGTTCTTTTATTTCCTTCTACTAAACATCAACTAAAGTATTTGAAAAGTTAAAAATGTGTTGATATTTTTACTCTATATAGAAATAGAAAATGTATTTCAAGAAACATATCTTCTTTTACGTTAAGATAAAATTCCGGCATTAATACTTTCGTGTTTACAAAAGATGAAAATAGACCGACAATTGATCATCCTTACATATTATTTCTGTAGCCTGATTTTGGTTTCTACGCCAGATTTTCCTCAATTCTTGATCGATTTCTTTGATTTACGCCCTATTTTAAAGCTTATGGTGCTGACTACTGACGAAAAATAGACCCACGGTCTAAAAATTGTTTTTTTCAGCCGAAAAACCTGTTTTAAAGAACCAGGATGAGGTTTTCGGTTAAACTTATAACTTTAATTTGCGCTATGACCGACAGAGCTGAATAGCTTGATCGGCAGAGCGTTCTCTTCGTAACCAGGAGAATGCGCGTTCGGGCCCACGTCCGGACAATCTGCAACAAAAAATTAGAGCAATATCGCGCATTACATGAACACTTAATTAAGTGAATAACGACTATGAAAGAATAGAATAAATGAGAAGGAAACGCTCCTTGCTGATATGGAAACTTGAAGTGACTTTGGCTAAATTACTTCGGAATTGCACGTTTTTTTTTTCTTTTTCTTTTTAAGCTTTGGCTCTGGTAAGAAAATTAAAGCATAATGTAAGCGAAAATATAAGTAACAGGTTTAAGATTTCATACTACAATAGAATTGTTTTTTGTTCAGAAAAAAATAATAAATCGTATATTGAAATATATATATTCTTCTAATGAGTTTTTGACTCTTTGTACAAATAAAAAAATTACTACCGTAATTTGAAGGGTAAAAAATACATTTTTTCTTCTTTTTGCAAAAAAACAAATAGCTTATCACATTTTTACTACATTCGAAAAGCTACGCTTAAAAAAGAGCATAGTTCAATTTATTTTGTATTTTAACCGTGCTGTTAAATGATGAGAACGTGCTGCCATCTAAGTTATAACGGCTCAAGCAGCCTGCGGTAACAAATTGTAAAAATTTTCAAAAATAAAAAAAATGTTTCTTCAGTATCTTATTTTATATATTATTCCCTTCTCATTTTAAAACTTATCAGGCTGGCTAATGAAGAAAAATAGACTTACGGTCGAAAAATCAAGTTTTCGAAAACGCCCCTTGCTGTTTCAAAACCTTGATGCTGCCTGTAGTTCTTATTTATTTTTAAAAGCAAAGTTCTAATGCAGTTTTCCATTTTTTACGTCGCTTTCAGCAAAAGAAAAAAGCCTGTGTGTGTGTTCATATTTTAATAAAGCTTAAAAGCACTGGACTTAGTTGTTCGGTTAAATTGATAAGTTTTTTTCGGTAGAGCGTTCGGCTATAAACTATTCGAACTTCGGGCAAGTTTGGGCTGTCCGAAAGAATATCAAATTTATATTAGTATTACGCATTACATGTACTCATAACATACAAACGTAATAAAATAAATGCAGTGAGATTGCTACTTGGTGTTTCGACTCCTTTATGCAGGCTACAGTTATCATTCGGATAAGTTGACTGTTAATCGAAGATTGTTTTTCCTTTTTTTAAGCTTTGACTACATCCAGACCACTCAGCATAATGTAAGCATAAAAAAGTATTAGATTTACCAAAAGGAAATCCTTTTTGTGCAAAAAAAACATTTTCGTTGTATGCTGAAATGTAGATTTTTCTAATTTGTTCGACCTTTTGTACAAATGAGAAAAAATACTACGCCAAATTGAAATTACGAGTTTCACCCAGTAAACATTTAATTATTAATTCGAATACGATATAAAACATTAAAATTATTATCAACTTCATTAGTAAGAAATTATTTTCTTCTCCTCTGCTTTCGGCTGAAAAAAAAAATACATTTTGTCTACGTTCGAAAAATTACACTTAAAAAATGGACTCAGTTCAACTGGTTTTGGTTTTGAATTTTAAGTGTTTGATTAAAAGAGAAACATGTGCGGGCATTTAAGCCGTAACTGTTAAAGCAATCTTCTATGTGAAATAGTTCAATATTCAAAGATAAAAACACTTATTTTCAATCTAATTTATTACTTCTCTAGAATGTTCGTTTCAATCGCTACGTGAGATCTTCGTCATTCTTTAATCAAATTCCATGCTTTTCGAATAATTTTAAATCGTATCATGCTGGTTAATGACAAAACATAGAAGCATGATCTTATTATTATTATTATTATTATTATTTTTGGCAAAAAGCTTTTTTGCTGTTTTTTACTACGCACTCCTTCAATAGCTTTCGAAAAGGAAGGCGCAATTGCTAGGTTTGTTGGGGTGTCGGGCTGTTACTCAGAATGGCGCCCATTCGAATCCGTGCCAATAAATATCTCTTTAATATTTCTTTTTTCCCGTCAGATGCTCACATGGGCAGGACTCTGTTTGCCACAACCTGTTTTTTTACATGCACAATTATTGTTTTTTCACGAGTCACTACTCAGCCACACTTTTAATGATATTTATGTTTGAATTGAAAATATGCACGACCAAAAGGTGAGCGATGATCAAATTATCACAACGTTGTATTTAACGAGGTTTTGTTACTGATGTCTTTAAATTACATGCCTTCTCTTCTGCGCTTACTTTTTTTCGGTTCTTCTTCATAATGTTCTTCCTTTGAAATTCTTAAAGAGCGAAATACCTTATGAAACGATTCGAAGCACAGTGCGGAGTTCCGCACGGGTCGACTAGTTTTTCATTAATGCTTTTTGTTCCGTGAGAAAAAATAAGGCCCCAATGGAACATTGAATTTAACTTTGAGTTCCACATAGTTTCACCAATATAGATAATGTGCCATTCTGAATGTAGGTAGAATAGAATAGTTATGTGCCTAACATTTTTCTTGTTGAGTATATTCTGAATAACAGTGCTTCCAAGTGCACGCTATATCATCATACCAACGGTTCATAACAGTTACCTCAAACATAACCCCAAATTTTTTATACTCTTGTCCCCTTGTTGTAGACAGACACATTCCCAAATCCCGAAAATAATTATCACCAAACTACAGCAACAGTAATTCTCAAAGCACAGATTAACCGCGTATTTAAGTAGTTAATATTTTACTTTTAAACAAAGTTTTTAACTGACTCGACAAACTTTTGATTGATATATCCTTAGAAAACATATCTTGTGGTGAATTTACAGAAATGAATGAAGATGGCACACATTTGGTTTATGTTCCGTTAATATCGCTGCAATTCACTACGGTGCTGACTGGATTTATAAATATGCTAAATACTAAATAATTGTTTATGTATACAATGAATGTAACATTTGATCATTCATTTAATATAACGTATATTTATAATGTATATTTATTGTAACAAAATTATACGTGTCATTCGCATTTGTTTTAAGCAGGCGTTACAGAGTTAACATAAAGTACGAAGCGTTGTTCCAGAATAAGGCATTCGTAGTACACAGATAAAACTTCCGTGAATTACACAGAAAAAATTGCTTCCAAAACAAAATCGAATTTTATAACTGTGATTTAAATATATTCTTTTCTTTCCTGCGTGCATACATATTTCATTGAAATTACGAAAAGCGTTGCTATTTCTACAACTTTCATGATAATGTTCTTGCATTTGCTGTAAAACGCTACAGGTTTTTTTTTATTTCCGTTTATTTCCGAAATTAAAATTTTCAATGTACAGTGCTGGCCAAATTATTAGACTGAAGAGATTTTTTTTGTACACTATTTGTACTAAAATACTATTTGTTTTACTGTCAAGTACATACTGTACACTGATTATTACGTTAATTTAGCATAATTTAATGTTTGCAGGTGGCAGCACTGCCTGCTTTATTTATGTTCTTTGTGTATCTACCTACCAGGAACATAACCTCAATCAGCTTAACCAGTTCACTAGTTCTTTTTATTAGTGTGTTCTGTTATATTTAAAGTTAGTTTTAGGTAATTAGTGAGGATGTGTATGTGACAATAAATAATATTGAGTATAAACAATTTTTTACCACCTTTTTTAAAAAGTTAAGAAATGTTGTAAACCTTGTGAAAATTATGCCAACAAGATTTAAAATGCTCATCAAGAACACGAGAATGCATACTAAATATTAGATAATGATTTCAATGTTCGTCAATGTGTCTATAGTTACGTAATCAATAATGAATTTGCTTTTAAAACAGTCTTAGTCTAATAATTTAGCCAGCACTGTACATATGAACATTCGTTTATTTTATCGTTTAAGTATATTGTTTTGACATGCATCGTTACATGTAATCGTTTAGGGTTGTTTTTAAAATGATGCTTTATACCTAGCTTCGACAAAAGTCGCACAAATTCTAATTTTATCCTTGATACATTTAACTATTAAACTAAACTATTTACTTAAAAATCAAATATGACGTATAACATACATATTAGTTTTACATACATATGGGGACATTGAAAAAAAACTGTGACGAACATTGACCTTTTAACTACAAAGCCACCATGATTTCATGCATTTGTTATAATGAAATTTAAAAACAGTGGCAAATAAGTATGGTAGAATCCATCTCAATTCAACAACGGGCGTAACATAGTAATATTCGAGTTTTTTGAATTTAACATATGTTAAAATTTATAAAAAAATAAAAAATATGTTTGTTTTTTTTTATTTTGCCCAAAAAAATTCTTGGACCGAGATACAGGCTGCCAAAGATGGCGGTCCTGTCATGATTTCTCACTTGGGATTTTCGTCGAAATCTTTAAAGTACATTACCTCAGAAACGGTAGAACATATTTTGTTGCGGTTTGTTTTATAAGGATAGTTTGTTTTTGTTTAAAAAAATATGCCACATTTTAAAATATGTGCTTCAATTTTTTTTCCACCGTCCTTTGAAAAAAAGTTTGAAATATTTTTTTTTTACTCAAAAACGTCAATTTTAAAAATTTAATTTTTTTTTTTACAGTTTATTAGTACCACTGAGCACTACGTTCCCTGAAAAGAAGAACTTTTCGTTTAAGAGATTTTAGAGGCATTTGAAAAAATGGTTTTTTTTAAGGAACTCTTTACGTAATGGCAGACCTGAAAAATAAAAAAACAAGTGGCCAGAAAACACTTTTATTTTAGTTATATAGCGAAATTTTCATTTTTAGTCCCCCCTTTATCCAGGAGTTTTATTTTTTATGAAACCAAGAAGGCAGTCTCCAGACGATTGCCTGCATTTTCACACGCAACCTTTCAGCGTAGCGACAAATATATATATATATATATATATATATATATATATATATATATATATATATATATATATATATATATATATATATATATATATATATATATATATATATATATATATATATATATGCCACCTTGTTCTCACTAAACAATATACAAAATTTCGACTCAAAATGAAAATCTCGCTATATATCTTAATCAAGTGTCTTTGGTACACTTGTTGTGCCTTTTTTTTTTTTTTGAATTTTCAGATCTTTAATTACGCAAAGAGTTCCTTAAAAACCCCAATTTTTTCAAATGCCTCTAAAATCTCTTAAGTGAAAAATTGGAAGCTCTTCTTTTTAGGAAACGTAGTGCTCAATCTTACTAATAAACTGTTAAAAAAATGAAAATATTTTAAATTGTCGTTTTTGAGAAAAATCAAAAACATTATTTTTAACTTTTTTTTTCAAAAGACTAGGGGAAAAAAATAAAGCACATGTTTCAAAAATGTTGCATATTTTTGTAACAAGAAAAACTATACTTTTAAATAAAAGAAACCGCAACAAAATATGTTCTACCATTCCCGAGATAATGTACTTTAAAGATTTTGACGAAAATCTCAAGTGAGAAATCATGAGAGGACTGCCATCTTTGGCGACCTGTATCATGGCTCAAGAATTTTTTTTTTGTGCAAAAAAAGTACTTCTTAATGTTTTATTAATTTTAACATATGTTAAATTCAAAAAAATCGGAGACCATCATGTTACGCCCCTTGTTGAATTGAGATTGATTCTACGATACATATTTTTCATTTCTTGCAATAAAAAAAAAAAAACATTTTGCCTTCAAAACGATATATTTTCCAAGCAAACTTTCGAAGATGATTTTTTTTTTAACTTGAGGTTATAAATTATCTGACTTGGAATTTTTAACTATTGAGTTGATTATTATTACAAAGACGGCAGCGAAAATTTAACTTTTAGAAAATGGTTAATTAATCTCTAAAGTAACAATGGCCACCTGCGCTGCATCTTACAAGCGTGATTTATGGTTTAGAACTTTAAGTCCTGAAGGAATTTTTCAGGTGGATAACTGCTTTTTAGAAATTAGAAGGTAAACTTTGCAAATGTGTTAAATCAGTGATGGTTTAAATATTTTGAATAAATTCAAAGGGAGTAAAGACTCCCTTGTAGTAGATGTTATAATAAGCCAAATTGGTATTAGGTTAAATAGTATTATGTGGGATAAAAATATACTAAGGTCAAAAATGTGCTCTTTTTTTTAATGGTTCGGAGAAAAAATCTCGCTTTATGAACCAAGCAGAGAACTTATTGGAAATGTAGAATATTACTTCCAAGTTCTTTTTTTTTTCAACGCAAATTTAATATTTTTAGATAAGAATGTCGTATATTTTATTTTACAATCGTTTATTTGAAACTGCTATTCAGAATGTTGAAATCTTTAAATCTTGTTTTCTTATTTGATCTAAAAAATATATTTTAATTTGATATATTAGTAAAACAGAGAAATACTTATAAATGTTTCCATAGTGTTTTTGTTTAAAAGATTATCTCAGTGATTTTATCACATACTGTTGCTTTATGATTTTAAGAGCTCATTATGCTATTATTTACATATTTATTCAATGTCTTATGTTCTACCGTTATTTTTTTCTTTGAATTTTCATACTACAATTACATATTAAACTTTTATTACTTTTGAGGTTTATAATTGTAGCCAGTTCTCCTTTCGCAAAAAAGTGGATCAATAAAGATTTGTACCACGGAATGCGGAATTTCGATCTCCTTTTAAGCGTGATCAAATCAAATGCAAATGTTTTTCACTTTTTTTTCCACTTCTAGTGTACTTAATTTCCAACATATTCTTCAACTCTACTCAAGCGAATTTGAGCCACACAGCTTATTTCGCTCATTCTAATTTTGCAGCTTTTTTTTTTATAAATAAGAGAGGAAGATATTGAAAATGAAGTTATAATGTTAAATTGGATAACCCGAACTCATGCTTGAAGTCAAACTCCTATTCGATCCAACTCATCAAAAGGGCTCTTGAATTTTTCCATTTTAATATCCTTTTGTTTCATTTTCAAAGAACAAAAGTAAGTAGTGATAACAGGAAATATGAGATAAATGGAAATAAACTGTATCACTATTGTGTAAACGTTATCACTGTTTGGATATGACACTTAAAAAAGTTGTTTTTTGAAGTAAAAGGATACTACGTTTTTATGTTCAACAGATAAATTCCCCAAATGCAAAATTACCGGTTTCGACTAGTTTTACTTGTCATGTGAAAGGTTACTAAAAGCATTTAGTTGTGAATTTCACCTTTTCAGCTATTTTTGATGAGTAATTAAGTCAGCTCCATTTACCACATAAATACTATACTCTATGATAAATTTTAAAAAAAACAACGAAGTTTCTTATTTTTCCTATATTTTTGGACGAATGAGT
This sequence comes from Uloborus diversus, assembly GCF_026930045.1. NCBI lineage: Eukaryota > Metazoa > Arthropoda > Arachnida > Araneae > Uloboridae > Uloborus > Uloborus diversus. Next base: position 196,411,016 of record NC_072731.1, on the reverse strand, counting down.
TTTAAAGTAAATTACACATTTGTGTATATTTTCAAAAAATCAGTGCTTAATTTAATGTGTTGTACTTTTTTTTTCTTTTTAAATGATTTCAGAATACATGTGGTGGAATCAGCGGGTCTCATACGACTTACGGGCAATGTTTGACACTTCAGCTGAACAATATATATGTTGTGCACATGCTATTCCTTGCTGGTTTTGTAGTTATTCGTGTTAAAGATAGCAAGAAAAAAATAGATCCAGCAACTCCCATCCAAAAAAGCACAACTGAAAACTAATACGTAGAAAAATATGAATTAGCTCTAGATGTGGTATTGTTTGTTGCTCATAATTGAAATTCGCGAATTTATAGGCAAATTCAAAAGTCGGATGCAAGCAGGAAATGATAAATAATAGTAAAAAATAAAGCTAATCATACACATGACGTTGGATCTTACGAGGGTTGATCCGAAAGTAAGGTTCCCATCAATTTTGCAAATATACACTGACTATTCTCATTGAATTTAACATCGTTGAAAAGAAAAAAACGTTTTCTATTTTTATACATAGTCGACGTCTTTTTCTGTGCATTATTTTCGACGGTGAACTAACTTCTGTATCGAATGTCACAGAACTCCACCGCTAACCCGTTGAGCAAACGTTTCACCCCTTTTTGGACATCCTCGTCGCTGCGGAAATATTGACCATAAAAGTGTTCCTTAAACTTAGGAAACAAGTGTTAATCACTAGATTCGAACTCCTAACTGCAATCAAGAACGGAGTGGTTTGCTGACTGCCATGTCCCACTCTGGCGGTGGAATTCTGTGACACTCGATACAGAAGTTAAAGCACCGTCGACAATAATGCTTAGAAAAATATGGCGATTATGTATAAAAACAGAGAAACTTTTTTTTTTCCTTCCAACGATATAAATTTCAATCAGAATGAACAGTGCTGTATATGTGTAAAATTGATGGGAACCTTACCCTTGAAAGTCGATAAATACTTGTAACACATAATTAGTGTTAAAAAACTGAAAATTATTTCTCACACTTTCTTATTCCTCCTAAAAAAGATTTCTAAGAAATAATAAATAACGGTACGCAAAGTTATATAATAACATTAATACATTTTGTAAGTAAGGAATAAGTTTTGAGTCCATGTTACAGATTCCAGATCTGCGGCCCCAAAAAAGGGTCACACACACATACACTCACTTATAGGGATAGATATTTTCCAAAAATGGTCAATATGGATTCAGCACACCTCAAAGCGTGTAAATCCGTCAAACTGCAAAATTCGAAAAGTTTAACGAATCCTATACTTTCTTCTATAATTCGAAATGGAAAAAAAATACTGGGGAGTACGAAGTTATACATAAACATATCAATAAATTTTGTAGAAATATTACGGCATAAAAGAAACTCCTGGAAGCAGAATTACGAAGCTTTGATACTTAGTACGAAAAGCTCCCTTAGAAACGTTTCGAAACTTATTTAGCAAGAAAGACGTTCACTTGAAAAATGAGTGATGATCTTGGAAGGGTGCTAATTGCCAGCGATTAATCAAGACGAAGCAAATGGACAAAAAATCTCCTTGCTGACACGTAAGATGAAGAGTCTAGCTTAGAAGGATAGAATTTCTAAGCATTTTGTGATACTCGGCGTTGCAAAGGAATGATAGGGAAGCTGATATATATTGAAATATTGTGTAAATGAATGGTAATTATTGCTTTTTAATTGATGAATTTTATCGTTAGTGATGATAGGTAAATTAAACATAGCAATATTTCAGAACATTCCTTTCGAAAGTCATCCAATAATTGGTTTACTTAATCTAATCACGCGTCACTTAAACAATTAATTAGCTTCCGAACAGCACTTTTGAAATACGCATTTTGTGTGAAACAAATTACATTCATACATATCGAATTTCTGGCAGCCTTTCGAGATTTTAATTAAGGTGAAAACTTTGTTTTATATTAAAGCAACACACTAATTAGAATTTTAAATGTAAAACATTTTTACCTTATTAAATTATGTGTCTTTACAGTAGACGTATACATATTGAGATAAGGGAAATGAAACCGACAAAAAGTGCTTTGGTGGCGAAGACAATAATTACGTACTGAAAAAGATTATATTATATTTGAGTTGTTGTCTTACACGTGTTTCCGAAATACAAAACACTACAATCGAATTGAGCATTTTCTTAAAATATCTTTTTTTATATTTTGTAACGATAATAATAATTTTTCTTGGCAATATGAAATGCTGGAATGACGTATATATGTACTATAAAATGCGTCAGTGAGGGTTGGGCTCTTGCATTCTCTATCAATTGAACCGTTCGTATTCATTATCATTGAAATTTGTGTACCGGGCATTTTTTTTTCAAGAGTTTGAGACAAAGATATTCTCAATTTGGACTCATTAGCTATCTATTTTATACTAGAAATCGAAAAGGGATAAATACTAATTAAATAATAATAATAATAGTGATGATAATAATAATAATAACAATAATAATAATAATAATAATAATAATAATAATAATAATAACAATAACAATAATAATAATATTGACAATAATAATAGTACGTTTGATAGTAATACTTAAAAAAACAATAATAATAATAAATAAATAAAACGCTTTTTTATTTCCTAGTAAAAATGCAAAATCGTCCATCTGCTTTGAGGCCATTTTCTCTAAACTGCTAAATTCTTGTTTTTGCTTCAAAAATAACAAATTTACTTGTATAGAAATAAAACTGACACTAGAATGCTTTAACAAGGTGTTTTTACATTTGTAAAATAAGCTAAAACCAAACTCTCGGATATTATTATACATTAAAATATTTTTTACGTGATAAAAGTCATTCCCTTGTGTGTCCCTACCTCCACTATAAAGCAAAATTAGCTCTACAGATTCAGGAAGCATTGCATATTTGTAAAGAAATTGTTGTTTAACCTATTAACAATTGTCATGCAATGTTGTAAAATAGAAAAAATAAGGCTTTTCAAGGCTTGCACTATTTTGAAAAAAATAGCAAAAAATATCCTTTGAGTTTTTGTCATTCCCCTGTCAAAGAATGAAATAAATGTTTCTCACATCTGGTAATAGTTGTATTAACACATACTTTAGTCTTTGAATTGTGGTCTCATTACACAAATAATCTTAAATGGTTCTAATCAAAAATGTACGAAGTCAAGTATAATTGGGTGATCCCAAATTAAATCTTGTTAAGGGGGTCCGGGACACATTTTGAAAAATTTTTTATTATGTACTTTAGAGTTTTGAAATTTTTTGAACTGATTCATCATTTATTTAATAAACAAAATCATAACATAAATATGAAAAAAATTATTTTTTTCTTTAAATTTAATTAGTTTTTTTCAAAAAAATGGGGTTGCTTTAAATTGCTATAACTCAAAATATTGTTGGTCAATTTTCAATTTTTTTTCAAAAAAGTATGCACATATATCTAAGCTTTAATTTTTATTCGGCGATTTTAAAAATATTGATTCAATAAAAAATAAAAAATATTTGAAGAAAAATTTCGAAAAATTCGAAGATACTTTTTTTTTAAAAAATCATAATTTTTGAAGTAAACGTTTTTTTCAAATTCGCCGAATAAAAGTTAAAGTAAATTGCTTGAAAAAGATATGCTCCAAGTTTCATTACTTTATCTCTATCGGTTCCTGACTTATAAGAGTTTGAATGCAAGAAATCGGGAAAAATTGCATCATGGAGAAAAACGCGTTTAAAGTTTTAAACTTATGTACACATTCGTTAGATGCATGCAACAAAAATAACTATAACTTTCGTTATATTTAAGGTAGAAACAAGATTCAAACGTCCTCTTAAGCAGAAAAAAACGGAGCAATTTTTCAAATTATAAAAAAAAAATTGCAAAATTTGAGGATTTTGTGTCCCGGACCCCCTTAAGTATTTTTAATGACTGTCATTACCCTGTCTCTGATAATAAATTTAATTTTGTAATAATCACTCAATGAGATTATATATATATATATATATATATATATATATATATATATATATATATATATATATATATATATATATATATATATATATATATATATATATATATATATATATATATATATATATATATATATATATATATATATATATATATATTAGTGTGGTCCTTATTTAATGGGAAAATATTTTTTTCGAAATTCAACAAGTGACGCCCCCTCGTTTTGTAACACTATAATAAAAAGTAATCTGTGCAAAATTTGAACTCGATCGGTCAATAATAACACGTGCCCCTAGGACGTTGAACATTCACACTTTTGATAATTTTCCCACAAACCTTCGAGTTTTTACTTCAGATCCCGTGCATCGTTTCTCCTAGGTTTGTAAAATATTTTTTACAGTGAGGTAGCCCTTAATAATTTTATAACCTTTTTAATTTTTTCATATCATCTAAAGATTTTACGAATAAGAATGTAATAGTGCTTTAGAAATTTTACCTTAACCATACGCTTTTCTAAATGTATCTCAATTGGGTGCATTTTTTCCGCTAGTCTTGGACTGTCTGTAAAATAAATTGCTTTTGTGACTCATATGTGGTAAATTGATTGTGAAATTATTCGATTAATTGTGCTTCTCTTTCAATTGTACCATTCACAGCTTTCAGCATTTTAACGATATCTCTTCCCTTTAAATAGCTTCCACATTTTGTCTTGAATCAGGATCAAATAGGAAAACATCTTTTGGTGTTTTTAACATATCAAACAGTTTTATTCACTTATAATTGATTCTATAAAGAACAAGATCTTTATTAAAAAAGTGCTCCAAATCATCTACTGTTATCTGAAATTTTTTATAAAGTCAACAGTCACGTCTTTCTTATCAGCAAGCATTTTTTAGAGAAGTCTTTTCCTTTCTTCAAAGTTAATTCTTTCATCCAATACGGAAAAAACTACTAGTTCATCCCCTAAATACCATACGTGATTTATGAATTTTCCAATCACTGCTTCTGCTGCATGTTTGTCATCATTTTGTACGCTGCTAGTTTTTTAAGACACATTTTATTAGTTAGAGTAGCCTAGATTGGGTTGCTGCGAAAAACCATATCTTCATAACACAGCATTTATCTGTATAAGAGAATTTACGGGCTTTCTCTTCATGTAAGGTCAATTTAAATTGTTTCCTAAATATATAAATTTTCAAACAATAAATTCCTTTTCCCATCTTGCTCAAGTATAAGCTCCAGGTTGCCGAAAACATATCCCTGTAGGAGGGAATTCACCAGGAAATATTATTACAAGTTATGAGAATTCTCTGTAATCTTTCTCAATTCCACTTTTTACGAACAATGATATGTCATCAACTTCGTCTTTTAGAATTTAAGTGTTATGTGTACTTGATAAAAATCTTATAAGTTCTGAATGATGGAGATCTTTCCACAAAATTATGAAGCGCTTAGATAATGGAATATCGAGTCTAGAACTAAGAAAGGTGAGAACTTCTTTAAAGACACACTCTGCAGTAATGTTTCAAGTGCATGGTGATGGGCAATCCAAGTGTAATATATCACCGTTCAGCTTTTGCTATAAAAAACTGCATGCACAATTTATACGGCTGGTATTGCAAGCCGTTGTATCAAACACCACAGCTTGAACAGTTAGCAATAAAGAGAAGTCATCTAAGACACCATATGCAACTGAAGAAATATTTCAGGAATTCAGAGTAGCTGTTCATCGTTGGGAGCAGAAACTATCACGGTAAGCCTATCGGAGCATTTTTTTTTTCAGTTACATCTAGATGTAGTTTTGTATCCCAGTGAATAACTAAAAAATTTAAAACTAAATTCATGAAATTTGATTTTACCTCTCGAAGATTTTCTCTTGCTCTCTTAAGGGATGTACAATGGATCACAAGGTTATTTGGATTTAAACTTACTGCAGTCCCATAGGCTGTTAATAAATGAATAGCATCTTTGTCCCTAATATGACATTTGTCTAACAGGTGAGCAGATATCAATAGTTGTCAAGCTTTTTTGGGTTGTTTAGACCAGATATAGAAAACAGGTTCAATAGGTTAGGATACATACCCACTAAAAAAATCTTGTTTCTAAATCTTGTGAATTGCAAGAAAATTTTGATGACAATAAAGAAACTATGAACTAAAATAGAAGAAAATCAATTTAAAATATAGATTAATTACACTATTCCGTTCTGGAATTTTTTTAATTTATATTTTCGATATGGAAAATACAGTATATTTTTATGTTAAAGTAATAGAGGAATTTTCAAAATTTATATTTTAAGAATTAAAACGTTTCATAAACATTTAAATATATTTAACTAAAGAACAGCGAATTAAAATATCATTGTCATTACTTATATTTATAGCTTTGAAACCTAGCGACCCTATTTGCCACACCTATTACATACACAGAACATTTTGTAAAAAAACACCCCCAAAGCTTGGAGGAGGCAATTTGATGCTGTCAAAGATCATTCATTAATGTCCTTTAGAATCCCTCGTGTCATTCTTAGTGGAAAAAAATGTTCCACTTCCGCTTGGTTTGAAACGAACGCAGAATAGCGGTATGCCTGACCCAAGGCCATTGGGTGTACATGGTCCCTCTAACATGTAATATTTTACAGAATGAAAAAAAAAAAGAAAATCCGCAATTTTTTCTTTGAAATTAAAAAAAGGGGCCCTAGGGGCACAGGTTAATATTCATGGATTGACTTCAAATTTTGCAAGGATCATTTATTTGTATAATGGAACAAATTGAGGGGGCGTCTCGTAAAATATCGACAACTTCAAAAATAAGGACCACCGTAATAAATATATATATATATATATATATATATATATATGTCACAATTTCAAAGCATTTTTTTATGTCTAAATCTTAGTTAGATAACTTGACAAACGTGACTATTCTTTGTGTGTATTTTTTATATTTTAGTATATGTTTAATTTATTTATTTTTTATTTAGAATTTAAGTAATTATTTAACTACGAAATTCTTGCTACGATCAAAGATAAGTTTTTAATTACTTTCTTTAGTCACGAATTACGACTAAACGCACAGTAGAAGAAAATCTATGCAACTTTACTAAAGTTGAAAAAAAATCTAGAGCTCCGCAAATATTTAGGCATTGTTAATTTCTTAATTATTTTTTAAATCTCTACTAATGACTCATGGTTACGTCCACGCAAACAAGTTCCTCTAGAGACTGAAATCCGTTTTTACTAAATAATTAGTAGCTTTTAGGGTTAAAACTCGCTTTTTCCTTGGTTTATATACTAAAATAATATAATGTTATTATAAAATTAAGTTCCAAAAATACGCTTTCGTTCAAGGAGAGTGTTCGTTTCCAATTAAGTTAAATCAACACACAAAAACTAAATGTTAATTAGTACCATTTGCGAAGATTTACGTCAAACATTACTAAAAGTTCTTTTTCATTAAACAAAACTAGAGAAAATAGAAAGATAAAAAGTTACTAATTAGAAAGAATGCAGAAAATTTCGCTCATTAAAAGAAATATTTTATCTCTCGCTAATTAAATTATAAATTTTTACAACTTGCGACCGTTTTGTTATCTTTTTTTTTTCTGGGAAAAAGTTGCATTAAAAACTTCGTTTTCACGTCACTATCTATTTTTTTTTACTGTCATTATATTTCTATATGACTAAATATATTATATTTTCACATTTCTCTCTGAAGGAAAATTATTGCAACTACTAATCAAGTACATTTCGAGTGCAGCTTATGTTATTTATTACTTGCCCTTAAATGCATTATTAAGAAAATGGTTTCAAATTGTAATGAACATATGGACTTAAATTTTCAAACCACTTTTAGAAATAGATATAACGTAAAAAGTGAAAAGGACTTTTTTGACACAGTTATTAAACGTCAAAATTATATCGCAATCATAGAAAGATTTGATAATAATATTTATACTCGGTAATTCAAGTTTTGTGAAAACTTTAATTAGTTCTTTTAAAAATATAATTTCTTTATTACTGCAAACCTTTACAAACACCTTGAATATATGATATTATACGAGGTTGTTGATCATTAATTTTTAACAAAAAACTTGCTGCAAAATATATCAAATATATCACGAAGTAGCAAAGTACCTTCGATTGAACCCGAAAGGGGGAAAGGCGACTACAGCGTTTTTGATTTTCCGCAGTTTAGCTATCTGTCTTCATTTTTACTGTTCAAACGTGCTTACTTAGTTTTCTCTGATTAGAAATCACGAAAAAACCTTGAGGTTAAAATATTTTACTAGTGTATCAAAGCGGGTCCTCAAGTATCTCTAATACTCTTTTTTTGTAGATACTCCCATTAAACTACCTAAGGCAGTATGTGCCAAATATTCCATCTGCAAACTTGGTGATTTTATCAGAGAATGTAGAGACATTTTAGTCTGTACAAGTTGAATGAAATATTTCTAGCATTAGTTTTGACACCAGTTATTATGACATCAGTTTTTAGCTTTGAAAAAGCATCTTTTAAACAATCCATGACTTGATAACTTGAAGTTTGATAATTAATATCACATATTCGATGTTTGAATTTTGGGGAAAGAGACTCTCTCGTTTAATTCGAGGCATATTCATCGAAAATTGCTAATAGTTTATTATGACATAAATTTTGGCCATTAAAATATCTATACAATTAGATGAATCAATTAACCAAGGTTTTGAAGCACACAAATTGCAAATCATTGCAGACAAGTGTCTCGGTGTTACAAGGAACACCTTTTTCAATGCAAAGGAGTGTGAGCTGGATGAAAAAATCTGTCCAATAAAATACACAAATGGTATATCGGTGGCGTAAAATTTGGTGGCATTTATCCGATTAGGTATCTTAATTTGGAGAGATATCGCCCCAAGTGCCAGGGGGCAGTTAGGGGCGGAGCCTCCGAAAAACACGGACGGAGACGGGTTTTATGTCCAGCCGCCGTTGACAGTGAGGAGGGGTAAGAAGTATAACACTCAAAGTGCACTCCCTTCTGGGATACATTTTGCAAGGTAGTCGCCGCAGGCTGCGAACGGGGGATGGCAACTGACGTGAACAGAGGAAAAAGCCCCTAATAATTTAAATAATTGACGACTTAAATATAAGATTTTAGTTTCATATTTCCAACACTTTTTATGGCATCAGTTTTTGGTTTAAAAAAAGTATGATTTAAGTAAATGTTAATTTAAACTAATCGATAAAGTGTAAGATAGGTTCTATAACAAATTTCAGTGTTGTTATTAGAGAAAGTAGACATAGTTAGTTCTGAATAAATTCAAATTTTATAATGTTACATGTTTTGTTTATGACATCATGAGCTATTTTATTATGTCATACTCTTAAGAAGACGATTTCTGATTAATTAAATAGAAATAAATATTTTGCATTTAAAAAAAAAATACTTCCTAGTAATTAGATAAAACAATTACTGGTTTAAAGGCAAAAAATATAGTTAAGTACTTATAAAAAAATAATACTAAGTGACAATTTACAAGAAAAAAATCAACTTTAACAATACAAAAAATACCAATGCAAAATTGCGTATTTTAAGGATACAAATGAGAAGTCATCGAAAGTCAGTTTTCGACATTTATTAATTACACTTTTAACAAGTACAAGTATGTTTCGTGTAGGTGTAACTTATCTTCATTTTACTAGAGACTGGAATAAAAGGATACAGACGGAAGCATTTTTTCCCGCATGCATTTAATTACAATTAATCAGGAGCGTTCCGCTCGTTCTACGTCAAATTAAAATGAAACGTAATTGCATTTGCGTTACGTATGTTTTCTCATTATAGTCTGTTCTGTGTTTTACTTTAACACTGTTTTAGTTATAACCCACGAAGCAATTAGAGAGTCTCAAATATAACATACGAAACATACGAACAAAAGCAAGAAAAATGACGAAACATAATTTATATGTTTGATGTTTCACATTTTAGTTATCGCTTTCTGTAAAACCTTCGGCAAAATATTTATATATTTTTTAACAATTTCATTTATTTATTTTTTAAATTTACGTGTATGTTTCTTCATAGTTACCATAGTCTGCTTAAAAAAATACCTTATTTTACAATTGAGGCAGTGAGAATGGGATGTAAGTGTACATTTTCAAGTTTTGCGTAAAACGCGTTTAAAGATGACGTCTTAGGTAGGTTTTCATTAAACTTTTTTCCAAAATCATGCTATACAGCAGCGCCTACCAGGGATACTATTACCATCTCTTGCCCCTAGATATAGGAGAGGTTCTTCTACTATTTGTACGAATTATCTCCAAATTATTAATTTTGCCATTTACATCCCTTTGCTTCTCACGGCCTCAATTGTCATTTCCAGATTTTAGAACTGCTTTGTTTGGATACATATACATACATCCGCTCTCATCGATTATCCAAAGACGCATTGTTTGTGTTGCAAGAAGTAGCGAACTATATACTATTGCAACAAGTAGTTTTTTTTTTTCTAAATTTTGTTCTAATTTGACGCAATTCAAACTGTCTGTTTTGTTTTATAACATTCGAGAAGTAAATTTAACCATCAGTGAAAGTGGAAACCTCTCTTATCTGGAATGTATCATTTTTTGGGAAAAGGCTCGCAATCCCACCGAATCGTTGCCAAATTGTGTGAATACACTTAAAAACTTGTATCAAATTTGGAGGGACTTACAAAAAATCGCAAAGAAACTGAAAAAAGTATTCAGGCAGCGCCAGCAAGATTTTGTGAGTAATTTAAACAATTTAGTCGATATTGCACATGCTGAAGCACTTGTTAATCAAAATAGAGGAAGATAGGATTTTCTTGCAACTCTAAAGAGAGTTCCGCCGACGCAGTCACTCAGGTGGAGTATATAAAAAACTGACCGGCAAAGAGGAAAGGGCTCGCCTTTGAGCTGTCAAAGAAGAAAATACGCACGTGAAATAAGATTCCACTTCAACATCCTCGGAATTATATGAACTACTACAAGAACATTCCTCTTTGACTTCTAGTGAAAATACACATTCAGAAGATTTCCCTGAAACACATAAATCAGTACCTGGAACAAGTATATCAGAACCAACCTGGAACATGTATACCAGAACCTGGAACAAGTATAAAAGAACCTGGAACAAGTATAAAAGAACCTGGAACAAGTAAATCAGCACCTGGAACAAGTAAATATGTAACGAGGAGTGATTTTATTAATACATCAAAGTTAGTTGATGCATTGGACAGGTGTCAGTTAAGTATACAAGATTTTGTGTTTATTCTTGAAGCTACTATTGACGCACTTGGGTGTAACATTGATGAATTTCCCATAAGTAAATCTTCAATTTAAAGAATTCGAATCGAAAAGCGGAAAGAATAAAAATTGATTTTCAATGCGAGGTACCGGATGTAGTAACTTTACATTGGGATGAGAAACTGTTGCCTGCTTTGACTGCTCAAAAATCAAAAGAAGATCGTTTATTTCATATGGAAGTGCAGAACAACTCATTGCTCCATCCAAACTGGATAATTCTACAAGAAAAAAAACAGTCGAGGCTGTTTGGAAGGCAGTTTTAAATTGGAATCTCGAAGACTATGTTCAAATTCTCTGTTGTGATACTACAATACAGGTCGTTTCGTAGCGATCTTCTTGAGCAAAAATTTGATATTGAAATGCATTTCTTTGCTTGCCGCCATCATATATATGAACTGGTAATCAAAGAAGTATTCGAAGTGAAAATTAAACAAGTCACAACAAGCTATGATTTCTAATCAAAAATCTCAGAGAGTCTTGGGAAAACATCGATCTCACTAAAATACAGTGCTATAGAGGAGCTGTGGAGTTATGTACCCGAACTTGAAAATTTACTTGGCTCTTACCGTGTTGAACTTACTAATGTTACGGTCAGTGATGACTATCGATAATTGATAGAATTATCCTGTTTTTAGGTGGAGATGCAGAAAATAAATTGAAAATAAGACCACTGAGAGCCATGCACCAAGCTCAATGGATGACTCGAATGATTTTCTCCCTAAAACTATTTCTATTTAGTTCACAACTAAAATTAAATACGAAGAAAAATGAAGCATTGTTAGATGTATGTTTGTTCGAAGTGACCATATGGGTGAAACCATGGCTTCAATGCATTTTGGCAGTAAAAGCACCCAATAAAGATTTGTGCTTTTTGAAATATTTGAAAGCGTACGAAAATGAGGACCCGATTATCTGAAAAGCTGCTCTACAAAACTTTATTTAGCGTTTATGGTACTTGTCTGATTGAATAGCAATCTTATTGTTTTTTGATGATGAGGTAGAAGAAGAAACAAAATCAAAAATCGTGACAACTTTACGTAGAGAAGACTTCTCGACCCATGGGAAAAGACACATTCCATCGAAGGAAGATCTTTGTAGTTCATTGCATGATAAGTTTTGCACATTGATTTCATCTAGTTGTTTAATTAATTATTCATTTATATCGTGCATTTAAAAAAGAATAATTTTATAATTTTGCAGAGAAAACAATTAATGATTTCATATCAGCCAAAAGCCAATCATTGTTTACTAGACTTAAAATTGATGATAGTTTTTACAACGAGTGTTCCTCTTTATGGGCAAATAATATTTCATTCCTTGATGTGAAAAAGCAGGTCTCAATGCTTATAGCAGTAAACAATGCAGCTGAAAGAGCGGTAAAAATGATGCAGGACTTTCATGGTTTGCTAACAGATGATGGGGAACAAAAGCAATTTGTGTTACGTTACGTTCAAGAGCACCTGAAGATCTATCCTGATTGCAAAAAGCAGAAGTTGAAACAAAAATATGGGCAATACTGTTTGTTGTAGTGTAATATTGTTGTAAATATCTGCTTCAAATAAATTGATGTTGTGTGTAGTAAGAAATAATACTGTTAGCAATCTTTCCACTGTAGTCGCCGTACAGGATTTCGGGTTCAACTTTAACCTCAAGTCGGTACGGGTTCCCGTTTTTTTATTGCAATAAAAACTTTTTCTCATGTTTCTGAGGAGAAATGGAAAACATATAGAGGGTATGCGTATTTGATTTCAATTTTTTTTCGCGATTATAACATGGGACACCCTAGTGTACATGTTTCTGAAGCTTACGTTTATATTTCCCAAACGCACTACAAAACATCACTTACACTGTACCAAAAATTAATTTTCCGTTATAAAAAAAATCATATTTTCTTTAAAAAAATGCTTTAATGCGTTTTTTGTAAACACATATTCTTAGCTATACTGATCTACATTTTAAATTAAACCAGCTTGCTTAAATTCAATTCCAGAAGCATATCTTGCAGTTTTTAAAATGAGGACGCAAGTAACATAGTTATAGAAATCAATTAACCAACGTTTTGATGCGCAAAAAATTGCAAATTACTGCAGACGCGTGTTTCGGTTCCACAAGAAGCAGCTTTTTCATTGCAAAGAAGTGTGAGCTTTTGGATTAAAGTCATCTGAGGATAGATAGCTATCCTCGGGTAACAAACAAAGTAGCACCACCCTTTAAACAAATGAATTAATATAATTTTTTTCATTAACAAAATCTGTAATCGCTTTCAAAAAGAAAAAGCAATAAGTTCATTAAAATAAGTACATTATATCCAAAAAAAAAAATAGTTTATTTTCCCTTGTTGCCAAAAATAGTTTAAAAAAAAGACATGCACTTTCAAAATAATTTAAATTAAAAAAATCTCAACTTAAAAAAAAGAAAAAAAGAAAAACAGTTTTCATTTCATCATCAAAAAAAAAAAAAAAAAAGGTCCATGTAAATCTTAATGCATAAACATAAAGGACTCCGAATTTTTCCACCAAACACTGAATATAAAAATAAAACTTTAGCGTGAAAATAAAAACAAATCATTCCAACAATATTACCTTCAAAGTAAAAACCATGTCATTGAAATAGGGATCAATCTCATTTTGAAGTAAAAGAATTAGATTTGGGGGTCGGAGGTATTTAACTCAAAGACTCGGAGTCGGTATCGGTCATTTTCCTTTATAGTCCATAACTCTGCCAATGTTTGTAGAGTCGGAGTCGGAGTTGAAAACTTTAAATTTCCCGGAGTCGGAGTCAGTCATTTATCCTCCGAATCTAAAATTTTGTCAAAGCTACGGGGTCAGAGTCGGAGTCGTTGAGTCAAGAGTCCGACTAATTTTCGTGTATGGAAGTCGGATTTAAAGTCGACTGCCATAAAATTCTGAAAGTCGGAGTCAGGAATTACGTTGTCCATCAAGCGCTATTTCCAACAAAATTCGTTTCATCTAAATTCACCTTTAGATTCTGGATCTATATAGACTTTTAGTTCCCCCGTAGGCGCTAATTTTAAGGGATTTTAACAGTTTAAAATTGAACAGAACATTGTTCAAATCAAAAAGATATTTTCTATTCATGCTGTTCTTAAAAAACGTTTTCTTACATATTTTGTTTGAAACAATTTCGCCTCAAGTTTGAAATTTATATGTACCTTGAATTTCCTCTTAGGGGCGCAAATGTTAAAGTTTTTTGAAGTGCTCAAAATTGAACGAAAACTTGTTCAAATCAAAAATTAAAACATGGAAATGAAGTGTCCTCGCGAGATCTATCGAATAAAAAAAAATCAAATCGGCCGACAGACAGACCGACATACTCTCCCCCCCCCCCCCCATCCCAATACCCTACTTTCCAATTTTTAATTCTTAGATGTTTACTTTATTATTTGATTTATTTTTGGCTTTTTTTTTTTTTTTTTTGGTTTTTTGCAATATTTTAAGATACATTAAGCTTTCTTCCATGCCTTCTTTTTCCTTCTTTTTCTGGTTTTTATTGGGAAAGTAGGCTGAAAACAGTAGTCGACGAAATGGCCGACATTAATCTAGTGACTTTAGCTTAAAACATTAAAGGTAGTTTTAAAAAAATACATCGAAATAAGTTTTAGTCAATGCAGTTAAAAATCATAAATTCAGCATTATCATCTTCAACTTTATAAGCTTATAATATTAAACAAAAGTATTGCTTCTGAAAAACCAGTCTCTCGACTGCCGTTTATTTTTTAAATATTAAAGAACCTATCGCTCTTTGGGATGGGGTTGGAAAATAGTCCTTTGTAATTGAATAAAAAAAATAAACAACAAAATTTTTCCTTACGCAATGTTTTATGTATCTTATTAATTAAAGAATTTCTTTTAATAAGGTATGGTAGTTTTTTTCAACTCGAAAAAAAATAATAATAAAATCGGATTTTTTTGGTTTTAATCGGAATTTTTTCATTTTATTTATTTTTCATTATCCACTTTATTTCATTGTAGCAAACTTTTTTGATGATTGACATTAAGTTCTTTTAATTACTCATTAAAGTATGTTAACGTATATTATCTGCGATGTTTAAATTAAATTATTCTTTGTTTCTCTATAATTTACGTCATTTTTTGAAAGGTCAGTTACGTTGATAAATCTTTAATTGTAATTCAGCTATACTAGTTTCATAGCTAGTCCACGCTAAACTAACTACATGGGCTAATATGGACACAAAAAACATTTAAAAAAAATAAATATTAAAACTTTTAACAGCAATGCTTTCATGTACCAATTAAAGTGAATGTGAAAGTAGCAGTTGTTGTAAGAAAAACAATGGTGTTAAGAATAGTATTTTGCGCACGTTTTTGAATAACAAAACTCCACACTAGCATTTTTGGTGAGTTTTTTTTTTTTTCTTGCATCAGCAATATCTCTTTCAGAACTACCAGTTTTGAGCGTGATTGAAAACGTGGGAGTAAAAGAAGCGAGCATAAAAAGATATAAATTCGACACGTACTGCAGATAAATCACGAACGTAAATTAAATGAATGATAAAAATATGTGATTTCAGGCGATAAATCTTGAACTTTTATGTTGTATCGTAAAATATTCACTTGATAACTTAATACCGTTTTAAGAAGAAACTTTAGGAAAACAGTAGCAGGATCACAAATATTTCGTTCAAGGAGAAACCATTATTCTTAATTTATTACCTTATTTTAGCGTTTAAAGCGCACTTCATCTTTATTTACCACATTATCGACGTCACACAGCCGGCCACAAAGCTATTTATTTTCCTCTACTAATGAGTTCTTGCAAAATCTTCAAATTTAAGAGTTGTGTGCAACAATAAATAGATCCATATAAAATATATCAGAAGGAACCGTAAGAACTTTTAACTAAGTATTAAATTAAAGACATAAAATTTATACGTACTTTATGAAAAAATATTTGCTCCACTCGTCTCTTCAATTACCAAAAAGTAGCAGTTTTTAAAAGTGCATTGAAAAAAAAAGTCAGGTTATAGTAAATGTTTTTTAAATATAATGACTCGTATGATAGTTTTGTTTGTCTTAGTATTTTGGATAAATGAAAACGAAAAAACGAAAAACATTACCTTGTGTCTATTTCAAATATCCTGGCTTTCGTTTGTCTCCTTCTATAAGCATTCCGTCTGGTAAGCAAAAAGAAAAATGTTTTTCTGAAATGATGTTTTAAGCCCAACTTTTTAGCACTATAACTTATCTGGTTACAAATAAATGCTTCATTTGTTCATTTTAGTTGATCTTACGGAATAGCATTTGTACGCAATTTGGTCCACGTTTATTACTTTTTTTTTTACCTGAATATAATCAAAAATAACTAATCTTTGATACAACTTTATCTTATGTACCATTTGTAACGATGTTGACGAAGTTTGGAAATATTGCCTTTTTTTTGTTGAAAACACTCCAGTGTCTCAAAACGTAAAAAAGAGACAGATTGAATAGTCATCAACTTCAAAGCAATTGAATTTCTATTAAAGTACTGATACATAAAGTTATTCTATTAAATTTGATAAATTCCTTAAAGAGTTCAACTAAATCCTGCATAGAAGAACTAAAAAAAATTGAAATAGTATTTTTTTTAAATTGTTTGAGCATATCTTACTTGTTAGAGGGCAAAAGTTTTAGTAATTATGCAATATCCACTTGCTTTTGGCACGTCTAAAAGCGTAGAGTTTGCGATTACCAATTCTTTTCTGATATGAGAGATATCTACCAAATCCTTGGTGATAGTTTGGTGCAAATCTATATTTCTATTTCAGATTGATGAACTATACATTTAACACTAGGCTCTGTATGTTTATGGAATCGAATTGAAATTTTAGACCGTTTCAGGAGTAACCGGTAAAACTGTGCATCGAAAGGACCCGTTGCTCCATTTTCCGAATGAATAAATATAGACACTAGTTTCGCAGTAAACATATTTTTTAATCAAATGATATTCTCATAAAACAGTCACAGAGATTTGTTTTGAGATTGATGATGAGGATTCAATGAATCATCTTCTTGTCATTTAGCCGTTATTGTAACATGTGTTTTCAAACTTTGCTCTACAATTTGTTTTGTTTTTTTTTCTTTTAAACTCACAATTTCTAAAATAATTATGCATAGCACCGGTTCAAACTCTTAGATTGCAATCCATATCTGTTCCCAGAAACATGACTGAAGTTTAAGATTAATTTAATAAACTAAAGAAAACTTCATTCCGTATACCAAGGTAACTTAATATGTAACCCACAATCTTTCAAATACTAATTTTTTTAAACGTATTCCCAAAAGTTCTATCACATTGCACAACGCAACTAACTAAAAGAAAAAACTAACTAAAAGATGAACCAAATAAATTCTCATACAGTGCTAATAAAATTTTAAAGTCATACGAATGTGCGTGCTATTTTAATACTATTCTTGAGAGGCTGAAGTTGGGATTTTTGTGCATTTGTTTAATAAATGAATAGTCTGCTAACAATTATACTCTAGTTTACATAACAACAAATAAGTTCAATCTTACTAGTGTATCTCAGTATAGCATTTGACTCCGTTTCTTTCTTATAATATGCTTTGAAAAGAGTCGCCCCCCCCCCCATACGAAGATGATTAATACTAATTTAGCACACTGAAATAAGAGCTTGCACCTTATCTGATCCCAAGTTTTTCTAGTTTGCATTATTAATTACATTTCAGTTTGTATTGATAAATGTATTTTTAATATTGTTTTTATTGTAACTTCTACATTGCTATTGCGCTTCTTCAAATCTATGAGCCACTTTAAGAGCAAAAAATTAGTCAAAAACATTATTTTTTCCACAACACATCATTTTAGCTCAAAATCATTATATAAAAACGAAATTAAAGCAGCCAATTAAAAGTAAAGCAATTTAATTGTCTTTTTTTCCCCAGACAATCTTATTAAATTACCATCTTAATTGTACCTAGTTTGCAACTTAATTATAGGAACATAGCATCAGATGACGAAAAGAAACATGATTTAATGATTAAAAAAAGCGATTTAGAGATGAAAGCGAAATTAAATCAAACATAATTAAAGTATAACTAATGTAATTCAGCAAACAAACTATTGGGTATTTGATCAATTAAAGCAAAATTAGGTCATCATTTTCTTGAGCTTTTTTCAAGACGGTTTAATAATTTATCGAAATTATATTAAAAATACACTTCCAATGAATCGTTTAATTTTTTCAAGCATTATAGAAAAATTTTGATTATAATTACTTAATGTTTAACACATCGAAAAAGGAAACATTCAATACGGTTAGAGGATTTACTACTGATATTCGCGCCTACCAAATAATTCGCATGTTTTGATTAATATTTAATGTCATAATGATTTTTTAAAACGTTCAAATCATTTACTAACTTTTGAGGAGTTTATTTTCTATTTCTGAAATGAAACTTTTTTTCTTATAAATAAAAGTTAAAAGACTTCCGCTAGAGATTTCCAATGCTTGTCATTAAATTTGGGAAATTATTATTAGTCTTCTCATTGCCGTATAGGAAACACTAAACTACATCAATCACTACTATCAAAAATAAGGAACCCGTCAGAGAAGATTAGTTCCTTGTTTCAATTTCAGCTAACTATATTTTATTATTTTATATTTATCTTTTTTGAGTGGGGGTGGGGGTGGGGGGATCAAGCTACATAGCTTGCACTTTTTGAGAAAATAACAACTTCTTGGTATTGTGACTTATCCATTTTTTTTTCTTCTTTTTTAAAAATATTTTTTTATTTCATTGTCATTTTGATACTTTTCAGCTCATTACCACCCTTTCTTACTAAGAGCAACACTTTTTAAAAATAAACTTAAAATTTTAACACTCCATTTAAACAGAAATTCATGTCTCGTTTTTGACAGAATAATTCCTTTTAAATAATTAAGCCATTTCTAGAACGTAATTCAATTCCTTTTAATGAAATTGAAATATTTTACTTTCATTTGATTTTAATTTAAATATGTTACTGCTCATTTCAAAAAGAAAATAGAATTACTTTGTTTTATGCAAAAAAAAGAAAAAAAAAAAATAAGACTGTTATGAGACTTATTTTTACATTATCCTTTATTTGGATACAAGTTATTATATCCTCTGCTCTGCGATTAACATTCAAAATAGGGTAATCTCATTAATTTTAAAATAAAGCCAAGAAAACTACACGAACTCTGAACTTAATACCCGACTTTCTTTACTTAACGAAATTAAGATTTATTAAAAGCTGCATTTTTATTTTAAAATTTTCTCAACGATTGTTTTTTTTTCCCAAGAACATTTTGTCATGCACTTTAATAATGCTGTTAACAGCATCTAAATTTGATATTTTATGCGCAAGTTAGATAGTGCTATTATATTATAGACTCTTATTACTCCTTTAGTATTTCAATTTCCATGATCCATGAATTATTCAGCAAACGTATATGATATTCCTTACTTGGTAAAACATCTGAAAAGACAAAAATTGCTCCATTTCAAATATTTCATAGAAAATGTCATTAATTATCTAAATAATAACAATATCAGGTGATAGTAGAAAAAAAAGCATCAGTGGTTTTTTTTCCAGCACTTTTATTTTATTTTATTTATTTATTTATTTATTTTTTGAATTCATAAATATGAGTAAAATCAATGTCGCGAAATGTAATATGAAGTTATTAAATGTTTAATAGTTATGCCTGTATAGCTTTATGTCAGTTTTACATCCAATTCAAGAAACTTTAATATATTAAAATCTGCTTTTAAATCGTGATTTGGTTCTTAAATTGTGAAATTGAAATCTAATTTAAAGACTATCAGATAAAGTGTTAGATATTTTAATTAAATTCGATAATTCCTTGAAAACTCATTAAAACGTAGAAATGTTTCAATATTAGTAACTCTATTTCTGGATTTCAATTTTTTTTCTTTAATAACGAACTGTTTTATCTTTTCACTACTGTAGTAAATCGTTTGTCATATTTATTTCCAATTAAAGTTTTGTATAAAAAAGATAGGTAATTTAATTATAATATTTAACTATGTTAATGGATTTTCCGGAATTGTAAGGTAACTATTTACTTTTGCCTATCCTCAAATCTAATTATAAACTTTTATGAAAGGAAAAGTGTGTTCTGTATCAAACTTGTTAATAGTTACAAATCTACTTATAAGATTATTAAATAAATTTAAATATTTCTTTGGAATTTGAGGCGTATAGTAAAATTAAAACAATAATAGTATGAACAAAAAATTGTTTCCATAATAATTGAAGAACGGCGGTTTTGTCGTAAATGCCGTGTTTATGGGCAAAAAAAAAAAAAAAAAAAAAACAAGCTTAACGTAACAGGAGTTGGATAATACGGTGCGACTCGAAGCAAGTCATTTTAAAAACCAGTAAGAACTACACTGCCGTGCTAAGCACAGATGTGGTATCTGCACATTTTATCAAAATTGAGTTATTGTCACCAGATGGTCGTTACTAATTTAATTTACCTAAATGTCAAGTTTTTTGGCGATTTGCAAACGAGAAATATTGAAAAAAGCTTTAAAAATAATCGTAACTGCACAGTTTGCGGAGTTTGCTAAGGTAATTTGAACTTAAGTGTCAAATACTAAGCCTTTAAAGTGGTATCTGCGCAGTTACCACTTTTTTCCTTAGTAATTTGTAGATACGACTTTTATACCTTAGTAAAGCAGCATATTTAATAATATAGCAGTTTATTGTAACAGAATATTAAAATTAGTTTACCGTTGAATAGTTGATACAGGTTGATAATAAAAAATAATACAACTTTGTATAATTGTTAAAGTAAATATTCAGCTTTTTCTATTTAAATGTTTATTTAATAAACATTTAAATAGAAAATGCAAATTCTAAAAATGAAATGCATGTAAAATATTCATATCTAATCATAGACTAATAATAAGAGTAGACCGAGCTATGGCAACCCTTTTGCTGATCATAAACCAAACCATGTGACTGGTGGGTATCTTAGCAACAGCGGGCGTTGATCGAAGCAGACGATCAACACGAGCGAGAAATAAAATAAATAGAATTGATGGAACACGGAAGAATGAGCTTTTATGAAATCCTGTTTGTAAATTCGTTATTCTAAGTTGTAAATATTTTGTTAATATAGTGAGTTTTTCGTTTAGATAGTATTGTGCATTTTATTTAGTCAATTTCAATGACTCTGTAAGCAATTAAAGATGCAAGTGCCCAAAACGAATCGGCAAACGGTAAGACTTTCACCCACAATTTCAATTTAAGATACCGATTAGAAATATTTTGCGTTAACGCAAAACGTTTACGCCATTAAGTGCACGCCAACGCTGACGTAGCAGTTCCAAATGAAATAAAAGTTATTGAAAACTGATCAAAAACTAATTACTAATGTCAAAATAATGCATAACTAAAAGAAAAACAGTTCAATCTCTGCACCTGGAAAAAAATTATGATGAAAATACATTACGTCTTAAAATACATGTCGAGTGCCGAACTATAGATAATGTGTCCATCTAGCAACCATGTCGCCAAAGTTTTCGCCAAGCCTTTCCACCAGTCACATGATGCATCCACGAACCAATTTTTTTCATCAGCAAGTCTGAGAAAGCTCGGTCTACTCTTATTATTAGTCTATGTATCTAATTCTTTCATGCAAAAAAATTCTACGGCCAGTAATATTTTTATTTAAGTATCGTCTGCTCTCAAAATTATCTTCATGCTCTCGGTAAAAATGAATCTAGAAAAAAAAATAGTGAAATATTACGGTGAAAATAGCTTAGTAGGTTTTGAAAAGAAAATTTGTCGTAACTACATTTATTAGTTTTAAATTAATATTTTTACAAAAATACTCTTTTACGGTTTTCAGATAAGTTATTTACGAAACAACTACCGCAAGTTGAGCATTTAATTAAATCATAAATCAAAGAAACGAGTTGTAAAACTTTAATCATCAATTTCTCATTTTGAGCTCTACTGCAGATACTACATCTGTGCTTAGCACGGCAGTACACACCTACAGCAGTGGTTTACAGCCTGGGGGTCACGCCTCCTAAGAGGTGCGATTTCCGCAACGGTAGGAAGGAAGCATACTCCCCCATATATATATATATATATATATATATATATATATATATGTTGAATAAAAGCAACATGAAAAACACCTGTGAAAACACCAAATGTAAAACACATATTAACACTGATATACTTATAAAAAGGTGTGTATTAGTGTTTTGTTTTTAAATATTGGTATTACCTTCTCAATACCAATCTCAGTTAGATTTTTCCCCCGTTTTGTTCTTTTTGTTATGATCTTTCATATAGAATGATTGCAAAAGAATGGAGGTGGTGCAAATAGGTATTTCAAAGAGTAAAAACGATCTCTGTTGCATTGTTGACACGAGCACCTTCGATTTTTAGTCACGATCGCTAATTACCTTTTGAAAACAGCAGAAGTTCATGTAAACATAATTGTTTTACCATTTTCTACCTATTTACTCTATATTTAAACTTTGCTTTAAAAATCTGATCAATATCCTTTTTAGCCTACACTTTCAGTAAAAGTCAGAGAAAGACGAAAAAAGCATGAAAGAAGGCTTTTTGCATCTTAAAAATACCGCGAAAAACAAATAAGTCAAAATAAAATAAAATAATTAAACAAATATCGAAAAAGTAAAAATTTTAAAAATTAGGGTATTGATACGGGGGGAAATGTCTGATGGTATGTCTGCCCCCCCCCCCCATAATAACTTTTAAATGAATAGTTTTTTGTTTTTGTTCGAAAGATTTCGGCGAAGAAAACTCATTTCTATATTTCATGTTTTGATTTAAACACATTTTTGTTTGATTTTGAACAATTCAAAAAAACTTACCATTAGCGCCTACGGGAAAATTCAACGCATATATAAATTCTGCACTTACAGGCGAATTTGCTTCAAACCAACTTTGTAGCGAAAAGTTTTCAAATAAGAGCACGTATAAAACGTTTTTTTTTTTTTTTTTTTGTTTTGAACAATTTTCCGTTCAATTTTGAACAGTTCAAATCGATTAACATTAGCGTCTACGGGGAAAATGAACTTCAAGGAAGTTTTTCTTCAAACAAATTTTGTTGGAACTAGCTCCTGACGAAGAACTCCCGACTCCAACTCCGAGGATTTTTTGACTCCGACTCCGACTGCTGTGCCCGAAAATTAGTCGGGCTCCGACTCATCGACTTCGACTCTGATTTCGTAGCTCTGGCAAACATTGATACACGGAGGAAAAATGACTGACTCCTACTCGTGAAAATTTTACTCCGATTCCGACTCTTTTATCCGAAAATATATCCGACTCTGAATCCTCAAACATTGGCAGAATTGTCCACTTCAAGGGAAAATGACCGATTTCAACTCCGAGTCTTAGAATTGAAAACCTTCGACTCCCGAATACGACACTTTTGTCTAAAAGTGAGAACGACTTCCACTCCGACTCCGCAGCCATTGTTTTTACTGTGAAATAATTTTTGTTAATATGATTGGTTTTTACTTTCACAAAAAAGTTTTAATTTATGTATTTAATTTTTGGGCGAGAAGTTCGGAGTTCTTTATGTTTCTACATAGAGATACGCGCAGATGGTTTTTCTTTTCTTTCGAAAATGAAAATTATTTCTTTAAACTGACATTTTATTGTTTTTATTTATTTTTTAAAGTACTTTAATTAATTTTTATTTTTATTGAGCAATCACGATTGCTTATTGTTCTCATTTGACTGTTTTGAATTCCTAGGATTTTATTTTCCCACCACCTCCCTCTGCCAGCACGACCGTCGCGTCGACCGGCCTCACGATGCTGTTCCTCTTGCGAAAACCATCTCCAGTTTGCGTCCATATCCTACCCATACACACGCCTACACACACATACACACACTCATGCCTGCGCACAGACACAAACACACACGCCTACACACACATACACACACTCATGCATGCGCACAGAAACAAACACACACTCCAACACACACACATCCACACATACACATACACACACTCATGCCTGCACACAGACACAAACACATATACCTACACACACACACGAACGCCTACACACACACGCACACACATGCATACATACACACACTCGCACCCACACACATGCTCCTACACAAACACATACGCGCATTCATACACACACAAGCGTTCGTATTTGCGAAAAACATAATTTGAATTCAAGATGCCAAAAATTGAAATTAATATAATTTTTCCTTTATTTTTTTATTTTTATTATTATTATTATTATCATTTATTTATTTATTTATTTTTGCCATCAGGAAAAAACAGACTTTTTTTTATATGATGATTTTTACTTCCTTTTACAAAAAAGGAAGTATTATATTCGCAAAAAAAAAAAAAAAAATCACTCAAAAATCGGCCTCAATTTACATTTTGCTCACCCCTGGATGAATGTTGAATTCTTTTTTTCAACCCGACCACACGTAAATAAGTGCCTAAGAACGTATAGACCCCCGAAATATTAATTTTGACAATCCCCGAGTTACTTACAACGAGTTTTCTCGTGACGTCCGTATGCGCGTATATGCGGACTGTGCGTATGTATGTCGCATGTGCGTATGTATGTCGCATAACTCAAGAACGTTATGTCCTAGAAAGTTGAAATTTGCAACGTAGAATCCTAGTGAGGTCTAGTTGTGCACCTCCCTTTTTGGTTGCGATCGGGTGTTTCTAAAGGGAGCGTTTGCCCCTTTTGGTGGGAAATCATTTTTTATTTCGATGCAAACTCCAGAGGTGTTATAATTTGGCGGACACTTGGCGAAATATCGCCAGTCTTTTGGTCGTCAAGTTGGCGATTTTAAAAAAAAGTATTTCTTTTTTTAAAATCTGGTTTCAATTTGGCCATTGTTGATGATATTTAGAAAGTTAAGTATTGAATCACATTTAAATTGCCAATAATAGGTAAACAACATTAAGTTAGTGTAAAAGGAAGTCATGTGATGCACACATTAGCTCAGTTTTTTTTTAATGAGCTGAATAATTTTATTTTTTTTCTTTTTGAAAGCGGTGAGAGATATTTTTAATGGAAGAAATGTATTTGCTGTTGGTTTAAAAGGTGCACTACTTTATTGGTTTTTATTTATTTATTTATTTTTTATTATTTTACGCATCTAATTCTTTAGATAAGCGAAACATATTTCATTTCTAGAAATCATCAATTTTAAAAATTATGTATTAGAGATTTTAGCTAATTTTCAGAACATTGATCAGATACTAGAAAGTTGATATTGCTATACGGAAATGTAGGCCCATTTAGTTCTGGGCGGAACTTCTTGCTCAGCGTGTAATTTCCATTTATTTGACCCCATCTATGATAATTTTTCAATTTTAATTTTAGAAACGTTTTATGATTTTTCAAGAAGTCGGCCAAAAAAATTCATATTTTCCGTTACAGTACGGGTGCACGGGTGCATATTTTAAATTCCATTCGTGATTTATTTTTATTTATTTGTTTATTTATTTATTTATTTATTTTTTGTTTTGTTTTATGACTTTTCAAGATAGAGGCTAAGAAACATCACTTTTCCCCTACATTACGGGTGAATATGTTTAGTATGTTTACTTCTGTGTTAACATCTTGCATTTTATTCTTTTTTAGATGGAAATTTCCTATCATTTTATACCACAAATAATTATTTTAGTAAAAAAATATTTTGTGATTTTTAAAGATGGCGGCCAAAAAGCATACTTGTCCCAACAGCACGGATGTATATTTTTAGTTTGATCATTAGGAGCATGTTACCTACCATTTACTACAAGACTAATTTCTTTTGCAATTTGTTTGACCCCTAACGCTATTTCTACAGCACTATAGACCGAGGTGTGTTTTGCATTTTACACACAGACAAAAGTCTCGCTTCACCACTCCAAAATCTTATTTGCACGTGCCCGCTCTTCTGATATCTTCTAGTCGCCAATATTTAATTAACACCCTCGTAAATTTGCTAATGGGTGCATTTGAAATTGCAAAAGGGGGCGCTCGAAACGTGTACAATCACTGATGGGCAGTTGTACTATGTGGGTGCATTTACTTTTAACTACTAAATGTTCAATACAAAAGGCAATGAATTAAAACTGTAGGACACATGCGTACAGAATTACCGTACTTTTTGCTCTAAATTTAACACTTTGATAGCAGATAGAATCATGGTACCGGAAATTAAAAACAAAATTACATGCGCAAACTATAAAAATAGTAAAAGTATTACCAACTTCTAAAATATACGCACTACTAAAATCATTCCACACAGGAAAGCAATCTTCAAAAAATTAATAATTTTGAATATTTCGTCTAATACTTTAATATTTAGCAGAAAACAAATATGCAATACTTTTTCTTCTTCAGAAAATGTGTCCACTAAACTATCTCAACAATATAAAATTACCGACATAAATAATAATGAGAAATAGCGCAGTCCCTCTTTTTGCAATTTAATTTTGAATAGTCACATGTCATTCTATGTCGCTCTCGTTACAAAGAAGTTTTTCAATTGTCATAAACCATGAGAACAATGCACTTAAGAGCCCACTTTTTGCATGAATGACATTTATTGTAAAGACATTATTCTTGTCTCCTCTTTCTGGCTCAATTTTTGAGAATGGTAAAAAAAGTAATCTCTAGTCCCGGTTGTAAAAATTTTGCAAAACACATTTTATTTAATTTTAAAGCAATCTAAACGGATGACTTTAGAAGCTGGTTCCGCGATCAACTATGCGAGAAGCAAAGAAAAGTTAATCTAATATGATACGCATGCTACGATTTGTAACAACGTACTATTTCTTATTTTTGTTAGGAAATAATTTCTGAAATAGCTTCGCTAACAATGATAAGTCAGAAAAAATATAATATTTCTTAGCCTTTGGTAATACTAACATATGTTTATCAATATAAAAAATTTGAAATGTAGCGCGCATTATATGAGTGAACTTAAATAAAAACTTATAAAATGGACTTGCGTAAAAGTACAGGAATTCACCATCTTAATCCTTTCGTTGAACACATCCTCCATATTTTCAATCATTTGACTAACATGTAGATTTACTCATTTAAGAGCCAATGTCTGTAAGAATCAGGCAGTTTACAGCATTTGTGATTGTTGACATTTTTAATTTTTTTTTATTTTCACATATGTTGTTCCTTATCATGAATGCAATGTTTGTGCAAAATATGAGCTTTGTTTGCCTTACCGTTTTTGGGAAATTAAATTGTTTAATTTAGGGGGCGTGGCACATTTTTGCGTGTTTTTCAAATTTGCCGATTTTAAAGTTCTTGTTGCTTTAAGCGCCCCTAAAATGACATGGATTTTTCAATTCTATACTATTATATGGTCTTCTTAGATACTATTACAGCTGTCAAATCGGTGTCACTACGAGGGCGACGGCCACAAACTCCGTTTAAAAATGCCCGAAAATGAATTTTTTTACTACATTCAATGTCAATTTTCTTCATGATGACACCAACGTTTTTAGATAAATTCCCAGCTACACTTGCATACATCAAAAATATGTAATAAAATTGGTGTCACTATAAGGGCTCCAGAAGATATTGGATTTTTTATGTGATAAATTTCACAAAAATGCAAATGTTTAAAATCTAACTTCTACTCCCGCCCTCAGAGCAGAGATCCGAAACTAATTAAGTTTGATAACCAACATGCTAGTCTAACATATGAAAAAAAATCGGTTTCACTCCTATTACTTTCGGAAATATCATCATTCGAAATTAGTATGTTATGGAGTTATTAAAAAAAGACTTTTCTAATTCGAATGGCTTTTTGCACGGTTTGTTTAAAACTTAAATATAAAATTACAGTAGTGACGCCTAAAATAATATCTTTCTAATGCTTTTTATAAAAAAAGCTTTATAAAAAGCATTAGAAACACAGTAAATCGATATAGGTACAGATGGACGTGTTGTGTAATGTGCATTATGGCTAAAATAGTCGTACTAATATTTATATTTTTCCAACCATATTAATTTTTTATCTGTTATTTATATTAAAAATGCAACTATTTATAACATAATGTCTTAAAAAGTGATGAACATAATGTATTATATGGCGAGCATTTAGAATCTGAAACATAATTTGAGGATGACGTAGACTAAAACAAAGAAAACATAAAAAATCAAATCACCCAGTTTCAGAAAGACGGTCATCTCTTATTGATATCTGGTAATTTTGTAGCACTAAAGCTTGATAAAACATGGTACCCCCGAGAAATAGTAGAAGTTGACCATTTGCTAATCGGAATACAAGTAGCCCCCTCATGGCAGAGATCTGAAACTAATTAAGTTTGATAACCAACACGTTTGACTAACATTTGAACTAATAAAATTAGTGTCACTCCTACTTTTTTTGGAAATATAATCATTCGAAGTTAGTATGTCGTGGTGCATTTTTTTCATTCATTATTATTTTTTTTTAATTTATTTTATTTGTTTATTTATGTATTTTGTTAATTTAATCTTATCACACCCAGATATTGTTTTGACCATATTTATTTTTAATTTATTAAAAAGAAGCAACGTTTAACATAAACAGCTTTGGGCAGTAAGAGCGTTTTTATGTTGAATAGAAAATGCTTGTTTTGATATAGGTAAATGTGGATCTATTGTGCGTAATATGTTTAGATTATCATACCAATACTCGCCTTTTTTCCGGTGAAATAAATTTATTTATTCCAATCTTTCTTGAGATGCATTTGACCTTTACTTGCAAATGGTCAACTTCTACTATTTCTCCGGGAAACCATGTTTTCCCAAGCTTTAGTGCTACAAAATTACCAGATATCAATAAGAAATAACCGTCTTTTTGACACTGGGTGATATGATTTTTTATTTTTCTTTGTTTTAGTTTACGTCATCCTCAAATTATGTTTCATATTCTGAATGATCGCTTTATAATACATTATGTTCATCACTATTTAAAAGATTATGTTATAAATAATTGCATTTTTAATATAAATAACAGATAAAAAAATAGTATGGTTGGAAAAATATGAATATTAGTACGACTAATTTAGCCATAATGCATATTACACAATACGTCCATCTGTACCTACATCGATTTACTGTGTTTCTAATTCTATTTATAAAGATTTTTTTATAAAAAGCATTAGAAACATATTATTTTAGGTGTCACTACTGTAATTTTATATTAAAGTTTAAAACAAACCGTGCAAAAGGACATTCGAATTAGAAAAGTATTTTTTAAAATAACTCCATAACATACTAATTTCGAATGATTATATTTCCGAAAGTAATAGGTGTGACACCGATTTTTTTATTTCATATGTTAGACGAACATGTTGGTTATCAAAATTAATTAGTTTCAGATCACTGCTATGAGGGCGACAGTAGTAGTTAGATTTTAAACATTTGAATTTGTGTGAAATTTATCACATAAAAGTTCTAATATCTTCTGGCGCCCTTATAGTGACACCAATTTCATTACATATTTTTGATGTATGCTAGTGTAGCTAGGAATTTATGTAAAAACGTTGGTGTCATCATGAAGGCGCTTTGAGAAAATTGACATTGAATGTAGTAAAAAAATTCATTTTCGGTCATTTTTAAACGGAGTTTGTGGCCGTCGCCCTCGTAGTGACACCGATTTGACAGCTGTAATAGTATCTTAGAAGACCGTATAATAGTATAAAATTGAAAAATCCATGTCATTAAAGGGGCGCTTAAAGCAACAAGAACTTTAAAATCTGCAAATTTGAAAAACACGCAAAAATGTGCCACGCCCCCTAAATTTAAAAATTTAATTTCCCAAAAACGGTAAGGCAGACAAAGCTCATATTTTGCACAAACATTACATTCATGATAAGGAACAACATATGTGAAAATAAGAAAAATTAAAAATGTCAACAATCACAACCTGCCTGATCCTTACAGACAATGGCTCTTAAGTTGTTTTCAAAACTGTGTCTATGTGTGTATTTATTACAACGATACTAGGAGAACAATTAATGCTACACATTTCAAAAGCTAAAGTTTGGTGAGTTCCTGCAATGGTGCGTTTGAGACCTAATTTTGCTGCTAAGGGTCAGCTGTTCAATTTACCTTACACTGACAATATCCATGTAAGCAGATGCTAATGTGAAACATAAAACGGAATCCTGATAGAACTCCTAACTTCCTCGATCATTTGGATAAAAGGTGTCATTGATTCCAAAAGTTTATTGTCTGAATACTGCTTCTGGCATAATGTGCTTTAAAATTATTTATAAATATAATCTGACTTTCACTCAAAGTAAGTTACACATATTAACTTAAATTTTTTCAATAAACTAAATCTCTACATAATATAAAATGAAGTCTCCGAAAAGCGCCTGTGTGTTTGAACTCGCAAAATTCGAGAACTACCCGGCCGATTTCACTGAAATTTTCACAGTTTGTCCCTTTAAGTCCTGAAAAGGTTTGCAAACCAGTTTTTAAAAAATCGATGAATTGTTCTTTTTTTATTACAATTTAGGCCCAATTTTCACATAAATTCCCGAACATGGGGGTGAGAAATTACTTGCACATGTTAATATGCATTATCGTTGGAAAGAGTAGAATTTCCCGCCTTTCTGCGCAATTTGTTTCAATGCTCTAACTTATTTACTGCGGGAGTTTTTGCGTTTTTACCTCGATTTTTTTAGCCTTAGCTGAAATTTAGGCACTTCTTTCTTTATTCAATATATCAATAAAAAGTGAAGGAATTGTCCCACATTTTTTTTTTTTTTTTTTTTTGACACCATTGAAAAAAGCGATATTGTTTACTCCAGATTCATCTCGACCTATGGTTGTAAAACTAAGCTTCTATCTCGAAAGGAAAAAAAGTTAAAAGCCTTTTTAAATCAAGTTCAAAAAGTCTTATTTCTATTCAAATTGTTAACCATTTTCTTTCGTATTTTAGTTCCATAAATTTATTTCATTTAGTGTTTCCATGGTTACGCTTTGTAAATCCGTCTTTCTCATTTAAAAATCTTGAAAATATTTTAATATCTGTCGTCATTGTTTGGAAGGGAAATTTTGCATGTTGTTTCTTTATCTTTTATTTAAGCCTGATTGTTGGATATACGTCACTTGATGCAATTTTTATCTTGAATTTGCGTAGACCGGGCAAAGCCGGGCAACTCAGCTAATGTGCAAATAAAGCTCATGCGAAACATTTTCTTAAAAGAACATAAATCAGAAAGTGAATATCACTCCTAACTTATGACAGGAGTTATCTGCCACTGAGCTGGATGAGCATATTCTAAGCGAAAGTACTATCTAAGAGGGTTACATCGCTCTTGCATATGTATTTAACTTTTCTTTCTGAATGCACAAATGAAAGTGACTGGTTAGCTCACTGTATGTATAATTGATGTGCTAGATACTGACACGATGGAAATATACCTTTAAAAATCCATTTAATTAACTATTTTATTCAATCTTTCTTTTACGTTATCGTACGATTTAAAGATAGTATTGAACTCACGAAAAAAAGAACCCACGAAGAAAATCCCACCCGAATGTTTGCTATTGTAATCCTTTATGCATAATTATCAACTAGATTTTCGTAATATCTGTACGCAATTATACATTTACGAATGTATGTGCAATCAAAAAATTCCGTTTTGACCCAGCATAACAATAAAGGTTGCAATTTTGTGTTTTGAGATATTATAACGTCTAGTTTTACATCAACAGTTATGGGCACAATTGGTTGCCAAACTAGATCCCAGTAGAACATTCTATTATTAGAAAATTTACCAGCGTACCACTTTACACATCTAATACTAAAAAAAGCAGTTTTACATGTAAGGAATCCTAAGGATTTTTACTGCTAGCATAGTCATGTAACGTAGTTTCGAAACGTGCTGTAGTCTTGCTTTGAGTTATATTTTTTAATATACTAGATTTCAAAACACTTAGGTCTCATTAAGAAAATTGATGGGAAGGTTATAAAATTTGCTTACTACTTTTCATTAAGTCATATTGCGACAATGCGCGCAATAATTGTATAATATAAAAACTTTGACGTTACTATTTGCAAGCTACTCCTGAATGCAAATTTGAAGTTTTTGAAATCACTGATCCTAGAGTACAATATTATAAGCAAAAAAGTAAACACATAATTTAAGTGATGCTCTGGATTAAAAATAGGAAGCTCGAACCAGTTAGAAGTTTTATTTTCTGTCTCAAAATTGCAATAATTTTATGAGAATAATTTACTTTTCATCATTTCCTAGATGGTTTAGTTGTCATTTTCCAATTTTTAACAACTAATTTTCTTTTAATTTTTGGCCAAAAGATGAAATAACAGTGTCTTAAACTCGATGGCACAGCAAAGACGGAAAAGTGATGATTAAAATAACCCAGTATGACTGTATCATTGTTTAAAACCTTTTTAGCTTAACCAGCACTCTAATATCGGTATTTCTCGGAAAACCGTTTCTAGAGTCGGTCTTTCGGAAATAAATCTTGAATAATATTGCTAAAATATACTTAAACAATTGTACATATTTCAAACGCGTTTCAACCAGTTTTCATTCTTGATAGCACTAAGATCGTAACAAAAAATTACAGTTCCATAAAATATAGTAAAATCCCGGTTATTGGCGGTCGGATTATACGCGGTTCGGATTATCCGCAAGTATTTCAAATGTTTTAAATGATATTTTCTAATATTATAGTCATTAAACTTTTTTTCAAACTTATAATTTTGTATTTTTCGTTTTTAGCTTTTATATATATTTTTACCTTCCATGCTATACTGCCACTTTTAGCAGTAATTTAAATGTACGCGTGAGGAGTGTTATTCATAACTTTAGCTATTGTATACACTAGAATTGTTTTTATCCATATTTTGATTATCGACGGTTTCGCTTTTCCGCAGTTACCGTGCCACCCTATTCCGCGGATAATAGGGAGGTTACTGTACGTTTCGTATGACATCCATGCGTCTTGATTAAGGTGCCATTAACATGAATGTTGGTGATTCCGTATCGTCAATGATCTCTTTACAGCAATATTTGTGCTAATGTCTCTCTGCTCAAAAATAAATAAGACTTACGTTCTTCTTTTAAAAATCCCTCATAAAATGAAACTGTGAAATCTTAGACACTACTGCGACTGAAAAGCAGATTCTTACAAATTAAAAATAAATTTTCGACAACTGACCAAATTCGAACGATTTCTCTTTGTACAAGAGAAATTACATTTAGTCGAATAAAGAAGAGCACTCAAATGATTTCCTCTCACACTTTTATTCCCATGTACAACCTACCAGGTTTTTATTTTACGTACTATACGTAAGCGAGACAGACACTGCATAAAACATGAGACAAGATTTTTCCTCATTTGGATTTTCTCCGTATCGAAGTTGTTTGCATTCTGCTTTATCTAATTACTTATTTCTGCGATCATTTTCATTTACTCTGAACTCCTAATTTGCATTTGAATTTAATTACGCAATGTGAATTTGTTTTCTTGCAAAATGAAGGAAAAAAACGATGTAATACATTTGAAAAATCTAATCGTTGTTAAATTTACTTTTAATTGAAAACTGCATAACTGCTGTAGTATATACGATGAATAATTGCATGTTTTAATGAAACATACCTTCAAGCAAAACTAATAGAAACATGTTGAGTTAATAAATAGCTCTAGGTGAAAATAAATCAACTGACAATTTATAAAAAGAGAAAATGGATTAGACATGACTCAATTAAAAGAATAGAAAATAAAACATAATGAACTAAATAAAAAACGTTCAAAAAGAAACCGGCACATCTTAAAAGAAGAAAACACCTGTAGAAGAGTAAACTCGAGAATTTAGAATTGTGATTTTAGGAATAAAAATGTTTTATGTTTAAATTGCCAGTTTAACACACAATTCATTGCAAAAATGTTTGTGTGCAGTAACTATTGCAGAAGACTTTGGACGAATAAATTAAACGGTATTACATACTATTTTTAAAATTTTGCAGTGGTGAATAATGGTTCACAAAATGTTTAAAAACCAAAAGTTAAACATTTTATATGTCATTTATAGTTTTCAATGTTTAAAAGTCAACCATAATAACGAATTTTAAACTAAGAAAGAATAGTTAACTGTATAATCATTTATAAAAATAATATCATACTTAAAAGTTTTTAGCTAACCTGTAACAATATATGTTGTTGTTACCGACAGTTCTAATACAATCTGAACTAGCTGTTCAAAACAACAGGTTCATATTTTACAAAGTCTGGAAGAGGTAAAAGAACATGGACTAGTTGTTCGAAAGAACAGGTCCATAAGTTCAGAAGTCTATAAGGAGGAGGTGATATTTAAAGAGAATCTCTTCATCTAAAGCCAGATAAGCTAGACGATGAGTGTGTGAGCCGGGCTAGATGTTGCAAATTTCAAATCCAGTGCTAAATCAGGAGATGGTAGTTTTTAGAAAATTGTCTTTTCCAAAGGCAAGAACACCACTTTGCCTTTGTCACTGCTGAACTAAAAGTGTGAAAAAAAATATAGTTAATATCATAGCTCTCTCTCAAAATCAGCGTAAGGTTCTCCCCTGGACAGATAATTTTACAAAAAAAATAGACATATTATAGATAAAGTTAAATATAATTTTGCACTCTCAGTAATGTAACATTTTTTATTTTTGGAAAATCAATTATTTTTAGCATAGGTTATTGATTTTTTTTTTTCGACGCTGAACTTAAACTCAATTAATATATATCTTTAAAGTAAAAACTGTTTAACAAATGTATCAAAATTTTTAAATTTATCAGACATTATCAATCTTAAAGCGTTTGAGTCATCGTTTCAAAGTACTTTTAGTTAAGTTTATAAATAATTCAGCTTTGCATGATGAGAGAGTCGATTACTTTCTCCCAAAAAGTTTGGGGGTACTTTCACTTGAAAAAAAAAAATTGAACTTTTATGAATTTTTTCCTAGGGCACGAAAATATTTTTCTCTCGAAGCCTCCAAAACATTCGTTTCTTTGTATCATTTAAGCAGATACAATTTCTGAGAAAAAAACTGTTTAGAATCAAACAAAAGGCACTTCTCCTTAGTCTAGCTCCTACTAAATTTCTTGATTTTCTGCCCCTGCGTGCTGAGACGTAACCAGAAACAAGTTTTAGGGGGGGGGGGGGGCACATTGAAAGAACAAAAAACACATTTTTTTAAAAAACTGATTGGAAGGAAGGGGGGCGGTCAAAATTTTGAAACTTTTAGCTTTGAAAAGCAATTTTAGACTTTCTTTGCTGATGCAATGGGGAAAAAAAGTTGTCTCAATGGAAAGTTCTAGAAATTGAAGCCTTAAAAACACGATTATAGGACATGTTTATTGACGAAAGGGTAACGGAGAAAGCTTAGAGACTCTTTCCGATCGCTTTTTTTTTCAAAATTAGATTGAAATCACTTCCTTTACCCCCTGCAAGTTTTCGAAATAGAAGTTCACAAACGCAACTCGTGACAAACTTTAAAGATTTTGTGGAAAGAATAACCTGGAACATTTCCCTGGATTTTTTTTTTCAAAATTATGGCCGAAAAAACTTCAAGCAATGTTTTATATTCAGGGGTTATTTCACTTCATTTTTTTGTAAGTGACGTTTACGAAACCCATAGCTTGTGATAGTAAAGAAATGTGGTGTGAGGACATTCCCCGAATATTTTCTTGAACTCAAGTCTTGAAATGCAATTGCTAAGCCATATTTTATAATATTAGGGCCAGTAATTTTTCGAAATTAAAGCTCCGAAAACGCAATTCTGAGCGGTTTTTGATGTTGTTGGGTAACTGGCGGTTTTCCCCTTAAACTTAAATATTGTATGCAAAGGAATGACATTTTTGTTTTTAACGTATATGAAAGCTGGCATTAAGTTAGTACCAAACCAAAAAACTCCATAAGTAAAAAAAAACTATTGAAAAAAATCATTGGATGAGTCCACATCGAAATTTAATTTTGTAATTTTCTTCGATAAATATATTTTCTACGTATAATCAGCAAATTATTTATTCGTGCTCTTAGTTTGATTAATATGAGTAACTAATTCAGTTTTAATTGTTTGTTTTTTATCTTGTGGGATAACATTTTACTAAATAAATATTTGGATTTTTAACCTTAAATTTTTCAAAAACGTTTTTGGGGTGTTAATGTTTCATAAGTAACAGATGTATTGCTTGTGATTAAATTTGTATTATGCATTGCCTTAGGATTATTCTGTTCATAAATATGTAAGAAATGCAAGTATGACGCTTTTACGCGTATGATGCATTGGCGTTATAGCTAAGTTGATTTTTCTGTATATATAGGAGGTTGGGGGGGGGCAACCAGGATCCCCCCGGGAGCCTTTAGCTTTCAAATAAATTTGAATGTGCAAAAGTTTAAAAATGCACTGCAGTTTCAGAATATGGCATTATTATGGCAGGTCATAACGAATAGATAAAATATATTTGGAGTACTATTATGCTTACAGAAAAAATGTTCGACGCATTTTGACTTTTTAACAAACATAGTTTGCCTATATTCAGCTTTGGTACTTTCAGATATTACTAGTGATTACAAAATCATAAGTGCAGTTTCCGAATGAAATAAATGGTACGAAAAATGCTTTTTTCGCCAAATGGTGTAATGCAGAGTGCATCATTTTGAAAATTTTTCTCTTGTTAGACGAAAAGCTAAAGTCCTGGCTTATCTGCAAAAAATAATTAATCCTATTCCAGAAACATTATTTTTCGACAACAACATTTATATCGATTCAAAAGACCGACGCATTTTGATGTTACGCAAATAGCTGACACTTGAAAAAAAATCCCACTTTTCTTCCTCTAAATCCCTATTTTCAAGCCATTAAGCCATTTTGGTCTTTTCAATCTATTTCATGACCTTCCATAACTCTTCTGCCTTACTCGCTGTTATTTCTAAGCATCCAGTTTTTCAGTAAAAAACTATAAAACCAGCGATCAATATTTGGATAGAAGAGCAATTTGTGCAAAACTATCTTTTAGCCACTCAAATGACGTTCTATTAAGAGGGAAATGAGAGCATAAAGTAACAAAAAATTGTATTTTTTAACTCACTACAAACTTTTAAATGCTAGTTAAGGTCGCCTTTTAAGTTTTTTTTTTTTTTTTTTTTTTTTGCTTTTTTCATCAAGTATGTTTTTCGACACGTTTGTTACTTTTTGCATTTATAAATCAATATGAGTCTAAGAAGTGTTTGATTTATTTTTAAGTCGATCTCGCTTAGTAAAACACCGTTTAAAAGAAAATCCTGCTTAATGAACTAAATTTTCAATGCACCAGACAGTTTAATTTTACCATTTTAATCCCGGATAATAATGTCCACTCATTAGAATAACTTCTTGCTGCTAATTGACCATATATTCCATCAAGTGGGCTTTATTACTTCTTATAACGCTTTACATTGTTGCGAATCTTTAACTTCTATCAACTTTTTCTCAATGCAAAGTTTTTTTTTTTTTTTTTGCGAAACAAGCTGCAAAAATATATTATTTCTTTTATTACTGTACACATGATGATTTTTTCTCCAGCTCTTTTCGCAAAATAATAATAATAATAATAATAATAATAATAATAATAATAATAATATATATATATATATATATATATATATATATATATATATATATATATATATATATATATATATATATATATATATATATATATATATATATATATATATATAATAAAATAAATAATTTAAATTTGTGGAAAAGGGTCTACTTTTTACAGGGGTAGTTTGTTATAGTGACACACACACACAGCCGTGGTTAAACATATAACTTTACAAAAATGTTGGAAATGGTAATACCACGGAAAGCACGTAGCACGTGCCAGTGACGCTAACTTTTTTGGTGAGAGAAGTCGAAAGACGATATACTGTCGAAATTTTTTATGATATTGTGTAAAATATTCATTTTTTAATAATATTGATCTGAAACATCTTTTAAAGTAGTTGAAGCTGTGCATTGGCGTGATATTTTAGCCTTAGTCATTTATTTTACTTAGGATTTGCCAAATTGTTGCTTAAATGATTTATAACGTTGCTTAAAAAGATTAGTGAATGATACAATACCTTGTTTTTTTTCAATCAAATTTGAGGGAAACAACTGCGATTGTCTTTAATGGAAAGTATTTGATATATTGGATATAATATATTGGATTCAGTTCATATTTCACTGTAACAATTCACCCATGTTCACAACCAACACCTAGCACGAGGCTAACAGTTACATCATTATTTTCCAGAATTCGTTTTTTAAGTCTTTTTCAAATGGATGGTACCTAATATTAGTTTTAAAATTAAAACTAGAATAATTACTTAATCGAATAAACCTATATTTCCATTAATCAACTAATAATACAAAAAGGTATATTAATTTGTTCAAAAAAGTCATAAACAACCTTAATCTCTTCTATTGTCGACAGAAAACTTGAAATTCATCTGCAAGCTCACAATCTTGTTTCACATTTTTATCTAAATATTTCGCAGATACTACATTTACTTACATTCAAAATTTACTAGTACATACATGCATATTTCGTTTTTAGTTCTTTTTGTAAAATGTCCTATAGGAAATACTGAGCTAAAATTCAAATGCGGACATAGAAAAATGCTTCTGTAATGCTATTGGCTATATTTTTTTTAATAAAAATATTATGATAAATGTGTAAAATATCAATCGTATGATAAATTTGGACCAAAAGTAAACATCATGGAAATGTTATGAATAATTCATTTCGCATCAGCTTTTCTTAAATATTTCAAAGCTTGCTTCTGATTCAAAAAATCCAACTGTAAGCTGTCACATGAGTTCCATTTTGACGCTTCTGATATATTTCTATTGAAAAAAATCAATGGAAATTGTAAAATCAGCAACACCTGAAAGTTGCATGGAATAAATGTTTGCATTTCCCAGGATGTTTCGACCTAAAAGTGATATATAAAATTAAAAATAAGAACTTAAAAAAGCACATATTGCAGATCACTGCATACACGTGTTTCGGCGTCACAAGAAACGCCTTTTCAATGCAAAAGAAATGAGCTTATGGGTGAAAAGAAATTCGTGTCTTTGTCGAATGTCTTTTCATCCATACGCTCAGTTCTTTTGCATTGTAAAAGGTGTTCCTTGTAACGCCGAAACAAGTGTCTGTGGCTACCTGCTATTTGTACTTTCTGACGTTATTTTATTTTTTAGCTCAAAGGTATTTATTTAACTAAAATTAAAACGTGAAGCAAATAAAATAAATGTTACTTTTTTTTTTTTTTTTTTTTTAATTTTCTGATCATTTAGTGTACCGAAATTAGAAAACATGCATTTACGACAAAATGAAGAGTTACTGTAGCAGCCGAGAGCCCCTTGTTAGATTGGTTGCCGGGCCCCTACCCAAGACGCCCCCTCCATAATTTTACCTAAACTCAAAAAAATTAACAATTTTGTACGCATTCCACACAAACAATTACAAAAAAAACCTCCTGCCTTGAATAAAACAAAACAGCTAAAATATGCATCACATTTTTCACAGTTTGACAACCCCCCCCCCTTACATACTTCTTTTCCTATTTTTTAAAATGCATCGGTTTGACTTTCGTTGATGCTACCTACTCTCAAAATCAAGATTGTATAAGGTATTAAGTTGATTAAGAAAAACAAGGGAAGACAATAGGGCATGGGTTAATATTCGTGGATTGACTTAAAATTTTGCAAGGATCATTTATTTGTACAATGGAACAAATTGAGGGGGCGTCGCGTAATATATATATATATATATATATATATATATATATATATATATATATATATATATATATTCTTCGTTTTATTTATATACATTTTATGTAGAAGC
The DNA here is from genome assembly GCF_026930045.1 of Uloborus diversus. Classification (NCBI taxonomy): domain Eukaryota; kingdom Metazoa; phylum Arthropoda; class Arachnida; order Araneae; family Uloboridae; genus Uloborus; species Uloborus diversus. The sequence goes on along the minus strand of NC_072731.1, from coordinate 196,370,813 downwards.
CTATTCCGCATCGAGCCATGCGAACGTATTGGGGTCGTTTCCAAAATTTTAAAAGTATTTTTTTCTGAAAGAGCATGCTTAAAAACATAGGATCTAACCATTTTTAAATAATTTATTTAAGTTTAATATTTTTAAAAAAATTACTTAAATCGGTGCGCTTTCATTTTTTTTTACACTTCTGTCGTGTGACATCACAAATGATGAAATGCCATTCAATGTTGTCACTCACAGAACAAAATATTTAATTCGCATCTTGACTTACGTGTATTGTCAACGATATGGTTGATAGCAAGCATAGAGCGCAATTTTAATTCGCTGCTTGATTATCATAACGTGGAAACGTAGTGGAAAGATGCGCCAAATTGCATCATTTGCGACGTCATAAAGACCACGCCTTGTTTGAAAAATCAGACATTTTAAAAAATTATTTAAAAAAAAACTGTTGGGAATTTGAATATTTTCTGTGTCCATGTATTTTTTTTTTTTTTTTGCTCATTCTATCCATTTCAATGACTAAAAGTAGTATTTTTGACTGAAGGAAACCACCCCATTCTTAAAAAAAGATCTTTTTCATTTTTTACCAGTGTTAAAAAGCGCGCGCGGCCCATCCTTCGCATGTGCCAGAAAAACGTTTTTCAACTCTAATGTAAAATTATCATAATATGACTTACAATACGTCCTTCTGACTCTGAGGTACAGAATTTAGCATTAAGTTAGCTACCCCGTTTCACAGTATCATTTGACAGAATTCAAAGATATTTTTTTCACTACGATATGTTTTTGCAAACTTCTGAACATTTAAACAAATAAAACAAAATAACATTTGCGCCTGTGGAAAATTTGAGGCAAATTGATATTCTGAACTAAAATGGCGGTTTGTTTCAAAGGAGTTTCATTTAAAACAGCTTTTTTTGGGGAAAAAATTATTTATTTGATTTAGTATAAGAGCATTTTTTGAGCAATTTAAAACACTGGAACCTTTTGGTTGGGGAGGGGGGGCTAATGTATCTATTTAAGAAACATTACACAATAAAAACTGCTTTATCACAAAATTGAGATAATTGCACAAATTCACGAAAGATAAAAAATGAAGGTCATTAATGAAACCCAAAACACAGTTTCTAGCAGTTTTAGGGATTAAACCATGCAAAATGATAATTACTCAGTTATCAGTTTTCGTATTTTTTTTTTCAAATAATTTTTATGCAAGTAATTTTTGTTAAGTTTTAACTGAAATTGTTGTTTGGCACAACACATCAGTTTCACCCAGAATAATGAATTTAAAGTATAAATTGAAACATTGCGTGATATTGCGTTATCTGTCTTTTTTCAAGTAGTTAATAATATTTTTGCAAAGCGTCGTGTACTTTTTCACATTTGTTCTCCTTAATGAAGAGAAACGCATCTTATGCATTCAAATTTGACATGAGATTTAAGCTATTTACATGCACACCCAAATTAAGGCAATTTTCCGCCCAGTATTACGCGAGCTTACTTTCCCGTATACATGCATCTGCTTTCCGGCATCTAATCAATATTCTTTTAAGTATCTAAAACTGCAGATTATGCAACTTTTTTAGTTAAAGCTGATTTCTAAAAATAAATTACATTTCTTGCATCTGATAAAAGAAATACTACGCAAAAAGAAAAAAAAAAGATATTTTCGAACAAATCAGGCAGTGGGCTCTTTAAAGAATTGCAACTAATAAAGTTATGCATTAGAAAAATATTTAATTTCTTTCAAAATAAATAAATTAACAAATAAAAAACAAATCTTTTTTTCACCTTTTTTTTGTCAAAATAAAGCGCCTCTGCTGTTATTTTCCCCCGTTGCCAAAAATTACATAAGCAAATAAACATACTTCAGAAACTAATAAATAAAAGTTCCTCTCAAATAATTTCCCTCAAAAATAGAATCGTCTGCGCAGCTCTTTCTGTCTGCTAAGAAATAAAGCACGCCGAAAATATTTCTATTTCCTGTTACCTAAACTTAAAACAAAAACTCTAGTTAGAACCGTAGAAGGAAAAACAAAACACATAATCTCAAAAATCAGTGTTATGCATTAAAAACCAGGGGTTTAACTTTTTCTTTAAGTTTTGGCAACAGGAAAAGAAAGAAATTCGGCGTGCTTTATGTCTTATCGGACGGAAAGCGCTGTGCATACGATTCTATTTTTGAGGAAAATTATTTGAGAGGAATTTCTATTCATTAATTTCTGAAATATGTTAATTTGCTTAGGTAAGTTTTGACAACGGGGGAAAATAACTGCAGAGGCACTTCAAACGATTTGTTTTTCATTTGTTAATTTATTTATTTTGAAAAAAAAAAAGATTTTTTTAACTGAATAACTTGATAAGTTACATCGTTTTAAAGAGGCCACTGCCTGATTTGTTCGAAAATATTTTTTTTTATATCAGATGCAAGAGGTATATATATATATATATATATATATATATATATATATATATATATATATATATATATATATATATATATATATATATATATATATATATATATATATATATATATATATATATATATAGAAATCTAGAAATCAGCTTCAACTGTTAAAAAGTTGTACTTGGAATAATCTGCAGTTTTAGATATTTAAAGGAAAATTGATTAGATGCCTGAAAGCAGATGTGGACATACGGGAAAGTAAGCTCGCTTAATTCTGGGCAGAACTTCTTGCTTTTATTTAAAAAAAAAATCCATTGCATTATGTTAACTCAAAACTATGTTTTTAAAAGACTAACACAACTATGACAGTATTTTTTACATTCGCTTATACCTGTCTTTTATTATGGGAGTAATTTATGTGAGTTGCATTGCTACAATCTTAATCAGCAAGATTCCGAGGAGTAGTTCTTTAGGGTATTTACATTCTTGGAAGGACTCAGTTGTTTACTTAGTTCTTGTGCCGAGGAATTTGCTGAGAGTACTAATCTCCATGAAGGAATCAGCTTAATTTATTAGGATTTTGATTGCTTCTTTCTTTCATAAGAAGAGATTTCGACATTTCTGAAAGGGATCACATTGCCATTGCCTTTATCCAAATCTAAGGGTTCATTATTACTCAGAAGGATGTGTCTTTAAAGAAAGAACTGCACTTAGTGCATATAGTGAAAAAATGATGTCTTTTGTCTTAACTTATTCTTGTTTTATTGCAATGTGTATTTGAATTATATAAGTGAAATATTGAAATATTTTTACTTCCTTTTACGAAGTAAAGGATGTATGTATTGGCAAAAAAAAAATCACCCAAAAATATGCCTTAATTTCCATTTTTCTCGCCCCCGAATGAATATTGATTTTTTTTTCAACCCAATCACACGTGGATGTATGCATAAGAACGTATTAACACCCAAAACATACATTTTGACGATCCCCAACGAGTTTTCTCGTGACGTCTTTATGTAAGTATGTATGTGCGTATGTATCTCGCATAACTCAAAAATGATGGGTCCTAGAAAGTTGAAATTTGGTGCGTAGACTCCTGGTGGGATCTAGTTGTGCACCTTCTCTTTTGGTTGCATTCGGATGTTCCAAAAGGGGTCTTTTACATCTTTTTGGGAGAAAATCATTGTTAATTTCAATGCAAACTCTAGTGGTGTTATAATCTGGCAAACACTTGGCGATATATCGCCAAGCCTTTGGTCGCCAAGATTTTCGCCAAATTAATGACAAACTTAGCGGTTTTTTATTTATTTATAAATCCGGTGTTATTTTGACCACTATTGGTGATGTTTAGAGAGTTAACCATTGAATCACATTAAAATGTCCAATATTGGAAAAATCAATCTGCATTAAACCTTTTTTTTTTTTTTGCTTTACTTCGCAACAAACTTGGGGTAAAACTATTTAAAGTTTTTTTGCTTACTCCAAGGCAAATTGACGTAAAAGGAAGTCACGTGATGCACACATCAGCTCGCTTAAATAAGAAGTAATAAAAGCAAACATAAAATAAGAAGTAATGAAAGCAAACATAAATTAAAAAGTGATCTAACAATTGGTGTGAAATCGGTCTGTGTAATTCTGGCATAAAAATTATTTTATACTTATTTACTTATTTTGCACTTCACTGACATTTACGGCGGAAAAAAAGCAGTTTCGTGTTAGAGCACTTTTTTTTAATTGAATTATTAAGTTTAAAGTTTATTTTTAGCTTGTAAATATTTCAATAAAATTTGAGGAGTTTTCGAAGAAAAGTCGCTTTTATAGAACCACAATGAAAATGAAAATCCAAAATGACTTCATCATAAAAATTATTTTTTTCATTTGTATACTTTCCAAAAAAAGAAAAAGAAAAGCCTGAGGTAAGAACTAACACTCGATCTTATAATTTAGAAAAAAAACTCTAACGCTCAATCTAATGGTGAATATATGCTTTTAGTTTCATAATGTATTGCATATTTTAAATCGAATGTAATAGTTTTAGTGCTACAGGAATAAATCAGCGAATTCTACTGTGTTTACATGTGATTTTTATTTGAGGTGAAAATTGTCTACACACATTTTGGAATAGTAAGAAAACTTTTATTTCCATCAGGAATGCTATTTGTACATACCTTTATACATGTACCAACATTAAATTATATTGCTTTTTTTTGTAATTGCATGTATAAAGAGTTGACGCGTTATCAACATACATACAGTGTTTGATTTATTTTTTCGGTCCAAATGTATATTAGCCCATTGTTAAGCGAGAAGAGAAATAAATATTTAATCCCAAGTAAATACTATGTTCTTCACCATGTTCATCAACTGAAACAATAATATATTTGGACACTTTCAAAGGAATTTTAAGCAGAAATTAGTACGCCTGTTACTGCGGAATTGCTTATATATATATATATATATATATATATATATATATATATATATATATATATATATATATATATATATATATATATATATATATATATATATATATATATTAAATATATTAAATGCATACATTCAATTGAAAAAATGAGTCAAAAAATACGAAAGTTAACTTTTCATACGAAGCCCAAGGTCCCCAAACTTATATCTAGAGAAATATTATCCATTCAAAACCATTATTGACGCAAAAAAACTTGACATTTGGTCAACCAGAACTCAAATAGATGTTCCAGTTCAAAGTTTTAAGGAATCATACAGAAGATGAGATTGGAACTTATCGCCCTTTTAGAAGAATGATAGGTTGTCAAAGTAAAAAAAAACAAGTGATTTATATTTTTCATTGCTATTCCAAAATACATGCAAATATTATGCTGTGATAAGCTAAAACACACTTCGAAAAACCTGGAATAATTTGAAAAACCAGACTCTATATATAATTTTAAACATTCGTTAACCGCTATATTTCCCCCCAAAAGGTGTTATTGACGGAGATTGTAAAGTAGTGTAAGTCACAAAATGCTGCGTTTCATACCTCGGTGCATATTGGTTGTACTAATTTCAACCTTTTTGTGTTGGAATTATTTTTCAATGGAGATCTTTTCTCGGAACATAAGTTAGGGCCCGTGGGGCTCGTATAAAAAGTTAAATTTTGTATTTTTTGACTCAATTTTATTTTTTCTTCAAACTTTCAATATATTAATCCGGCATCTGGTTTTGAACATTTTTGTAATTGAAAGTATGCATCTGGAACTAACGGTTGCGAAAATAAAGGTCTTGCAGGTTAAAACGGAACACCATGTATACTAAGAAACATTAACATAAGCTGTATTTTTAACCTGGACAAATCAAACAAATTAAATTGAGCTTCACAACTCAGTTCAATAGGCGCCATAGGCAGCACTTTGATACTGGTAGACGATACATTTATTGGCAATATAAAATTTGAACAAGAAGGAACAAAAATTTGAATCAGAATCCCCAAAACACCCTAAGGCCTCATCGGTGGGTTTCTCCCCAAGGGTAAAGAAAAACCCTTCCATCCATCCGTCAAACCATTTTTCATCCTAAAGCTTGCTTACTAATACAATTTCCCACTGAAGGCCTTCTAGAATGTAAGAAGAATGTTTTGGATGAATTCAGTTATTAATATAATCTTTAGGAGGATCAGAATAACATAATTGATAAAAAACTTGAAAACTGTATAATCTAAAAAAACAGTTTTATTATAACTACAAATGATGAAGCGACTAAAAATTTTGCCATCATGTGCAAACTTATTTAACTTATGCTGCAGAATGAATATACAAATATCAACACATACATAAATGTTAATGAAGCTGTGTCCAGTTTAAAGAAAAAAAAATAATTGCATTCGACAAGATTTTAAATACAAGACATCTTAATTTCAATTTTCCTTTGCTTTTTATAACTGTTAAGTTTCATAAAAATCCTTTAAAATTCGGATTCGTTACTAGTGGAACATACTCCTGCACTAATCAAGCTGGATACATTGTTTCCGAAAAACTAAAAAATATCTTAGCCGAAATAGCAGAAGAAAATCTTACTAATATTATATATGCGAAAGTTTGTCTGTATGGATGTATGGATGTATGGATGGATGTATGGATGTTTGTTACTCTTTCACGCAAAAACTACTGAACGGATTTTGATGAAACTTTACAATAATATTGCTTATGCATCAGAATAACACATAGGGTAGTTTTCGTCCCATTATGGGGGGCAAAACCCCCTTAGGGGGGCAATAAAACACAATTTTTGTATAAATTCTCTAATATTGGGATGAAAAAATACTTGCACATATTTACATTATATGTCCATCGAAAGCTCTGATTTTTCTGCTGAAGATGGCACCTGTTCGAAATTTCTAAGTAGAATAAAAAACGAGTTATGTGCTTTTTAGATCCATGTTCGAAGGCTTTCCTCAACTCAATACAGTATTTAGTGTATCATCTCAACTCCCTATCGATAGCGACAACTGTTGTATTGTTGACTTTCTTTGCTTTTCGTGATTGTTCAAGGCTTTTCTCAAGTCAAATCTTGAAGTAAGATTTTGTACAAGATTGGCAAATAATACATGATTTGGCTAATGATTTTTCATTTAAACGGAACTTTAATGTAATTAATGGTTTTTATTATTATTTATGCTGATTGAACACTTACTCATTATCCAAACAACCAGCAGATCGCCAAAATTTTTGCAGAAAGATTTCCGTAGCTGATGCATTTGGCAGTTTTTTCAACGCTGCTGTTTTTGAAGTCGAAGACTACGTCATAATGTTTCTCAGCTTTCACCATGTAAACAAAATATCGCCAATCAAAGAATTTTCAAGAGACTTTTTTACTGTGTTAAATAATCCAGCAACTAAATTAGGCAAATCCATAAACAGCACAAAAACTTCCATTAATTTTCCTTTTTGCACAATTTCAAAAAATCACCAAATTGTATTACTTATTTTGGTAACATTTCGGATGAAACTGTTTAGCGCCATTTTATGGTGACC